>NC_042615.1:611718794-612020779 GCF_901001135.1 Rhinatrema bivittatum
TTTGAACCATGTTTTGGTTGTCCCGCAGAGATCGGGCTTTTTTTCTAGCAGATCAGAAAGTACAAGAGGTTTTTTTTTTTTTTTTTTTTTTTTTTTACCAGGGACTGTGCATTGACCAACATAAGAGATAACATAGAAATACCTAATATTATTGTGTTAGTAATCAAAGGAACCGTGATCAAGTCTCTTGGTTTAGCTAAGTAAAGTGATTTATTTGAAGTCAGTTTTGTTCTATGAAGAGAGATAATTGTGGGTATCTGTGAGATTTCCATGACTGTAATCAAAAGCGATGGACCCAATCACAATGTGTCCGACAATCAAAAAAGAGGGCGATAGAAGATGGGTAGAAAGCTAGAAAAAAAAACTACAGGAAAAAACCAAAAGGGCAAAACCAAAGGGGCATGCCACTTGGTCGCACACCATAGGTGCGCGATGCCAGGCGTGAGATGCCTATGGCCCTTTGCAGTTGCTTTTATCCTCCTCGTTAAGTCGATGACGCATTCATGGGAGCATCAGCGTCATTGGCAGAGGAGGGGAGGGGCACCGCAGGTTCTTCCTGGTGCCGGGGGACTGGATCAGCCAAGCAGATGGAGCGAAAGTATTGTAATCCAAGCTTCAGAGGAGGCAGAAAAAGGTGAGTCCTACCAGTAGATGGAATGGGAAGTTTGTTCTCAACGGCCCTTCGCAGGTACTTTTATCCTCCTCATTGAGCCGATGATGCGTTCACAGGAGCATCAGCGTCATCGGCAGAGGAGGGGATGGGCACTGTGAGTTCTTCCTGGTGCCAGGGGACTGGATCAGCCAAGCAGATGGAGCAAAAGTATTGTAATCCATGCCTCGGAGGGGGCAGAAAAAAGTGAGTCCTACCAGCAGATGGAGTGGGCCATATAGCGTCCTGCATATATAAACTTCTTAAACTTTTATCTCAAGGTGCCGCTTTACAGTCATTATAGCATATTTGGACTTCAGATATAGCGGAAATGCCTTCCACAGAGGAATGGAATCATGTTTGGAACACTTCTGTGTGCTTATCTCTATCTTCCAGTTTAACACAGATGTCCTTTTTTATATTGCACAGAGCAGTATGGACCCGATGGAAACTCTATAGAGCAGGACTTATTCAGTCACACGCTTGCTGGTCCTGTACCACAGCCAATGCTACCTTACAACATATGCTGTATTCCTGTCCATACACAAATACCTTTTGGCATCATGTTTGGTTGACTGTCTCTGATATTTTGGTGCTTAATTGATTGATTTCATATTCTATAGTTATTCTTAAATGGGGCTTATTCTCCACTACTGCTCTCCATTCCTCACTGTAAACTCTTGGATTTTTAGCTTACTGTTGCTCAAAATAATTGTTGCGTTTGAGGCATTGTGGACCCTTGGTCGCAATGGAGATGACTCTACCCACGGGGAGGAGCTCCGTGGGGATCCATTGCAATAGGCTGACACAGATAGCAGACACAGAATGGATAGAGTCTATTATACTGCTGTAATAGATGGTGAAGTAGGAAAGTAAGGCACTGATCCACGAGGTGCCTATACGTTCAACAGGCTTGGAATTGTAGTGTCACCCAGATGTTCACGATAGGCAGGAGCCCGCAGTGCAGGTAACGCCGCAGCTGGTGGATGGAGTTGGAGCGCCGGATCATAGAGGTACTTACAGAGTGAAGGCGTCTTCCTGATGGTAGAATGGTAGGACTGAAGGTCCGTGGTGCAGGATATGAAGTATTTGCTAAATTGGTAGTGGAAGCGGAGGCTAGATATACCCGGAGGTACTGACGTCATGCGGTGGGGCTGCCCCCGAGGTTCCCGCCATGATGTGTATTTGAGTGTCTGGAATGTGCACGCTCACGCCCTAGGAAGCCACGGGAGTGAGCATGGAGGATGGGGACGCCTATGCTCGTCTGGAAACGCCGAGGCCCTTGGCACTTGGCACAGGAGACAGCCATCTTGCCCAAAGAAAGAGAAAGCAGAGAAAAAGAGGTAAAGCAGAGTGGTTGCAGCTGTCTGAGACCAACGGACGCAACAATTATATTCTCTCTAACTGGAAGCATAGTGACATGCTTTCAGAGCATTTATGGTGGAACTCTTTTTGTCTGTACTGCAAATATGAAAGGCTATGGCTGTAAAATTTAATAGATTAGCTAATTGGTTACAAATGTGGAAGCCATTAGATAATTATTTTGTTTCTAAATAATAATGGATGTGTATAGATGGCCTCTCTAAGTGTAAGCCTGCATGGTTTCCTCTATCCCCCCCCCCCCTTCTTCCCCCTCCCCCCCTTTTCTTTCTCCCTCCCCTTCCTACTCTTCTCTCCTTACCTTCTATTTTCATACTTACCTTCTCCTTTCTCTTTCCTCTCGGATTTCTTCTCTCTCTTCTTGTTTCTCTTTTCCTCTCACACTCCTTCTCTTATTACAATGTAATCATGTTCAGATGTACAGTGTTCACTTGATGGTTGCTAATCTATATGGTTTTCGTATTCTGCTATAATTGTATGTTTCTAGTTACTTCGAAGTATTGTACCAGTATTTTTTCTCTGGCTTTCCCAATAAAAAGATTTAAACATAAAAAAAAACAAATAGTGCATGTTATTTGTAATACTACCTTGCGAAAAATGAATAATAAATGAGTGAACAAAAAAATAAAAAGCCACCAAAACAAAAAACATCCCCCTCCCCAAAAAATAAGATAAATGACATTTTTTGACAACGATACCCTACTCACTCATTTGAGCTTGATTGTGAACTATTTGTAAATTTCTGCCTTGGAAACATTCATAATCTTCAATCTAAAATTATTAAATCAGTTAGTGAGTGATGTAGAGTACCATAATTGTTTAAAGTTCCCACTGTTGTATGGTCTGGTTTTCATTCAGTACCTGAGCTGGAGCTCACTAATATTTTATCAAAGTTGAAACCATTATTTGTCATCTTGATTCATGTCCCACCTGGGTTGTGAGGGGGTTAAAACATTTATTGGTTTTCTTCTGAAATGTAATTAGTTATTTACCAGGATTTATTATCTGCCTTATTACCAGAAAACAGTTCAAGGCGAATCACAATCTTCAAAAATACATAATGTGATATAAATATGATAACATACCTAAAATACATAAAATCAATGCATAAATGCCTCACTGCCTCACCCTGCCTTTAGACTTTTCCTGAAGCACTTATAGTCTGTCTGCCATTGCAAGCTCCAGGGAGAGCATTCCAAAGAATGGGAGCTATCAATGAAAATGCACAACCATGAGTGTGTTGCAACCTTGCTGATACCACCGGGATAGTTAATAACTGCTGACCTGAAGAACATAGCAGGTGTCCTGGATCATTCATAAGCAGTAATTTCTTTAAATACTCTGGGAATACTCCATAAATACATTAATGCACAAAAGTTAAAATTTTAAATTTAACCCTTTGCTTGACTGGTAGCCAATGAAGGTCCTTTAATATTGGAGAAATATGGTCTCTCATGGGACATCTGGTTACCAACCAAGCAGCCGTATTTTGCAGCAATTCTAAGGAACACAGTTGGCATTTAGGAAGCCCTATATAAAGGGTATTGCAATAGTCCACAACTGATTAAATTTGTGAATTCTTCTTTGATTAGGGGTATGGTTCCTAATTATCTGAAAAGGGCATTAGTTCACCCTGTGTTATTAAACAGAATTTGTTAACTTTGGATTATTCTGTTTGAAGACAGATTTTAGATCTGCCTGTTTTGGAGAAAATATTGGTGTTATCACAGTTTAACACATTTCTTGATAAATATACATTTTTTAAGCCCTCATAAGTATGGGTTTCACAAAAGTATGGGTTTCACAAAGGTTCAAGTACAGGGACATTATTGGTGATTTAAAGAATATTTTATTGCATGAATTGGAAAATGGGGGGAGGGGGGTGTCAATCATCAGGATCTTTCAAGACATTTTGACTGCCTTTGACATTGTTTGCCATAAGATCTTACCAGACAGGTTATGCTCACTTGGATTAGGGGACAATGCTTTGTACTGATTTAAATCGTTTTTGCATAACTGTGTCCAAGTAAGATTAGGTGAACCCAGATGACTAGATTTATCCTTAGTTTTATTTAACATTTACCTTCAGCTTCACCATACTATTATTTCTTCATTTGGAGTATCTTTCAAAATATATGTTGATGATATTCAACTTTATTTTCCAATTAGGAGTTATAGCACCTGGCTTTGGACTCACTCAAGTCTTGTTTACCAGTGGCAAATACCGGGATGACCCAAAATAAGTTTATCCTTAATGCCAACAAGATAGAAGCATTATAGTGAGTTGCAGAGTGCCCCCTGAAGCACTGCCTTTTGGCAAGCTTTGTGACCTTGGGGTCATTCTGGATTCCAACTTGCCCTTACAGTTACAAGTAAAATTGGTCCTAAAGTCTGGCTTTTAAAAACTGAGAATGATTAGGTGACTCAAACACATTTTATCACAACACTTTATCTGTGGATCTACCAGTGTTAGATTCAGTGCATTGCAATTATTACACTATGCAGAAGTTTAACTTATTATTTTCCATGCTTTTAGGGAACATATTGCTCCTAATCTACCAAAACTTCATTGGCTACAGTAGATTAAAGAGTGAAATTTAAAGTTGTCACTATGAATTTTAAAGTGTAGTAGGAATATGGTCCCATATATCTTCTGCAGTTAATTAATTCTAATGTTCCAGATTGTGTTAGCAGTTAAGGATTATTCAAATCCAGTTTACTAATAATTTGGCATAAATTCTCAGTCAATTGGTCTGTAAACATCCAATATTCTGACAACCAAATTATGCTCCCAATGAATAATTTTTAAATTTTGACCAATTATTTTTTTTATTCAAAAGCTTTATCTTTATAATAAGCCAATATCATGGGAATTATAGTTTAACAAACCTATAGTCATAAAGCTTATTTTTTATTAAAGCAACAGAACTTTTGTTCATAAACTACCTTTAGTGTTAATAGCACTTTAAATTTTATTTCATGGTTTTCATAATTTCTATCATTTAGCTACTTATATAAGCTGATAAAAATCCACATATCAACCAGGGATGTACAGCAGGAAAAACTTCATTTTCATTATTTGGTTCATTTTTAGGAGGTTTTTTCCCCATGAATTTTGGTTCATAGATTCATTTCAGTCATGTGAAAAAATGAATCAAGAAAGTTTAAAAAATGTCCAAAAAATGAAAGCAAAGCAACCCTTCTACCCTCCCAGAAAAATATAGTGGCCAGGATACCCCCTGGCCCCCACTTATCCTGTCCAGTGGGGATCTACCAGCAAGGACTAGGCCAAAGTGGCAGTAAGTTGCCACGGCCTCGGGACTACTCAAGGCCGATGCCTCGGTCGGAGCCTGAACCCAGGCCCGATGCCACAGCCCGGAGGCTAGGTCCCAATGCTTGGACCACAGCTTGGACTCAGGCTCGATGCTGGGACATGATTTGTAGGGATGTGAATCGTTTTAGGACGATTAAAATTATCGTCCGATAATTTTAATATCGTCTTAAACCGTTATGGAACACAATACAATACAGATTCTAACGATTTATCGTTATAAATCGTTAGAATCGTGAGCCGGCACACTAAAACCCCCTAAAACCCACCCCGACCCTTTAAATTAAATCCCCCACCCTCCCGAACCCCCCCCCCAATAACTTAAATAACCTGCGGGTCCAGCGGCGGTCCGGAACGGCAGCGGTCCGGAACGGGCTCCTGCTCCTGAATCTTGTCGTCTTCAGCCGGCGCCATTTCCAAAATGGCGCCGAAAAATGGCGGCGGCCATAGACGAAAAAGATTGGACGGCAGGAGGTCCTTCCGGACCCCCGCTGGACTTTTGGCAAGTCTCGTGGGGGTCAGGAGGCGCCGGCAGGAGATCGACTGCAGGAGGTCGTTCAGCGAGGGTTCCGGCGCCTCGCTGAACGACCTCCTGCAGTCGATCTCCTGCCGGCGCCATTTTCCGTACGAAAACGATTCGCGGCGGGAAATCGCTCCCTGACCCCCGCTGGACCTCCAGGAACTTTTGGCCAGCTTGTGGGGGGCCTCCTGACCCCCACGAGACTTGCCAAAAGTCCAGCGGGGGTCCGGAAGGACCTCCTGCCGTCCAATCTTTTTCGTCTATGGCCGCCGCCATTTTTCAGCGCCATTTTGGAAAATGGCGCCGGCTGAAGACGACAAGATTCAGAGCAGGAGCCCGTTCCGGACCGCTGCCGTTCCGGACCGCCGCTGGACCCGCAGGTTATTTAAGTTATTTGGGGGGGGGGGTTCGGGAGGGTGGGGGATTTAATTTAAAGGGTCGGGGGTGGATTTTAGGGGGTTTTAATGTGCCGGTTTTTCGATTTTTCAATTTTTCACGATTTTTAACGATTTTTCACGATATTTTACCCCCCCAAACGGCAACAATACGATTCCCTCCCCCTCCCAGCCGAAATCGATCGTTAAGACGATCGAAGACACGATTCACATCCCTAATGATTTGTAGGCCGGATCCCCATGCAGGGATCTCAGCACAAGCCCAGGTCCAAAACTGCAACCCTACCCGGAAACTGGGTCCCAATGCCAGGACCTTGGCTGGATCCCAGAGCCGAAGCCACAACCTGACTCAGAGGCCAGGTTCCAATGCCAGGTCCTCGGCCCAGACCAAGGCCCGAGGCTGCGATCCAAGCTGGAAGCTGGGTCCTGATGCCTGGAAATTGGCCTAGCCTGGAGCCTGAGCCTAGGCCGAATGCTGCAATCTGACACAGAGGTCGGGTCCTGATGCCTGCACCTCAGCCTAGGCCAGAGTTCGAGCCCAGGCTCAACACTGTACCTCAGCCCGGACTCAGGCCCAACGCCAAGACCTGAACCATAGGCTGAGTCCCGGTGCTGGAACCTCAGCCTAGGCCGGAGACCAAGCTCAGGGCCAATGCCACGTCCTGACCCGGAGACCGGTCCCAAAGCCAGTGGCTCAGTCTGGACCCAGGTCCGATGCCATCATTTGGCTTTGAAGAGCCTAAGAAAGAAGATGACCCAAAGAGGAGATCCCAGGCCTGGGCTCCGAGTCCTGGACCTGACCCTGGGCCAAGGTCCAGATGTCAAGACTCAGCCTCCTAGCCAAAGCCCCGGCACTGGGCCTAGGTCTGGGCTACAGCACTGGCATTGAGACCAGGCCTCTGCTTTTGGTCAGGGCATCAGCCTGGGCTTGGGCTCCAACCTAGGCTTAGGCCCAGGTTTCAGGACCCGGACTCCAGGTCAGGTCGTGGCGTCAGGCCTGGGCTCATGCTCTGGCCTTGGCCAAGGCCCAGTCATTGGGACCTAGCCTCCAAGTTAGGTCGCGGTGTCAGGCCTGGGTCTGGACCAAGCATTGGGACCCAACATTGGGTCCTGGCCTTCATCAGATACCTGACGGATAAGTAAGCATTTTTTCTTTTTTAATTTTCAGGGTTCTTGGCTGAGGCCTCAGCCTAGGCCTTAGGCAAGGCCCTGGCTTCAGACCTAGGCTGAGGTGCCAGCATCACACTTGGGTATAGACTGCTGTTCATGCTTTTGGCCTTGGTTTATGCCCTAGGCGGGGTCTCAGCTTCAGGCTTAGGTCTATGCCTAATGCATTAATTTTAAACAAAATGAGTGAATAAAGTTGGTTTCATTCATGAGAGCCCCATTTTGGTATTGGGCCCCCCAAATTAAATGAATTAGCCTTATTCATCACATTTTGCACTGTCATTTTAAATAAATGCATATCCTTAGTATCAACTATTATTTTATTTTTAATTGACTGTTTATTTATTCTTACCTTTTCAGATTTCTATTAACACATATATTTTTTTTCGCTCCCACTCACACACATAAACATCTTTCCCTCACTATTTTATGTCTTTTATAACATTCACTAGGCCTCAGAGAATGATCAGAGTGATACACTTCTTCTCTGATAATTTCCAGCGCAGTTCTCTCTCACTTCTAAACTGACACTGACTGTGTTTTCTCTCAGGGAGATTACTGCTTTAGGGGTGGATTTATCAAAATGCGGTACGTACCGCATGCGATAGCAAAAGGGGCGTGGTGTATGCTAACGGACCGCATCGCAAATGGCGAAGGTACTCACCGCATGGTCCCGGCTGCTATCGCAGAGCCTAACGCATCTGAAAGAGGTGCTGTTAAAATTGGCGTTATGGCTCTGCGATACCTCTTCGCAGGCAGGCTAACCCAGTCCACTCTCCACCCAGGTTTTGAATTTGCATCCCCTCTCCGCCCCTACTCCTCCCAGTTTTTGCATTTGCATCGCACCATACGATATGGTGCGATCGCACGCGGTAAACACGTTTTTGCATGCGTTAAAGGCCTATCGCATGCGAAAACGGAGCTTTTTCGCATGCGATAAGCCCTTAACGCATGCGAAAACACCTTACCGCATTTTGATAAATGACCCCCTTACTGATGTCATTAAGAAATTGCTCTGACTTGTCTAAGTTCTCTAATTAAGACCTATATACTTTTATATAAACCCCCCTTACAAGTTATTATAATGTGAAGAACTTGTTAATAGCTTTAAAATGTTTTTCCAATCAAATTAATTATTACTGTACTTTGACATAAGGATGTATAAATATGACACCCTGCTAATATGCTGGCTTCAAGTAAATATTGCGTTTCCATCGTATCTCCCAGGGATATCTTCATAATGTTTTTGTTTTTTTTCTGCTTTTCTGAGCTGACAGATCTTCTTTTTACCAGATTTAGGCCTGGATTTTGTAAGGTCGCAGAAAGTCCGGCGGTAACAGGAGGCTGGGGGGCGAAGCGGGGGGCAGGCCTGCGAAAGCCAGCAGCATTCACACCACTGCGGTGCGTTGGCTGCCGGCTTTTGCACCAAATAACTACTACTGACGGTGATAAGGGTCCTTACCTTTCGCCGCCAACGATGTCACCGCAGCATCGGCCCCGGTGCCGCCCCGATTCCTCCTCTTCTGGGGCCGACTCCGCCCTGACTCCGCCCCCATTTAGCGATCGCACGTGAAAAGGGACTTTTCACGTGCTATCGCTTTTGAAAATGACCTCAGTCAGAAAAAATCCTAAAATGTGAATTTTAAAAGCCCAGCATGCACCAAAACGGGGAGACACATGAATATATTGGGCCGGTCCAAGCAGATTTTAAAAGCTGCCCAGTTATGCACGTATCTCCCACTATGTACATAAAAATGTTTTCCCAAAAAAGGGGTGAGGATTGGGCGTTCCTATATTTCACATTGAAACCAGCATGTAAATACTTACATGCATAAGTGTCCACCAGGATCCGCTGCCACATAACTTTACCTCTGCTATGGATGGCATATAAGTCATAAAATATAAAGATCTAGGCATTAGGGATGTGAATCGTTTTAGGACGATTAAAATTATCGTCCGATAATTTTAATATCGTCTTAAACCGTTATGGAACACAATACAATACAGATTCTAACGATTTATCGTTATAAATCGTTAGAATCGTGAGCCGGCACACTAAAACCCCCTAAAACCCACCCCGACCCTTTAAATTAAATCCCCCACCCTCCCGAACCCCCCCCCCAATAACTTAAATAACCTGCGGGTCCAGCGGCGGTCCGGAACGGCAGCGGTCCGGAACGGGCTCCTGCTCCTGAATCTTGTCGTCTTCAGCCGGCGCCATTTTCCAAAATGGCGCCGAAAAATGGCGGCGGCCATAGACGAAAAGATTGGACGGCAGGAGGTCCTTCCGGACCCCCGCTGGACTTTTGGCAAGTCTCGTGGGGGTCAGGAGGCCCCCCACAAGCTGGCCAAAAGTTCCTGGAGGTCCAGCGGGGGTCAGGGAGCGATTTCCCGCCGCGAATCTTTTTCGTACGGAAAATGGCGCCGGCAGGAGATCGACTGCAGGAGGTCGTTCAGCGAGGGTTCCGGCGCCTCGCTGAACGACCTCCTGCAGTCGATCTCCTGCCGGCGCCATTTTCCGTACGAAAACGATTCGCGGCGGGAAATCGCTCCCTGACCCCCGCTGGACCTCCAGGAACTTTTGGCCAGCTTGTGGGGGGCCTCCTGACCCCCACGAGACTTGCCAAAAGTCCAGCGGGGGTCCGGAAGGACCTCCTGCCGTCCAATCTTTTTCGTCTATGGCCGCCGCCATTTTTCGGCGCCATTTTGGAAAATGGCGCCGGCTGAGGACGACAAGATTCAGGAGCAGGAGCCCGTTCCGGACCGCCGCTGGACCCGCAGGTTATTTAAGTTATTTGGGGGGGGGTTCGGGAGGGTGGGGGATTTAATTTAAAGGGTCGGGGGTGGGTTTTAGGGGGTTTTAATGTGCCGGTTTTTCGATTTTTCGATTTTTCGATTTTTAACGATTTTTAACGATTTTTCACGATATTTTACCCCCCCAAACGGCAACAATACGATTCCCTCCCCCTCCCAGCCGAAATCGATCGTTAAGACGATCGAGGACACGATTCACATCCCTACTAGGCATTAGGGATGTGAATCGTTTTTTGACGGTTTAAAATATCGTCCGATATATTTTAAATCGTCAAAAATCCTTAGAGGCGATATTTAATAGGAATTCCCCCGATTTATCGTCAAAAATCGTAAATCGGGGGAAGGGGGAGGGGAAGGGGGAGGGCGGGAAAACCGGCACACTAAATCATCCCTAAAACCCACTCCGACCCTTTAAAATAAATCCCCCACCCTCCCGAACCCCCCCAAAATGTCTTAAATTACCTGGGGTCCAGTGGGGGGGTCCCGTTGTGATCTTCCACTCTCGGGCGTCGGGCGCGTTGATAGAAAATGGCGCCGGCGCTACCTTTGCCCTGTCATATGACAGGGCAAAGGTAGCGCCGGCGCCATTTTGGTTCCTGTTCCCGGACGTCACGAGTGTAGGAGATCGCTCCCGGACCCCTGCTGGACCCCCAGGGACTTTTGGCCAGCTTGGGGGGGCCTCCTGACCCCCAGAAGACTTGCCAAAAGTCCAGCGGGGGTCCTCCTGCACTCGAATCGTGTTGCCGTACGGCCAGTGCCATTTTTCCATACAGCAAAATGGCGCCGGCCGTACAGCAACACGATTCGAGTGCAGGAGGTCGTTCCCGGACCCCCGCTGGACTTTTGGCAAGTCTTGTGGGGGTCAGGAGGCCCCCCCCAAGCTGGCCAAAAGTCCCTGGGGGTCCAGCGGGGGTCTGGGAGCGATCTCCTACACTCGTGACGTCGGAGAACAGGAACCAAAATGGCACCGGCGCTACCTTTGCCCTGTCATATTTCACGTCGAAGCATTTGAATGTTCAGAAATTTGGAAATGAGGTTTTATGAGAGGTTGAATGAATGAGTGTGGATGATATGTGATGGATGGGTGGGTATGATTATGTTTTATTGTTATATCTATTGTGTGGGGTATTTGGGATAAATTGTGAATGTTTTTTATAAAAATTTTTCACCAATAAAGTTTGATAAAATTGGATTGATGTCACAATATATGTATTAGCTGTCATATGACAGGGCAAAGGTAGTGCCGGCGCCATTTTCTATCAACGCGCCCGACGCCCGAGAGTGGAAGATCACAATGGGACCCCCCCACTGGACCCCAGGTAATTTAAGACATTTTGGGGAGGTTCGGGAGGGTGGGGGATTTATTTTAAAGGGTCGGGGTGGGTTTTAGGGATGTTTTAGTGTGCCGGTTTTCCCGCCCTCCCCCGATTTACGATTTACACGATATTTAAAAACACAAAACCGCGATGATCTGATTCCCTCCCCCCCCAGCCGAAATCGATCGTTAAGACGATCGATCACACGATACACATCTCTACTAGGCATGTTAACAGGGTTTTAAGGATCGGGGCTAACAGGGGAGAAGGGAAACTATTAAACTAGGGCGGTTTAGAATGAACTGGGAAAACTGACAATGGCGTTGGCATGCGTATCAATTAAAATCCCCCCACTTATATGGTAGAAGCGGCATTTGTACACCTAAGCATGTGCCTACTTAAAATTGTGTGCACATGTGCACAACAGCCAGTTTTATAACATGTGTGCATATACGTGTGAATACGAAATTGCACACAAATGTACCCACGTGTACTATCTAAATATATTTTAAAAATTCACTGAAATAGAGTACAACAATCACCCCAAAATATCAATACCAACACCTAAAATGAGTTCAAATACACTCCACATGAATGAAACATCATCAATAGTTGTTCAATATCACTCAAATACCTAACTAAAGCAGAATAAATACTCACAAAAATACCAGTACCCATAATTCAAATTTATAATATTTTAACCCAAATAGTCAAATAGATCTTCTCACTTCTTCAGATGTTCCCAACCATTAATTAATTTTTTTCTGTGGTGTTTTCCCTATTTTTAAATTCTAAATACACTCCTTAGAAAATAGGTTAAATTTTAGCTTGAAACTTTAATTTTAAAACCAACCACCAGTTTAATTTAGGTCCTCAACTTTTCTTCACATGACCCCAACCATAAATGTATTAAAAATTATAATTTTTTATGAGTTTTTAAACTTGTTGATGCTGGGTTTGCTAAAGTGCTTCCCAGGGGACAAAACGTGGTAGAGAATCCTCTTTTCAGGTTCCCTATCAGAATCAGGACATTTTCAAGATTTTAGTATTGTTAATTTCCCTTTTTTTTTTAAATTTGTTTCTGGCCTGAGATCACAAGTGCCTACTGACATCTCTGCTGACATCAGCAGGATATAGCCTGTGCTGCCATGAACATGCTGGGGGCTTTCCCAAGGCCCCTGACACCTTCAATTACCTGTGCATTGAAGCAGCAGCTTCTCCAAGGCTGCCACTGCCATTTATGACTTCCTGCAGAAGCACAAATATTTTAAAATCACCATTGTGGCCCTCCACCTGACAGGAGGTTCAAAGCAGCAGTGACATCTAAATCAGCTGTATACTCCAGCCC
The DNA here is from genome assembly GCF_901001135.1 of Rhinatrema bivittatum. Taxonomy (NCBI): domain Eukaryota; kingdom Metazoa; phylum Chordata; class Amphibia; order Gymnophiona; family Rhinatrematidae; genus Rhinatrema; species Rhinatrema bivittatum. The sequence continues at coordinate 611,731,715 of NC_042615.1, forward strand.
ATACCCTTTCTTCCTTTGCCACAGAAAGCTCCCCAGACTCCCACACTTATACACATGCAGCTCGTACAGCAGCCAGCCCAATACAGCACCAGAACTACTGTTCAACTTCATCACGCCTCATACTTGTCCACCTCAAAATTTAGCTCCATGCTGCCAGGCCTCTTCATAAGCTACAGAGAAGTCCAGGAATCCTGTCTCTCCAGGCCCACCAGAAATAAAGACCCAAGTAAATATTTAATGCTTTTTTTTACCCTATTCACACTTGTATGAGCTGCAGGTAATGATTCAACTTCTTAGGTATCCCAATATAGAGGCAGTTGCAGTAATCCAACCAGGAGATTACACAAGCATCGACCACTATTGCAAGGGCAGGGCCATCAAAGAAGGGACTGAGGTAGTAATCCCTGATCCCAATTGATGCAGTTGGTAGAAAGAATATGTTATTACCTATTAGAGATGTGTATTGTACTGGTAATCATATCAGGCTTCATGTTTTTTAAAACCATGGGAAATTTCGTATCCACCTGCGTTTTTTTTTTGTGGCGAATCGCTTTTGGGTTAGCATAAACATAAAAATCCCGTTAGTGTATGCTAAACCGAAAAACGATTTTTCCTGAAAATTCATGGAAAATGCAATTGTTTGTCAGTTTTACCGATCCATGATGAATTAGTAGGGATATGCATCCGTTTTCCACGGATTTGTAATCCGCAACTTATTTTTTGCTATCTGTTAAATACGTGGGGAGGCGAAACGCATCGCGACTCCCCACGTATTAAACAGATTTCTGTTTTATTCAGCCTAAATAAAAATTTAAACCCCCCACCCTCCTGACCCCCCAAGACTTATCAAAACTCCCTAGTGGTCCAGCAGTGGGGTCCGGGAACTCATTCACACCCTCGGTGCTAGTTTCATCATGGCGCCGATAGCCTTTGTCACAGGGGCTACCGGTGCCATTGGTCAGCCCCTGTCACATGGTCATCGGCGCCATCTTGTGCTCCTATCATGTGACAGGGGCTGAGCAATGGCACCGGTAGCCCCTGTGACATAGTATGGGCAAAAGCTATCGGCGCCATTTTGAGTCCTGGCATCGGACAGCAGGTCGCTCCGGGACCCCCGTTGGACCCACAGGGACTTTTGGCCAGCTTGGGGGGGCCTCCTGACCCCCACAAGACTTGCCAAAAGTCCAGCGGGGGTCCGGGAGCGACCTCCTTGAACGCCGGCCGTCCGATGCAAATACTCAAAATGGCGCCGATCGCCATCATAGTGAGGGCAAAGGCGATCGGCGCCATTTTGAGTATTGGCATCGGACGGCGATTTTGAGTCTCAAAATGGCGCCGATCGCCTTTGCCCTCACTATGACGGCGATCGGCGCCATTTTGAGTATTTGCATCGGACGGCCGGCGTTCAAGGAGGTCGCTCCCAGACCCCCGCTGGACTTCTGGCAAGTCTTGTGGGGGTCAGGAGGCCCCCCCAAGCTGGCCAAAAGTCCCTTTGGGTCCAACGGGGGTCCCGGAGCGACCTGCTGTCCAATGCCAGGACTCAAAATGGCGCCGATAGCCTTTGCCCATACTATGTCACAGGGGCTACCGGTGCCATTGGTCAGCCCCTGTCACATGGTAGGAGCACAAGATGGCGCTGATGACCTTGTGACAGGGGCTGACCAATGGCACCGGTAGCCCCTGTGACAAAGGCTATCTGCGCCATGATGAAACTAGCACCGAGGGTGTGAATGAGTTCCCGGACCCCACCGCTGGACCACCAGGGAGTTTTGGTAAGTCTTGGGGGGGTCAGGAGGGTTGGGGGGTTGTAGTTAATTTTAATTTTAGCTGGGACACTAATTTAACTCGCCGTAGTAACGTATTTACAGATCGACAACGTATGCAATTCTCCATACTTCCGCATGAAACGGAATTGACCCCCCACGAATACGTATCACGTACGCAACGAAAACTTTTTGGCTGCACATCTCTACGAATTAGGAAATATCATACAAATTTCATAATTCATCAAAAATGAATGCACAACCCTATTACCTATAGAATTTGGGCATTAATGATGAATTGGGAGTCAAGGAGAAAACCTAGACTAATGAATTGTTGGCTAATTGATAGAGTAGTTCCTTCCATGGTTACTTTAGAGTGGATATCATTTTAGTCATTTTTTTGTAATCCATAGAAACTATTTTTTTGAGGGTTTAGTTTATCTTGCAGTGTAGCCAGTCTGAGTTCTTCATAAGGCAGATGCAGATGTTTGAGATTGCTTGTTTAGGATCCAGGTCCAGAGGACATAGTAGCCTTTGTGAAAGTCTCCAGTGGCCTCTTCATGGCCTTTTTTTCTGCCCTCATCCTTTTTGACCTATCTACTGCTTTTATTTATTTGATTTGTAGACTGCCCATGAAGCAGAGGGCTCTGGTCAGGTAACAAAACATACAAGAAATATAGTATGGTAAAACATATAAGTAATAAAAATTATAATGATATCATTCTTAACAATGAATTTAAATCAATAAAAATCAAATATACATCACCATCACTAGAGCCTAAGATGAATATAAGCAATAAGTACATAAGTGCCATGCTGGATCAGACCAAGGTCTATCGAGTCCAGCATTCTGCCTCCTGCATCTGACAGTGGCCAGTCCAGGTTGCAATAACAGGAACTGTTAATTATAATTAACCAAAAGCAGATGTCAACAGCCATGCATTATGGGCCAGATTTTAAAAGGGTTACGAGCATAAGTTATGCGCGTAACCCTCTTAAAAGGCCCCTGTGCGCGCTGAGCCTATTTTGCATAGGCTCGATGGCGCGCGCAAGCCCCGGGACGCGCGTAAGTCCCAGGGCTTTGCAAAGGGGGCATGTCGGAGGCGTGTCGGGTGGGCGGCGTGAATTTCGGGGCGGGGCGGGAGGCATGTCGGGGGCATGACGCCGGCCCGGGGGCATGTTTGAGGCCTCCGGACCAGCCCCTGGGTCGGGTGATGGCGCGCCAGCAGCCCACTGGAACGCGCAGATTTACGCCTGCCTCTGGCAGGCGTAAATCTGTCAACAAAGGTATGGGGGTTTAGATTGGGCTGGGGGGGTGGGTTAGGTAGGGGAAGGGAGGGGAAGGTGAGGGGAGGTGGAAGGAAAGTTCCCTCCGAGGCCGCTCGGAGTGGCCTCGGAGGGAACAGGCAGCGCGCGCTGGGCTCGGCGAGCGCAGGTTGCACAAATGTGCACCCCCTTGCGCCAGCCGACGCCGGATTTTATAAGATACGCACGTATCATAAAATCCAGCGTACATTTGTTCACGCCTGCTGCATGAACAAAAGTACGTGCGTGCGTAAATTTATAAAATCTACCCCTATATGCTTTGTGGAAACTCAGATAGACTTTTATGACATGAACACCAGCAGGAGGAGAGTTTGAAATAGCAGGTCCCAAGCAAGAATAGTCTTCTTTGGTGTTAGCCATTAGGGTGGCCCAAGGAAAAGTAGCCTGCCTCCAATACTAGTGCATTGGAGGCAGGCTACTTTTCTATGGGCCACCCTGTAGTTTTCTTTAATATAGGGATTGCTAACACTTCTTTAGATGAATGGAGATTGCATTTGGGAATATACCATAGTAGGCAATTTCTAATATACTGAGGACCTTGCTTCTGTAAGGATTTAAAAATTTGTATTTTAGCATTTTGCTATTTTGAAATAGCATGCACAAAAATGAAGTAGCGTGCACAACTCTAATGTAAATTGTGAATCACATGAAATTAGACAAAGCAAGACTATATTTGAAATATGAATCTGAAAATCCAATTTGAAATATGTGACCCCTATGACTCATGCTTCCAGTTTTAGATATAACTCAGTTCCATCTAAGTTTAAATGTGGAACAGCAAAAATTATCATAGCTTTTTAATCCAGAGTATCTCAGTTTTTTGGGATTTATTTACCTTAATCTTGTTTGCTATAAATAATTTGATAGATAATGTATTGACTGCTTGGAGTTTATCAATTGATTTTGTGCATAAAGAGCATGTTTGTAATATAGTTGAATACTGTCAGCAAATGAAAGACATTTAAGACCAGAACTCTTTATCACTTCACCTAGGTGTTGCACATAACTATTTAATATAGAAAAAAATACAGACCCCTGGAGAATACCTTAGTTTAGTTCACAGGGAGAGAAGAGAGTATCTCCTACCTTCAGCTGAATAGAGCACTTAGAAGGAAGCAAGTCAGCATTGTGCCTTTCATATCAAGAGCTTCAAGTATTCTAAAAGAATGCCATGGTCTATGGTATCAAAGGCAGATGATAGATCTACCACTAAATCTATGCCTCTGCCAAGTCTTCTTTGCAAATCGTTCAACAGAGCCATTGCAGAAACTAGACTGAGCAGGGGACCATGAGCAGGGTCCAGAAAAAATTGTTCTTCCAGAATAGTAGATGAGGACCCAACAGCATGTTCAACTAACTTAAAGAGGAAAGATACTATAGATCACCATCTACTCCTTGGCACACTGTTGTCGCTTGGATTTAGGGACTGCATTCTATCTTGGTTTTCCTCTTACCTCACACTTTTAATGCATCCTTTAATGAGTCATCCTCCACTGCTGTCCCATTATTATTGGTCAGGGTACCTCATGGTTTTGTACTGGACTCTTTTCTCTATTCACTTATATTGCCTTAGTGCTATGATCTGCTCCTGTGGTTTTTTAGAACAATTTTTATGATAATGACTCTAAGAAACTCTTTTACACTTGAATTTTCACTCGGAATCTCAGCCTTTTTGTCCAAAATCACTGCCTAGATGTTCCAAATCCACCTTAAACTTAATGATGTCCATATTGAACACCGTCTAAGCAGGTGGGAAAGATGTAACTGGAAGGAGTTGAGTTAGCCAGATAAGAAATCCAGCTAACTTTGGTCATGCCAAAGACCTATTCTAAATTTAGCTGGACAAACATATCCAGCTAACTTTTAGAGAGCTGAGTATATTCTGTGGTGAGTCATGACGCTGAATATCCTAGATTAACTGAATATGTTTATCTGACTAACTAGCTAAGCCAGATAGCAGCTGAATATGGACCTCAACAAGACCAAGATGGAACTTTTTATGTTTTCTTCTAAACCCATTCCCCATTTTTCTACCTCTGTGGATAATACTATTATACTTCCAGTTCCCTCAGTTTGAAAACTTGGCATCAACTTTGACTCCTCTTTCTCCTTTTCATGCAAAGGAGAAAGAGGTCTATGGTATCCTTTGATACCATAGACCTCTTTCTCCTTTTGCATCCAAAATCCTGATATAACAGGTAATCTCTTTTTCTATAAGATTAGGAAAACCCATCCATTCCTAACAGTTCACTAATACTTCAAAATGTACCTGCATAAATTATCTCCCTCCAATGTCATTATAGCCATAAAACACCTCTGCTCAAGGTGTCCCCTATCCACTGTCTCCCTATCCACTTCCAAAAAAAAGTTCAAGCTTCTCCAAATACACTCAACTCTACAGCTCCTCATTACCTCTCCTCTCTTCTCTCGCCTTGTACTCCTTCTTTACAAACTCTACTAATTGGATGAGCTGATCTTATCTGTTTCCTTCTCCTCCACTGACAACTCCTAATTCCATACTTTCAACCTTGCTGCACTGTATGCCTAGAATAGCCTTTCAGTAGTAGTATAATATGACTCAATGATAGCCAAAAATAAGAAACAATCAAAATAATAGAGATTTGGCTAAGGGAAGGAACTTGATGTGTGATGGAGTCTAGCAACCGTCATATATTGCCACAGTGAGCTCTGTGGCTTATATTGTCAAGCCCGTGAGACACTGGGCTTGTCTAATCATAGGTTGCTGGAAGACAAACAGGTGCTGACACTGTGTGAATAAACTACTGTGTAAGCACTTATCTTGTTCCACAAGTGAGTGTCTCACGGGCTTGACAATACAAGCCACAGAGGTCACTGTGGCAATATATGACGGTTGCTAGACTCCATCACACATCAAGTTCCTTCCCTTAGCCAAATCTCTATTATTTAGAATAGCCTTTCTGCATTTTTACATCATGGTCCCTTTCTAGCAATATTCAAATACCATCTAAATCTCATAAGAACATAAGAACATAAGATATGCCATACTGGGTCAGACCAAGGGTCCATCATGCCCAGTATCCTGTTTCCAACAGTGGCCAATCCAAGTCACAAGTCTTGGCAAGTACCCAAACATTACATAGATCACAAGCTACTATTGCTTATTAATCACTAGGGATGTGAATCGTTTTAGGACGATTAAAATTATCGTCCGATAATTTTAATATCGTCTTAAACCGTTATGGAACACAATACAATAGAGATTCTAACGATTTATCGTTATAAATCGTTAGAATCGTGAGCCGGCACACTAAAACCCCCTAAAACCCACCCCCGACCCTTTAAATTAAATCCCCCACCCTCCCGAACCCCCCCCCCAAATGACTTAAATAACCTGCGGGTCCAGCGGCGGTCCGGAACGGCAGCGGTCCGGAACGGGCTCCTGCTACTGAATCTTGTTGTCTTCGGCCGGCGCCATTTTCCAAAATGGCGCCGAAAAATGGCGGCGGCCATAGACGAACACGATTGGACGGCAGGAGGTCCTTCCGGACCCCCGCTGGACTTTTGGCAAGTCTTGCGGGGGTCAGGAGGCCCCCCCCCAAGCTGGCCAAAAGTTCCTGGAGGTCCAGCGGGGGTCAGGGAGCGATTTCCCGCCGCGAATCGTTTTCGTACGGAAAATGGCGCCGGCAGGAGATCGACTGCAGGAGGTCGTTCAGCGAGGGTTCCGGCGCCTCGCTGAACGACCTCCTGCAGTCGATCTCCTGCCGGCGCCATTTTCCGTACGAAAACGATTCGCGGCGGGAAATCGCTCCCTGACCCCCGCTGGACCTCCAGGAACTTTTGGCCAGCTTGGGGGGGGCCTCCTGACCCCCACAAGACTTGCCAAAAGTCCAGCGGGGGTCCGGAAGGACCTCCTGCCGTCCAATCGTGTTCGTCTATGGCCGCTGCCATTTTTCGGCGCCATTTTGGAAAATGGCGCCGGCCGAAGACAACAAGATTCAGTAGCAGGAGCCCGTTCCGGACCGCTGCCGTTCCGGACCGCTGCTGGACCCGCAGGTTATTTAAGTCATTTGGGGGGGGGGGGTTCGGGAGGGTGGGGGATTTAATTTAAAGGGTCGGGGGTGGGTTTTAGGGGGTTTTAATGTGCCGGTTTTGCGATTTTACGTTTTTTCGATTTTTTACGATTTTTCACGATTTTTCACGATATTTTACCCCCCCAAACGGCAACAATACGATTCCCTCCCCCTCCCAGCTGAAATCGATCGTTAAGACGATCGAGGACACGATTCACATCTCTATTAATCACCATCATGGCAGATTATGGATTTATCCTCTAGGAACTTATCCAAACCTTTTTTAAACCCAGTAACACTAACTGCTGTAACCACATCCTCTGGCAATGAATGAAAAAGATGTGTCTTCCATTTGTTTTAAATGAGCTACTTGCTAACTTCATGGAGTGTCTCCTGGTCCTTCTATTATCTGAGAGAGTAAATAAGGGATTACCATTAATTTGTTCATCCTTTCATTATTTTGTAGACTTCTATCATATCCCCCCCACAGTCATCTCTTCTCCAAACTGAACAGCCCTAACTCAGCCTTTTGAGACTATTTTTTAAATCTTATACCTTGGCTTTTCCTGACCATAGCCTTTTTCTCTAATATTTATGGTGTCATATGTGTCTTGTCTGTATGTTAACTAGATTATATGCTCCATGGAATGGGGACTGTGTCCTACATGTTTCTGTGCAGTTATACATATATTTGGTAGCAATACCTAAATTATAAGTAATAGTAGTATTTAGAAGAAGCTGTTCTAAACAGCTGCATTTTTTTGTACTTATCACTCTAAACAGCACAGACAGACCTCAACAGCTTTTGCAAAGAGCATTCATTAAAACCCTACATGCTCTATTAGGCACCTTTTCCGGCACTTGGGTTTCCAACTTTGTCATGTTCTTTGTCTATCTCTCACAGTTACTGAAGAAACCCAGCATCATCTTATGTATAATTGGTGTGCTCTCTGATTGCATTAGTCTGCTTTTCCTGCAGTACTCCATGCAAACACTTACTAACAGTTTACAATAGCATACTGTGTGATGATGGGTATTTAATTATAGCTCTTACTTACTCAGTAACTATCCTTTTTTGAATTTAATTATCCATAAAATCATGAAAGACTGTGATGTGATGAAAGTTATGAGACTCCTTGCAGGATCCTGAGAATCTGACCACCCTCGTTAATATTCGAATGTTAGTAACTTAATAAGCTCATATATTCAAGGAAAACTAATGTTTTCTATTGCTGTAGGCTTCTTCACTTTCACAAGACAGAGAAACAGGTGTGCAACAATTGTATCCATCACATTGCTTAGTCCAGCAATGTCATAAAACACATTTGATTCCCTTACAAGAGATGCTTTTACTAGGAAAGATTTTTTAATTGCTAACATAGCTTTTCAGGGCATGTAACACTTGGTTGAAACATCTAGAAAATGTTGACTGAGCCATTCTGTCTACTACAGTGAGAGCAGATTGAAAAGACCTGGAGACTAAAAAAAGAAATGAGCTTAATGGTCTGACAAATCCAGGTAGCATATGAGCAGCTGCTGTCAGGGAATCAGAGATTCCTGCTGAAAACTACACTCAAGGCTATAATAATATTTGATTTCAACTTATATCTCTAGGACTTTGTGGTCAGAAAGCCCCAGTAAGATAGTTTTAGATATGAGACCTTTTACAAAGCACCCAGGTCACTGGTCATTCACAACTTTTTCCAGCCAAGTTGGCTCTGCAGGGCAGAACTTCAAAGTAGAGATGTGAATCGTGTCCTCGATCGTCTTAACGATCGATTTCGGCTGGGAGGGGGAGGGAATCGTATTGTTGCCGTTTGTGTGTGTAAAGTATCGTCATAATCGTTAAAATCGTGAGCCGGCACACTAAAACCCCCTAAAACCCACTCCCGACCCTTTAAATTAAATCCCCCCCTCCCGAACCCCCCCCCCAAATGCCTTAAATTACCTGGTGGTCCAGCGGCACACTAAAACCCCCTAAAACCCACCCCCGACCCTTTAAATTAAATCCCCCACCCTCCCGAACCCCCCCCCCAAATGCATTAAATTACCTGGGAGTCCTCCGTAGCGGCGGTCTGTGGCTAAATCGGGGGAAGGGGGAGAGCACGAAAACCGGCACACTAGATCGTGAGGTCTTCAGCCGGCGCCATTTTTCAAAATGGCCGCCGCAAAATGGTGGCGGCCATAGACAAAAACGATTCGACGCAAGAGGTCGTTCTGGACCCCCGCTGGACTTTTGGCAAGTCTTGTGGGGGTCAGGAGGCCCCCCCAAGCTGGCCAAAAGTTCCTGGGGGTCCAGCGGGGGCCAAGGAGCGATTTCCTGCCGCAAATCGTTTTCCGTACGGAAAATGGCGCCGGCCATACGCGTATGGCCGGCGCCATTGTCCGTATGGAAAATGGCGTCGGCAGGAGATCGACTGCAGGAGGTCGTTCAGCGAGGTCCGGAACCCTCGCAAGATTTCCGGACCTCGCTGAACGACCTCCTGCAGTCGATCTCCTGCCGGCGCCATTTTCCGTACGGAAAATGATTCGCGGCAGGAAATCGCTCCTTGACCCCCGCTGGACCCCCAGGAACTTTTGGCCAGCTTGGGGGGGCCTCCTGACCCCCACAAGACTTGCCAAAAGTCCAGCGGGGGTCCGGAATGACCTCTTGCGTCGAATCATTTTCGTCTATGGCCGCCGCCATTTTGCGGCGGCCATTTTGAAAAATGGCGCCGGCTGAAGACCTCACGATCTAGTGTGCCGGTTTTCGTGCTCTCCCCCTTCCCCCAATTTAGCCACGGACTGCCGCTACGGAGGACTCCCAGGTAATTTAATGCATTTGGGGGGGGGTTCGGGAGGGTGGGGGATTTAATTTAAAGGGTCGGGGGTGGGTTTTAGGGGGTTTTAGTGTGCCGGTTTTCCTGCCCTCCCCCTTCCCCCGATTTACGATTTTTTGACGATAAATCGGGGGAATTGGTATTGTATCGTGGCCCTAACGATTTTTGACGATTTAAAATATATCGGACGATATTTTAAATCGTCAAAAAACGATTCACATCCCTACTTCATAGTCAGTTCAAAAGCATGCCCTTTATGATTCAGTACTGCAAGGAAAAACAATGTTCAGCAGCAATCACAGTTAAAACATGGCTGCAATTCAAACCTGGTGCTTTTCCAGTTTCTGTAGGGTTCTACTCCTCTCTCACAATCATTCAGGCTGATATAGAGCGGTGCGCTCAGCCGAGCACATCGTTAGCTCCCGTTTGGCCACGCGTTTTTGACATGCTATTATTACCCCTTACCATGTAACAAAGGAGAGAGGAGAATAAACTCACTCAATACATCTAACAAACAATCTTATTACAAAAGCTGCTTTACTCAAAGTAAATAACTAAACAAATGACAATATCATACGATATTTATGCTCAAATGATGTAATCTGCAGCCTCTCACCGCGCAATGGGTCGCAGGCTGTTATCAGCTCACAGAGCTTGGTTTTTGTAATCATTTACCGTCATTTGTCCACCCACCAAATACCTTTATTTAAACCGTTGCCTGAACTATCTAAATTACCAAAAAAAAAAATTTTTTTTAATATTAAATTTTGCTTAGAACAGAACGTTCTTCTAAATGTCAAATCCAAAAATAGAATACTTAGCCGTCAGTGTTTTTCAGACCATCCACTCCAGGCTTTGCTGTTAAGTTTTAACCGTCCCAACATGAATCATGTTTCAACTGAAGTATCACTTTCAATTCAGGCCAATATATTCTGTGTACCCTAAAAGTTAAAAATTGAACACGCAAGTTAAAAAAAAAACTCAGACGTGATCCTTTAATCGTTATTAAGGCTGCCGACAAAGGCGGGGCGGTGCTGGTGATGGATGTAGAGAAGTATCACGCAGAAGTGATGCGACAAGTTAATGATTCTGCTTATTATTTGAAATTATCTGAGGATCCCACTGAAGAAATGAAAAAAGATATTGATTATCTGGTTGAAACAGCTTTTACCAGATTTTGGATTACTTCTCGAGAAAAAAGATTCTTGATTGTTGATTTTCCTAAGACACCGGTGTTGTACATATTGCCGAAAGTCCATAAAACACTGTTGAACCCCCCGGGTAGACCTATTGTGTCCACCAGGGGCTCGTTGCTCAAGCCATTATCGGTTTTCGTCGATAAGTTTTTAGCACCAATGGTTAAGACACTTCCTTCATATGTCAGGGATTCGTCCGACTTGATGTTTCAGTTGGAATCTTTAACTGCACAGTTATTCCCCAATAATCGTCTGGCGCTAGCTACCATCAATGTGGTTTCGTTATATACGAATATTCCGCAGCCAGAGGCTATTGAGATTATAGCGCAGAAGTTGAATGGAGTGTCATCCCGCATACCAGCCACATTTATAATAGCTTTGGCACGAATAGCCTTGGAACAAAACTTTTTTATGTTCAATAATGAGTTCTTTCTACAAAAGAAAGGAGTGGCAATGGGAGCCACAATGGCGCCAGACGTGGCAAATTTATACATGGGGAACTTTGAAGATAAATTTTTGAAAGAGAATCCCTTCAAAGATCATATAAAGCTTTGGAGACGATATATCGATGATATCCTGGTGGTATGGGAGGGTGAGGATAATGAATTTGCAGTATTTATGGAATGGTTGGAAAGGTGTGATGACAATTTGAAATTTACGTACAACTTTAACAAGAATCGAGTTGCATATTTGGATATTTCAATTACGTTATGTCCATGGGGATTTGAATTTTCTATATATTGTAAACCTACTGATAGAAATACGTTGTTGCGATATGACAGCTGTCATCCCCACCATTTGCATAACAATCTGCCATACGGTCAGTTCTTGAGACTGCGAAGACTTTGTTCAGATGTGAGAGAATACAAATTAAAAGCTCAAGTGATGAGCCAGAATTTCCAACAAAGAGGCTATCCGCCTCAGATTGTTAGGAGGGCTTACAAACGAGCACGTTGGATAAACAGAGATTTACTGTTTTTACCCAAGAATGTTCAACCAGAGACCAACAGGGTGGTCTGTGTTTTGCCGTACTCGTCACAAATATACAAAGTCCAGAATACTATAAAAATTTTTTGGCACATTCTACATTTGCATGAGGAGCTGAATGAACTTCCAAGATTTGCCTTCAAGCGTGGACGGAATTTGAGGGACATGATAGTCCACTCGGATTTCGCTGATGAAAAGATGGATGGACAGATAAAAGACAGTGGGATTAAAGGACACTTTCCTTGTGGGAGTTGCACTGTTTGTGCTCAATCTTATGCTGGTAATGTTTTACCATTCTTTGCCAATGGTAAATTTCAGTTACGATCATTTACTAATTGTGAGTCCAGAGGTGTCATTTATGGGTTATGGTGCCCATGCCCCCGTTTATATATTGGCAAAACAAAACGTTGTCTGAAGATCCGCATGATTGAGCACAGGAGTGCTATCACACGCGGCAAGATTGAAGCGCCGGTAGTACAACACTGTCTTGCTAACACTCATACATTCGATGATTTGCGATTTGCCGTGATAGAAAAACCTCTACCTAAGAATCGTGGAGGTGACTTTGATGGGTATTTACTTCAAAGAGAACAAAAGTGGATTTATTTCTTTAACACGGTGGATCCATATGGATTGAACAAAGACATCGATTGGTCAGTGTTTTAAAAGCTTTGGCGCTTTTAGAGAACAGAACTGTGGGAATTTGAGTTCAGTTATGTTAGGTTACATGTTCCGGATTTCCGGTGGTTAGTACAAGTGGGATGTGCTTAAATATGGAGTGAGTGTGTTAGCATAGAACATCTGAGACGCTGACGCGCCATTTTTGAATCCCAATAAAGAGACCTTTTAGCTCGGTCCGGGTAAGTGGAATATTCAGTTTTGTACTCTTTATTAGGGGATAATAGGTTGCACTATGTTTCACTTTATGAGATATGGCTGTGAGGTCTGCTTTGAGTATAAATTTTTTAACTTGCGTGTTCAATTTTTAACTTTTAGGGTACACAGAATATATTGGCCTGAATTGAAAGTGATACTTCAGTTGAAACATGATTCATGTTGGGACGGTTAAAATTTAACAGCAAAGCCCGGAGTGGCTGGTCTGAAAAACACTGACGGCTAAGTATTCTATTTTTGGATTTGACATTTAGAAGAACGTTCTGTTCTAAGCAAAATTTAATATTAAAAATTTTTTTTTTTTGGTAATTTAGATAGTTAAGGCAACGGTTTAAATAAAGGTATTTGGTGGGTGGACAAATGACGGTAAATGATTACAAAAACCAAGCTCTGTGAGCTGATAACAGCCTGCGACCCATTGCGCGGTGAGAGGCTGCAGATTACATCATTTGAGCATAAATATCGTATGATATTGTCATTTGTTTAGTTATTTACTTTGAGTAAAGCAGCTTTTGTAATAAGATTGTTTGTTAGATGTATTGAGTGAGTTTATTCTCCTCTCTCCTTTGTTACGTGGTAAATTTAGGAGAGGTAGTTGCTTCATTAATTTTTGATTATTACCCCTTATACAGTAAGGGGTAATAGCACGTGGAAAATGCACGGCCAAACCCCCCCCCCCCCCCCCCGAAACTAATAGCGCTCATCACATGCAAATGCATGTTGATGAGCCTGTTAGTCACCCGCAAATCAGAAAGTAAAATGTGCAGCCAAGCTGCACATTTTACTCTCAGAAATTAACGCCTGCCAAAGGCAGGCGTTAATTTCAGATGGCACCGGGCAAGTGTACACATAGCAATATTAAGTCGGAGGCCCCAAAAATAAAATAAAAAAAAACTTATTAAAAAAAAAAAATTGCCCGCGTCCATTTTCCGAACCCGTGGCTGTCCGCGGGTTCGACAACAGACGCTGGTAAAATTAAGCGTTGGCTGTCAGACCCGCTGAGAGCCGCCATTTCTGCCAATAAGGAGGCGCTAGGGACGCGCTAGTGTCCCTAGCACTTCCTTATTAGCATGGGACCTAATTTAAATAAAGAATCGCACGTCCAGGAGAGATGGCTGGGCGCACGTCGGGAGAGCAGCTGCTCGCTTCGGAACGCTGGCTCTCCCGCTGACTTTATTGAATGGGCCTGATTATTGGTTAGACTTAGCCTGGCCATCTCCATTTTGCTGGGGCTTACCCACAAGACTCTGCCTCCTTTCTCCTCTCTCTGTGCATCCTTTAACTGCCTCACCTGTTCTTCTTCAAAAAAGCTAAGTCTCTACCCTCTCAACTCTCAGATGCCTTATCCCACTGTCCCTGTGATTCCACTCTTCCTTTAGGATTCTGGAAATTGTAGTTCTGTGTTTTAAACCCTGCCCTTCAAACTGTGTCATAGGGATAATTGCTCCTCTCCTTTTTTGTGGTAGATGATTGGATGTACATACTATAAGGGAATATAGACAACAACATTTCTCATATGTTTAGATCTCCTAATTTCTAGCACATTTCATCAGATTACTAGACCTTTTCAAGCTCATCTGGTTTCATTAGAGTTTTATTGTGCCAGGAAATAGCTGACAACAGTTATAAATTGCATTAGACATTACTTTAAGTTTGATAATTGGCATATGGAAATAGTTCCATATCCAAAAGTTTTAAAATACCTTATATCAACTTGGAGGAGGGGAGTGGGAGGCTGTAGGCCCAACATTTTTTGTTTCTGTTCATTTTTCATTTCAGATGGTTTTATTAATATTTTTTTTCAGTTCACTTCATCTACTGAAACATAAAACATTACCTTCCTCCAAAAAACCCCAAAAGAAATAAACAAATTAAATGGTCCTCCAAGGCCCGATCTAAGCCTTCTCCCACCCTGTGACGCCCCTTCTCACCCACCAAAAGAAGATGAGGGGACAAGGCCTACTCAGTTGGGACTTATCTGAACCCAGATGGGGGCCCCACAGGATTCTCTGACCCCATGCCCACCTCTAGGATCAACTGCAGGGGCTGGTGAGGTCTCCAGCCCCCACTTAGCCCTTTGTCAGGGCTCCCGGTATCCAATTGTCAGAACTCCCTACTCACTCCTGCCCTTGCTGATGGTAGAATTAAAAATGGCACTGGCTGCATGGAGGCTGATTCTGAATTGTCATCCCTTTTTGTGTCAGCCTCACTGCATATGCTGTCATTTTTAAATCTACCACTAGACAAGGCTGGAATGTGTGAGGATTGTTCCTGCCCTTTGGAAACTGGGAGCCTCCACTAAAGTTAAGGAGGGGCTGGGGACCTCCCAGTTGTAGCAGTTGATTCTGGTGGTGGGTGGGGGATAAAAGTGGCCCAGGGAAGCCAGGTCAGGTAGGCCTGAGCCTCTCATCTTTTTTTGTGAGGTGAGAAAGAGGGCATGAGGTAGGTGAAACAACACCATGGAGGTTCTGGGAAGGGAGTTGGATTGGGCCGTGGAGGACCAGGTAGATTTTTTTTTTTTGGGGGGGGAGGGGGAGGTTACCAAAAGGCCTTGTGAAGGCCAATTTTTTCAACAAATATGAAAATATACAAAACGTTTAGGATATTTTTGTCAGAGGCCGTTTTCAGCTTCTTTCATTTGGATCAAACCAAGAATGGCCTCATTTGTGGTGAAAAGTAGCTTCACAAATCATCAAGCCTCTAGGTTGAGAGCCCTTTTGCCTCACAGGGAATCAGCAAAATTTTTACTGCAACTAAATACAGGACAACCCTCTGGCAGGGTGTGCACAGAGAGGAACCTCTTCAAAAATAAAATTCATGATAAGGCTGGGAGGCCTCTTCAGGGAATGGAAAAACTACATCCTCTCTGCTTTGATACTA
Source organism: Rhinatrema bivittatum (assembly GCF_901001135.1). Taxonomy (NCBI): domain Eukaryota; kingdom Metazoa; phylum Chordata; class Amphibia; order Gymnophiona; family Rhinatrematidae; genus Rhinatrema; species Rhinatrema bivittatum. Next base: position 611,747,632 of record NC_042615.1, read on the forward strand.
ACTCAAAATAACTCCATAGATTACTAAAATGTCTGCACTATATAGGAGAAGCCAACCAACCACAGCCCTCGGGTTGAGAGGGGCTGAAAAGATGGAAGGCTCATAGTAGTAGAGTTCTAAGCAGAGACCTAGTGACATCTAGTGACCAACCCATAGGGCTGCCACAGATAGATAACTTGTTATACCCAGTAGCCACCATCAAACTTAGGGCCTCATTTTCTAATCGGATCGCATGCGATACCAAAATGGGGGCGGAGTCGGCCCCGGAAGAGGAGGAGTTGGGGCGTCACCGGGGCCGACTCCGCGAAGAAGCCGCAGACGACGAAAAGGTAAGGCCCTTTTCGCATCCGAGTTCGCGCCCAATAGCTACACCTCCTATGGTGGTGCTATTGGGTGCGAAACCAGCAGCGATCGCACCGTGATGGTGTGATCGCTGCCGGCTAGCGCAGGCCCGCCCCCCGTTTTGGCCCCCCGCCCCTCATTCCCTAAAGTATCGCAGGCCTGCGATACTTTAGAAAATGAGGCCCTTAGTGTTGCCAACTGGCTCCAGATTTTCAGGGCAGGTTGATCCAGTCCTGGATTTTTTTCCCCTGCATGCAGGTACTTATAGTCTTGCTTTTCTTAGGGAATGCAATAGGGAAATCAGAATAAGTCCCAACATGCAATGAAGTAAAACCAGGAATGGATCAACCTGTCTTGAAAATTTGGAGCCAGTTGACAATCCTAATCAAACTACATCCTGCTGAAATCAATAATCTGGATGTCCATGTATCTATCTATATGGAAACCAGCACATTTATGAAGCTATTTAGATGAATAACTTGTAAGATAGCCATCTAAATAGCTTTGAATATTGACCTCTATGGCTTTTCTGATGTGGGAAAACTACTTGATTGAATACAAAACCTGTCAAGACCCTAGAAGCTTCAACAAGTTTGTGTCTAACTGTATCGTAGTGCACTTATGTTCATTTCAGGCTTACGAGGTAGAGCAGCAAGGATGTTCTTCTGAAGCCATTTCCTTCTGGTTCCCTCTCTCTCCAATCTCTCATTCCACACAGCTGGGACCAGAAGGGAAATGTGGTTATTGTGTTTATAAACTAGAAAGAACATACATACCAAGGGATAGCTTTCACATAGGTCTAAAACTCTGGAGGAAGTGACTATATGTCTTCCCCATAGCTTCAGCTAATCCTGGGTGTGTGGCCTATATGTTAATCAGGCTAGCATACTAGGCCCTGCTCCCTGTGCTTCTGTTGACCATGATGTTGAGGGTGAATGAGGAAGGATAGAACATTTGGATGTTAGAAGGGCAGCCCTTGCTGGTATCAGAGGGTAGCCTCTGGCCACTCCATAAGCCCTTTTGGACTGATTGTAAGCAGTGTGGACCCCTGTGTGGTAAGGGAGCACAGGAGTAGTATGGAAGAACCCAAGTGTCTACCTTGAACATGACAGAGAGAATCCAGGTCCAAATACAGAGTGGAACAGGCGATGAGGAGCAGAGCCTGAGAGGAGATCCAGGGTCCAAGTAGGTGGCAGGCAAGAGTTATACAAGCAAGATCCAACACAGTCCAAGGTTGAGGCAGGCAGCAAGCAGGCAGAATCCAGAAAGGTCTGAGATCCAGGCAGGCAGCAAGCAGGCAAAGTTCAGAATGGTCCAAGGTCCAGATAGGCAGCAAGCAGGCAGAGACATTGTCCAAACTCAGACACAGTGGGTAGGGCTGGGACTAGGGACAGGCCAAAGACACTTATTGCTGAGGTAAGTTATCCAGGTCCGAGCAGGCTAAGTAGTCTTGAATGTGTGACATCATCATTAAGAAGTGTTCCGACTCTCCTGCCAATGTGTGTAGATTTGTGCACACCAATGCGCACGCATGCCTATGTATCCCTTCACCGGGTCCTAGTATCACATGCACCAGAGCATCCAATGGCAGCTCCCTGCCTCACTGTGAATGTCCGCCACCGAGGAGTCTGAGAAGGTGGCCTGATTCTAACAGTAATCCTCCCCCCCCCCCCCCCCCCCCCCCCCCCATAATCTCTCCTCCCGAGGCCCTGAGCCTATAGGAGTACCAACCATGAAGCGTTCTTCAGATCCCTACAGATCTCTTGGCTCAGGAGGAAGTTCCTGAAACCAAATGATTGGTTTTGTCTCCTAGTTCATGCAATTCTGGGGACAGAACCTGAGCCATAAATTGAGGGCTGGACTCCTCAAAAATGCTTAGACTAAGAGCAGACCCCAATATTTGTGTAGGAATGGTTCTCTCCTTTTTAGAATATGGGCTGACAGGGACAGATAGAAAGAGAAAGAAGGCTTCTTGTCCCTCTCATATCAAAGAAGGGAATGCAGGGTTTGTATCTCTTCATCTTTCCTAGTAACCACAGATTCAAACCTTTTCATGGCACAATAGTTTTCTCTTTCCAGTTTTCATGTTCAGCTCTCTCTTGTTCCAACTGTTCTTTTAATTGACCAAAGACTACTTTAAGAGTATTCTCTCGTAGGTACTGTGGGGAAGTGTGAGATCTTTGGGACTCCCTACCAGAGGTTGGAAGTTTCAGGAGAGTGAAAGCCATGATTACCAGGTGAGCCATGTCATCGGAGGCCGGCAAGAGAAATTGTGGAGTTGAAGTGGTCAGACTTAGTTACCTGCCCAGGTGACTTGGGGCACAGAGAAGCATTCCTTCTCATCAGGCACTGAGCCAGTAGAGAGCTTGAAACTGAGCAGTACAAACAGAGGCCAGACTGTCAACATTTCCTCAAGAAACAGACAAGATTGATCCAACTACATGGATTCTTCTGATGGCAGAGTTGCAGGGATGGGAACTTCAAGTGGCCCTGGGTTTTGAAAAAATGGTACTGAGGTCTTGTCTCTCTTAGCCATGCAATCCTTGCAAGTCCTTTTCTGGAGGCATCTATCAAACTTTCTTGTATGGTCAGTAAGAGCTTCCAAAGAAGATGGCAACTCCTGGGCATGCTCACAGTAGCAGATGTCTAGCTAAATGGCCAAGAAAATGAGCTTCTCAGTGACTCAGGTTTTTCTTGCCCTGCTGGCTCATCCTTGATAGTCTCTGACAGACCTTGCCAAAAGATAGCTACCATTGTCCGGCCACCTGTGGGCCCTGGCTTAGGCGCACGTCATGTACCTCTTGTACCTTTAAAGGGGGCGCAACGGGAAACTAGCCCGCACCCTGGATGATGACATCATCGGGTCCTGCTATTTAAGGCAGGGCCCCGCCACTAGTTCCTTGCCTTGGCAACAGGTCTTCATGTTTGTTCGTGTTCTAGTTGCCCATCGCTTCTGGTTCTTGATCCCGACTTCATTCCTGATCCTGACTTTGTTCCTGGTTCCTGATCCTGACTACGTTCCTGGTTCCTGCTCCTGACCAGTACCTTGGTCCCTTCCTAGTCTCGTTGGATTGATTCTCTGGCTTTGACCCTTGCTACGTTGGACCACGCCTGTACTGACTCTCTGGCTTTGACCCTTGCTACGTTGGACTATGCTCTGAACTGACTCTCTGGCTTTGATCCTTGCTCTGCTCTGACTCATACTTTGTTTTGCTCAGCCACCTGCCCTGATACCAGCTTGCCTTGACTATGCCATGGATTCTACCTGGACTTGGCCTTTAGGCTTCGGCCTCTATTACCTGGGTGCCCCCTGTCTTCGCCCTGTTCCCATTGACGCCCAGGTCTCTGGATCCCTGCCTCAGCCGAACCTACATCAGTCCCTTGATACCTCTTCTGGTTTCTGGCAACCCTTGCACCTCATCTACTGGGAGTCATCACATGGAGGCCCACCTAAGACCAGCCTGCCTTGGCACCCAAGGGCTCAACCTGCGAGGAACGAGGGCTGGCACTGGCGAAGCTCCAGTTGGCCTCCATCTCCTAGTCAGCTCCACCTCCCGATGGTGGGGACCCATGGGGCTTGCCCTACGGGTAGTGTCAACCCCACCTCAGGCCAAGGGTCCACCACCAGTGCAACAATATGTCTGGAACAGGTACACTTTTGAGACTTTTGCTGGAGTATCAGGAGGTGCTGAAAGAGGAACTGAGGAGCTGTACTGTTTGGAAACAAGGAACTTTCAGTGATACATCATACCAATTATGTAAACCTTAATCATCTACAACTTTAACTGTTGCAGGGGGGCAGCATGCTGACCACCCTGGACTCAGTGGCCAAATAAGGGCATGCAAGCACATACAACAGATGCCAAATACCTCAGAGGAAGAGACAGAAGCTGTGGGATCCACTGGGGAAGAGCTGCAGCAGCCATCTGGCATGGAGGAGTAAGAGGTGGAGCTGGAGGAGCAGAAAGAGGAAGAACAGTCAGCTGATCCACTTTTCCCATCAGATGAGATAGCAGGTGGGCAGATGGAGAGCAGCTCCAGAAGAGGAGCACACACATGCCAGCCAGGCAGAGCAATTATTATTAGAACTCAATGTTTGCATCCTAGAAGAGGTGGGAGCACTGTGACCTGAGATCCACAGCCTTTGGGTTGTTATCTGGGAGGAAGGTGAGGCCATGAGGGTCAAAATGTAAAGAGTGCAGGGTGAAACACAGGGCTTTCACCAGGCAATTGATGCCCAGACATCTGTCTGGAGAGAGATGCTGGAATGGATACCACCTTGGCAGCCACAGCCACAGCCAACTCTATAATATGGTAAGGGCCTCCACATGCAGCCCCGGCATCCTATCCAGAACCAGGTGAATGGCTGCCACCTCCATAGACTGAAGCTACTCCTACACCATCACCCATCATCAGGCTCCACCTCACCTGATCATGATGCAACCAGGTACAGTCATGCCACCACCACAGCTACCCATACAGCTTATAGCTTCATCTCCTGCAAGACTCTCCTGTAGCCACCATGTCATGCTTGAGCTCCCAGGTCATATGCCCTCTGAGGGCAATGTTAGCAGTCAAAGAACTCCACTGGAGAGAAACGTATGCATTGCATAGAATAAGGGCTCTACACGTGCTCCACCCTAGAAATAAAGAGGCCTAAAGAGGCAATACATTTCTTTATGTATAGCACTTGATAATTCACACTTTATGTAAATAAATGCACTTTCACCATGAAAATATCTTTGATACAAAGTGTCAGAGTGTTCCTTTCCTGTGTAACCTGCCTTTGACTGTGATGATGTATCTCTTGCAATTCCTCCTGGCTGAGCTCTTGTTCCTCCTCCTTCTCTTTAACTGTAGTCTCATTCAGTCCCTCTGGAGAAGGCATGCGTCTGGTTTTGGCCAAGTTATGTAGCATACAGAGGCTATAAAATCTCATAGACGTTAAGTGGGTTGTAGAGGAGGCACCCCCCATATCTATCGAAACAGTGGAAGTGTGTTTTGAGTAGACTAAAGGTTCTCTCGATGACTGCTCTGGTCAGCCATTGGGCCCTGTTGTATTGTACCTCTGCGGCACACTGTGGGGTAGCACAGGGATTATGAGCTAAGTTTTGAGTGAATAGTCTCTGTCACCTGTAAGAGAAAAACCAGAAGATAACATTACAATAGGCTTTCAGGTTGGACAGCACATTAGGTCAATAGATTGGGTCAGAGCAGTCCTCCTGGGAAGACAGGTCAGCTAGAGATGAGGGAGATAGTTGGGATGTGGTGCTAGTGGTTGATGCTTTTCAACCTAGAAACCAGCCCCTGGTGATGCAACCTTCCTGGAAGCGGTCATGAATTCCTGACTGCAAGAGGCATTGTGAATGAATCCAGGAACCTTGGGCATGATATCCAGGATGAGGCCCTTAGCGTCACAGACCAACAGTATATTGAGGGTGTAGAAGCCCTTGAAGTTGCTGTAGGTGCAATCAATAGCCCCCAGAACCAAGGGAAAGCCTGCCATAATTTATTTTCTTGCTGTTGTCTTCTCTGAAGGAAGAATATATACTGGTGTGTTCTCCTTAACAAGCTTGCCAGGATCTAACTGATGCACATGGAGGTGGCAGATTGGCTTGAGGCAGCCATGACACCAAAAGGAGTTTGGAAGATGCTAGTTGCAAAAAAGTCTAGAGTAGTGGTGAGCTTCACATGTACTGGCAAGGCATGATCCCTCTGACTGGTAAGTTGTAGGTCCTGCTCTAACTACTGTCTTAGAAATAGTATAGTTTCCTTAATAAACCTGAATCTGTGCATGACTTGATCCTCTGACAGATCTAAAAATTGAGTCCTTGTCCTGTAGATCCTCTGTGCGGGTACCTCCTCCTCCTTCTCTCTCTCTCCTCGGCCTTATAGCTCCGAGTACCCATACAATGATTAGAGTGATATTGAAATGATAGTCTCACCCTCTATCTCACACCTCTGATTATGTTGCATATACTCTCCCTCCATAAACTCCCCCCTCATGACCCTTTAAGTCCTTGTTTGCTCAATTATGTTCCTCTAACCCCCAGTCGCATGCACGTGGCAACCTGATTGTCCCATTCTATCCCTGGTACTCTCGTGGCATTTCTCGTGTGACCCTGTTTGTCCCTGTTCCCACAATGACTGGGTAAGGCTTCCCCAGTGTCCCCCAATTGGTCCAGTATGCACCTGGGGCCTCCCTCCCACCCACTGGGCAGTTTCTGCTTCCACTCAGTTGGAGAAGGTCACCTGCAAATGCAAAGTCACGAATCAAAAGACTCTTTCACGGCTGTGTGCATAACTGAGCTGTAGAAAATGTTTGTGCATAAGTGCGTGCACCTCAGCACACAGGATGCTTTTAAAGTCTGTCATTGCATGCGTATGCACAGGTCACACCCCAAACATGCCCCTTTTTTATGAGCAGAATAGATGGGCCTCACAGAGTCCTTTTCTATATGCCATCATAATCTGTTTTTATTTTTTTCTTTATCTCTCTGTTCATGTCCTTTTCCATTTCCACTGCTCTCCAATGTTCTCTGATTTTCTTCCTCACTATTTTTGTGAAGCAGCAGCCAACATTCTGCAAATTACATGATGGCGGCAAAAGGGAGCTTACACCAGCCTTTCAGCCATATCTAACAGTTTAATCAGACTCTAATGCCTGTCTACAGCTGATATTATTATTCTGTGCCTTTCATTGCTCATCACATTTTCAAGAATAGCACCTGAATATTCAGTTTTATGATTTTGACATATTAGCATGCTATTTATCTTCTGCGGAATATCAACTCATTAATATGCCAAAATTTATAATAATTCCTCATTGGCATGTCTATTGTAATATCACACTTTCTTTGGAAAAAAAAAACTTATTGAGCAAAATGTACATGTGATAATGCGTTATTGACTACAGCAATAATTTTACAGTTATTTTCATGCAATAAATCCATTATGTTTTACTGAACAGATCTTTATTCTCAGTATTTTTTTGTAATGTAAACACTGAGGGTAATAAAAAGCTTTGGAATGATAATTCATTGCTAACAATTTAATATAGTACAACTAAATGGGAAATGGAAGAGAAACAATACTGATGCCTCCATATTAGAACTTCATCAAAACACTCAGGGGATCATATGTACTATAGTGGAGCAAAAGTAGCAAAATATTGTGCAAACTGGGATATGCTCCACACACCTTAAAATTATTATCACATTATATGCTAAGTTATAGTCTGATTTTCAAAAACATTCATGTGCATAAAACATGATTTTACATGCATAATGGTTTTTTTTTGTAAACTGCCCCGGGTGTTGTGCACATAAAAGTATTCAAAAAACACTTTCACATGAACTGGAAAGAGGCATTCCTGGGGTTGGAGTTAGGGCAGGGAAAACATCTACACACCTATTTTCAATTTTTGAAAGGCTGTGCATAAATGTACGAGTACATATTTACGCCTGCTCCCTAAAATAATATGTAATGTGAACCATTGTGATGGTCCCAAACGAATGACGGTATATAAAAATCAATCAATATATACATAAATAAATGTGTCCTCTAATTTTAAGCCATTTGAACTACTGAAGCGGATTGTATCAGGGATGTACGAATATCTTGATGGGGTGTGTACAATTAGTACAAAATACAACTGACTAATAGAGATGTGAATCGTGTCCTCGATCGTCTTAACGATCGATTTCGGCTGGGAGGGGGAGGGAATCGTATTGTTGCCGTTTGGGTGTGTAAACTATCGTGAAAATCGTTAAAATCGTGAGCCGGCACACTAAAACCCCCTAAAACCCACCCCCGACCCTTTAAATTAAATCCCCCACCCTCCCGAACCCCCCCCCCCAAATGCTTTAAATTACCTGGGGATCCAGCGGTGGTCCAGAACGGCGGCGGTCCGGAACGGCCCCCTCAATTGAATCCTGTTGTCTTCAGCCGGCGCCATTTTCCAAAATGGCTGCCGCAAAATGGCGGCGGCCATAGACGAAAACGATTCGACGCAGGAGGTCGTTCCGGACCCCCGCTGGACTTTTGGCAAGTCTTGTGGGGGTCAGGAGGCCCCCCCAAGCTGGCCAAAAGTTCCTGGGAGTCCAACGGGGTTCCGGGAGCGATTTCTTGCCGCGAATCGTTTTCCGTACGGAAACTGGCGCCGGCAGGAGATCGACTGCAGGAGGTCGTTCAGCGGGGGCCCCCGCTGATCGACCTCCTGCAGTCGATCTCCTGCCGGCGCCATTTTCCGTACGGAAAACGATTCGCGGCAAGAAATCGCTCCCGGAACCCCGTTGGACTCCCAGGAACTTTTGGCCAGCTTGGGGGGGCCTCCTGACCCCCACAAGACTTGCCAAAAGTCCAGCGGGGGTCCGGAACGACCTCCTGCGTCGAATCGTTTTCGTCTATGGCCGCCGCCATTTTGCGGCAGCCATTTTGGAAAATGGCGCCGGCTGAAGACAACAGGATTCAATTGAGGGGGCCGTTCCGGACCGCCGCCGTTCTGGACCACCGCTGGATCCCCAGATAATTTAAAGCATTTGGGGGGGGGTTCGGGAGGGTGGGGGATTTAATTTAAAGGGTCGGGGGTGGGTTTTAGGGGGTTTTAGGATGCCGGTTTTCCTGCCCTCCCCCTTCCCCGATTTACGATTTTTTAACGATAAATCGGGGGAATTGGTATTGTATCGTGGCCCTAACGATTTTTGACGATTTAAAATATATCGGACGATATTTTAAATCGTCAAAAAACGATTCACATCCCTACTGACTAATTTATCTATGGAGTAAAAACAAGGGATCATATGACACTATTATTAGTGGAACTCCATTGGTTGCCTGTAGAATTTAAAATAGTATGTAAAATTCAAACATTGGTATTTACAGCAGTTTATGGAGGGTATTTATCCAAATTACTGATTTCCTATCAGCCTCAACAAATTTTGCATTCTCTTCATCAAGAGCTGCTAGTGATTCATCACCAGTTGTGATTAAATTGGAACTAACACAATCAACAGCATTTGGTTATTTTGCACTTGCTCTTTGGGAATTCAATTCCATTAGATTTACATCAAGAAAAAAATTATAATGCATTCAGGAAGCTTTTAAAGACTTGGTTATTTACCAAAGCAGATTATTATAATTAATGTATTTTCATGCATTTGTTGGGCTTAATATGTCAATCAAACAATAAATATCTAGTGAACATAAAATAATACAATTGTAAATAGTGATAAAAATTAATAACAGATAAGAGGTAAAATGATAAGAATAAATAAAAGCGTTAAAACATTATAAAAAGGTAAGACAAAATAAGCATGCATAGTAAAGGTGACTGATATGTTATCTGGGGTCTTGGTATGCCTTCATAAATAACCAGGTCTGTTAAAATTCTAGCTGCTGAATTCTGCAAAATCTGTAATGGCCGAATTGTGGATAGTGGAAGGCCAAGTAAAAGTGAGTTACAATAGTCTGTATCTGAAACAATTAAAAGTTGAAGTACTGTTCTAAAGTCAGAGCAATTCAGAAGTGGTTTTAGTCATTTCAGTGTTAAGAGTTTATGGTAACCTTCCTTAATTTTGGTGGAGATGTGATTTTTAAAATTCAATTTGCCATCGATAATTATTCCAAGATCACGTGCGTGTTTTAGAGGGTATATTTCTGTTGATTGTTCTTCTAATTTTAGTGGTGGCAAGTTCTGAGAATTGAGGTTTCTGTCTAATAGTATAATTTCAATTTTGTTGATTTTAAAATGAGTCTCATGTGTGTTAAAAGTTGTTTAATGATTGATATATACATGGCTGTTTTTGTCAGTATCATCAAGAGAATTGTGAATTAGAATTAGTATCTGTATATCATCGGCACAAATGTAGTGGGTGAGTCCAAGACCAGCAAGTAAATGACAGAGAGGAAGCATGTAAATGTTAAATAAAATAGCAGCGAGAAAGAGGAGCCTTGAGGGATGCTAGTGTCAAGATTAATTTTGTCTGAGTTATTGACTTTTACCTGAAAAAAAGCGACTTGACAGATATGAAGAAAACCATTGGAGTGTTGTGTTTGAAAGCCCAATTTCTGCTAACCGGTCAAGAAGAATAGTGTGGTTTTCTGTATCGAATGCAGCAGATAGTTATAATTAAGTCAATAGATAACTTCGCCCATTGTCAAAGCCTCTTAGAACTGTGTCTTTTAGAGCAAGTAATAGTGTTTCTGTATTAAAGTGTTTTCTGAATCCATATTGTGATGGTTACAAAATATTATTATTGTCTAGATGTGTCATCAGTTGTTTTTGTACAACCTTTTCTATTAATTTTGCTGTGAAAGATAAATTGGATATAGGTCAATAATTATTAAGTATAACTGCGTCAAGATTGGTATTTTTTTAAATAGGTTTGGTTACTACTGATTCCAGAATTTCTGGGATAAATTAATTATTTCTGCTAAAGGACTGGAGATTGTGTCACTAATTGATTTAAGAGTATGAATAGGAATGCTATCTAATGGATGATTGACTGGATTCATATGTTTTATAAGTGATTGAATTTCAAGTGCTGATGTTTGATCAAATTTAGACTAATTATATAATTCTCTATTGCCCATGTTAATGGATTGAGTGTTAGTGTTGCTGTATCCTGAAATCAATTTTTCAAGATCTTTCTTGGTCAAGTACAGTCGAATTGGAGTAGGAATCTTAAATAAAAACAGCAAGACTGCAGTATATTTGAGACCTGACCTTGCACTGATAATTTTGAATCTAGTCTCCCTCTTAGTGATGTGACTGACCATATCTTTTGAAGTAATACTTGTTTCCACAATTATAGGAAGGGTTTTTAATATTCCCATTTTGTTATGCTGGGTGATTTTAACTTACACACTGATGAGCCTGATGATGCTCTAGATTCTTGGTTTCTTCCAGCAATATCTGACCTCCAGCTATTGTAATGGGATAAAAACACATTCATAAAAACGGTCATATATTAGATTTAATTTTTACATCAGGATCTATTCATTAACAGTCAGATTCTTTTCAGTACCTATTCTTTATGTGGGCTGAACATGTTTTGATGTCTATTCTTTTATGCTATGAGATGTCATTTCTCCAACCTCCTAGGAAGACAATTCCTGTCTATCAGACCAAAGATATTAATTCAGAAAAACAGGCTACCGATATTTTTTCTGATTTTCCTGACCTCAAACTAGAGGAGAAAATTTATGTATGGAACAGTACATTAAATATTGCATTTGATAGTGTAGCTTCTGCTCATTATTGTGTTTGCAAAACCAGGCATACTGCCTCTTGGTATCATTCAGGCTTAAAAACCTAGAAAAATCAGCTTCAGTATCAGTAAAAGGAAATGTGTAAGTTTAGGCAACTTGATGATGAGCTCAAGCTGAAGACCTATATTAAGCATTATTGGGTGGATTTTAAAAGGCCTATGCACGTAAATCCCAGGGCTTATGCGCATGGCTAGGTCTTGCGCACGCTGTGCAAATTTTCAAAGGGGCCTGGCCATACTCACAAGTGCCGGGCCTCTTCAAAGGGGCAGGTCAGGGGTCAGGGAGAGGGCGGGGAGGAGCGGGATGGGGCGAGATGGAGGAGCAGCAAGTAATAAAATAAAAAATTCAGGCAAGGTAGCTTAGCTTTAGGGGATGGGAAGGGGAAGGAAGGTTAGGCAGGGGGTTAGGGAAGTTCCCTCCCAGTCCGCTCCTTAATTGGAGCAGACTGGGAGGGAACTGGGGAAGGCCCGATTACGTCGCCATGTGGACGTTGCATAAATTCACTCCCCCTTGTACGCGCCGCCCATACCTGCACGCAACGGATTATAAAATCTGGCACGCATGTGCACACGACCACCCAATTTTATAACATGCACACACTGGCGTGCATATATTATAAAATCGGCGCGTCCATGTGCACACGTCGGGAACTGCGCACACATGGAAGCAAGCATACGTTATAAAATCTACCCCATTTGTTAGCAGTTACGCAGGCCAAGAGAACATCATAAACACATACTATCAAAAACAGGAGATAGACCTAGGCAACTGTTTCAACTTGTGTCCCACATCTCTGGAATGAATTCTTTACAGTCATCTTACTCTAATAATCTTACTGCTGATACCTTTGCTTGTACTTTTAACACCAAGATTCAGAACATCAAGGCTGACTTTTTATCCTGCATTTCTTCACCTGTCACTTCTTACTCTCTTCTCTTACCCTTCACATCTTCCAATGAAATTATACCTATGAAAAGGCTGTCTGCCTTTAACAAAATTATTCCAGAAGCTGTACCTTTTAGTCCTTGAGCAAATGATCTCATGCTCATTCTTTATGGATCCATTATCCTTTAAGAAATCATGATTTGGAATTGCTTGCTCCATTAGCTGTTAATTCTAGCTTAGACCTTGGTATTCTGCCACAATCACTTAAAACAGTTGTTGTTAAACCTGTGCTACAGAAAAAGTATTTAGAGCCAGATGTTTTGGATAATTATCATCTGATCTCCAACTTGCCTTCTTTTTCCAAAATTATTGAGAAGGTTGTGCAGTTACAGTTGTCTAGTTTCTTAGAGAGCATACTTGTTCTACATCCTAAACAATCAGGCTACCATAAAGGCCACAGCACAAAGACTGCTCTCACTGTTGTGATGAATGAAATTAGTTTACTTTTAGTCAAGAGAAAATCAGTTTTGTTCATATTTTTAGATTTGAGTTCAGCATTTGACATTATTGACCATCAGCTACTACTTAATTGTCTGCATGAGATAGTAATCCATAGCCAATCATTAAATTGGTTCAAATCTTTTCTGGAATCTAGAACCTACTCCATGATCTGGAACTTCTAGAGACCCACTTCTGTTCCCCTTTGTTGTAGTGTTCTGCAAGGATCTGTCTTTTTACGAACTTTATTTAATCTGTGCCTTGCATCACTAGCCACTATCATTCAGTAGCTATTTCTATGCAGACAACATTCAGGGGTGGAAGAGTAGTCTAGTGGTTAGAGCAGTGGGCCACAACCCAGGGTCCCAATCCTACTCTGCTCCTTGTGACCTTGGGCAAGCCACTTTACTTCCTGTTCCAAATATTTGGAGTTATTTTCATATATGTTTAAAAAATGGCCTTCCTATTGCCTTTTGGCATGCTCCTTCCTAATAAACAGACCTGGGTCTCCTGGCCCTCTCTGAGCCCCCTGCTGCCCCCAAAGTTAATTGGGACCTCCATGGCCCTAACTAACCTTCCTTCTTCCCCGCAAAAGAAGACAAGGGGCCCAGGCCTATCCAATGGGGCTTAGCTAAGCCCAGCTGGGGTCCCTAAGGTCCCCAAATGCTATATTAAGGAAGGCCTCTGGCAGCCACTTGTGGGCTCAGGGTGTCCAAAGACAAGATAAATCCCCACTCATTCCTGCCCAAGTTGGTGGTAGTTTAAAAAACTGGAAGTATTGTTTTTCCTATTAAATATACATTTTTTTATAATTTTATTTGAAATGTAATACATCTAAAGTAAAAAAAAAACATAACAGTGCCAGCCGCACCGAGGCTGAAAATAAAGTGACATTATTTAGCCCCTGCCTCAGGTGTGGCTGGCACCATTTTGTTGTACAGCTGTGTGTTTGATACGAATCTCGCAGTTAGGATCTTGATTCTACCCACAGACAGATGTAGGGCATCATTATAGCCTTTTATTATTCCATGTCCCATACCTGCCCCCAACATATTTTTAAATAACCTTTATGCACTAGTTCTTGAACCATGTATTGAAGCTGTTTATGTGACAGCTTTATCCTTATCCTTACGATAAACAGGTAATCCCTTATAAAATGCTATAGTCCTTGACTAGTGCCTAAGTTCCTCCTTTAGTTTCTTGAATTCTTCTTGTCCAATACTGATTTCATTTCTAGCAAGGTTATTGGTCCCCAGGTGGATTATTCCCATTCCTTCTTTCTCATTCTGTATTATTAAGAACATATAGTATCGACCAGAATAAGCCTAAAAATCTCCATACTGTACATGCTTGGGATGTGCATTTATTGAAAACAAAAATGGGTGTTACGCGTGCCGTCCACAGCAGACCCACGGCACGACCCCCTCACCTTTTTACAAGGATTCCAGCTTCTGGTTCCTCCTCGCTAGCAGCAGTGGGCCACCAGCTCTAACCTCGGGCCTCCATCAGTGCCTCCGGCTCCGCCATAGTCCCCAGCATTTCAGGTCAGGATATCATTGCTCGTCGGGCCTCTCTGCGTGGTCCTCGGAGAGATGCCACTAGTCGTGCCTCGCCCCTCCCTAGGTACATGCACGAGCATCGCTGATCCTTATGAAGAGCCCGCGGCAGGAACCCCGGATGATGACATCAAACTCTTCAGTGTATTTAGACTCAGGCCTCACTCCATAGCATTGCCTTTGCAACAGGTCTCCTCACTACTCGAGTACTCGTTGCTGCTAGTGATTCATCTCTATCCTTCATTCCTGATCCTCGTTGTTCTTGATTCCTATTCTCCTCGTTCCTGCCCTGCCTATGCTTTGGATTGATTGCATGGACTTCAACTTCACTAAGCTACAGCCTATCTTCAGATCCAGACTTCCGCTACGCCCAACTACGCTACAGCCTATCTCTAGACCCAGACCTCTGCTATGCCTGACTATGTTACAGCCTATCTCCAGACCCTGACCATTGCTTTGATTGACCAACACTATTGACTTCTCTGTGATTAGACCATTGCTTTGATTGACCAATGCTATTGACTTCTCCATGATCAGATTTCAGCATCGCTTGCCACGGCCCTCGTATTGCCACTGTCCCTGATCTAAGCCTGTCCTTTGAAGCCTCTCCCAGCCTACTCCCTGGACGTGGACTTATTAGTCTTTGGCCTACCTTTGCTCGAGCACCCACAGTCAGCCTTTTTTTCATTGGCATTTGAGTTCCACTACTTTGCCCAGTCCAGAGTAGGACCAAGCCATCCATCACCTGCTGTCTCTGGGTTGAACCAACCACTCTTGCTATTCAACCTCGAGGTCCACTTAAGGCCTGCCGACCCTTGCACCCAAAGGCTCAATGTGCGGGGAATGAGGGCTGGTATAGGTGATGCTCCAGTGACCTCTGCTTATCAGCCCACTCTACCTGCTGAAGATGGGGACCCGTAGGTCCTCACCTATGGGTTGCGTCAACCCCACCTCGGCCAAAGGGTCCACCTCCAATGCAACAGGTTGCAAAGGCCATGGACTCGGTGGAGCCGCGTACCCTCCAGGCCATCCTATGCCTGGCATCCAAGGTACAAGAACAGTAGCAGTTTCTTGAGGCATTGGCCTCCTCTATGGATTGTCTTCATGCCCGCCTTGATGCCTTCACTAATAATCCGGTCTCTATTCCAGCTCCTCCTCATCCACAGCCATCTCCATCGATGCCTCGTGCCTTGTTGGCCCTCCCAGTGCCCTGCACTTCAATGGTGACTCCAGACTCTGCAGAGGGTTTATTAACCAATATTATAATCAATTTGCTCTTCAGACCCCCATCTTCCAGGATGAGTTGACTAAAGTCACCTTCATCTTATCCCACCTCGAGGGGAAGATGCTGGCTTGGGCTTTCCCCCTGTAGAAATGCTCAGATTCCTTTTTAAAGGAACTAACTCAGTTTGTGGCTGTGTTTCGATGGACCTTCTATGATCCTGGGTGGCATTCCGTAGCAAGCACCAACTTACTACATCTTCGTCAAGGTCAAAGAAGTCTCTTTGACTATACCATCGAGTTTTGGACTTTGGCTACTGAACTCGCTTGGCAGGAAGACTGCCTCCGAGCTATCTACCTGGACAGACTCTACCCGCAGCTGAAGGATGAGTTGGCTGCAAGGGAGCTCCCTTCCTCTCTTGAGGACCTTATAGACATGGCAGGCCAAATCGACCACCATCTTCAAGAGAGTCAATGGGAGAATTGGATGCCCAAGAAGCCCTCTAGGGTTCAATCCCGTTTGCCACCAACCACCAACCCTGCTCCAAGCAGGGACATTATGGTGGCTAAAATTGAAGAGCCTATGCAGATGGGTCTTGGGCGGCTGACACCAGAAGAGTGCCTCCGGCGGAGACAAACCGGCCTATGTCTGTATTGTGGAGCACCTGGCCACCATCTATAGACTTGCCCTATCCATTCGGGAATCTTCCCGGCCCAAGTTCTGTAGGGGTCCTGAACTTGGAAGCAACTTCTCTGGCCCATCAGTTATCTGTACCAA
The DNA here is from genome assembly GCF_901001135.1 of Rhinatrema bivittatum. Classification (NCBI taxonomy): domain Eukaryota; kingdom Metazoa; phylum Chordata; class Amphibia; order Gymnophiona; family Rhinatrematidae; genus Rhinatrema; species Rhinatrema bivittatum. The sequence continues at coordinate 611,764,183 of NC_042615.1, forward strand.
TTACACTGATCTGGGATTCCCGGTCCTTTCCGGTTCTTGCTCTGGTAGATTCTGGAGCAGGAGGTAATTTCATTCTCAAGGACCTTGTTCAGCTCTTGGGTATAAAAGCCTGCTTGCTTGAAACCTCCTTATGTATCGCATCTATTTATGGAGAACCACTACCCGGCCAAATTTCCCTTACTACGGAACCTGTCCAGTTACACACTGACACCTTACACACTGAGAACTCGAATTGTTAGCGTTGGAGAAATCCATCCATCCACTAGCTCTTGGACTCCATTTGCTGCAGAAGCATTCTCTCCAATTCAACTGGGGTTCACTGCAACTGGTAGAGTGGGGTCCCGCCTGCCACCAGTCCTGTCTCCAGAAAGTGATACCACTATCCGTGGTTCCTCTGGCTGTCATATCTTCTGGCATATCTGCCCCTTACACAGACTTTGAGGATGTGTTCTACAAGCAAAAGGCAGATCTTCTTCTGCCTCTTTGAAGGTTTTATTGTCCCATCGATCTCCTTCCAGGGACCACGCCTCCTCGAGGATGCACCTACCCCATAGACGAGGGCTATGAGGAATCTTGTGAAGGGATTCATCCGCCCCTCTACTTCTCCTGCTGGGGTGGGATTCATTTTTGTGACCAAGAAATATGGGTCACTTAGGCCGTGTATTGATTACCACAGTCTAAACGCCATTACCCGTAAGGATAAGTATCCCTTGCCATTAATTTCCAAACTATTCAATCGTTTTCAGGGTGCATCTATATTTACATAGATAGACCTACATGGACTATATAACCTGGTAAGAATCCAACCCGATGACATGTGGCAGTGCAATAATAATGGGAGATTTCAATTACCATAATCTAAATCACCCAAAAATGTGGAACCCAAATAACAATAGAATTGTTAGCCTAAGAAGGTGTCAGCAAGCCTTGACGTTATGTGTCACTTTCAAGCAGACACTAACCGGTCTTCTCTATCATTCACCTTCATCATAACTTTAATGCAAAAACTATAGTATTTTTTCTTTTTTCTTTTTCAAAAATCAATTAGTTAAAAGTGTCCTCCATTATTATAATGAAAAATGACTCTTTCATACATAAGATGGTAAACGAGCCCAACTCCTTTGTGTGAGTAGATTTCAATTACCCCAATATTGACTGGGTAAATGTAACATCAGGACTTGCTAGAGACATAAAGTTCCTGGATGTAATAAATGATTGCTTCATGGAGCAATTGGTTCAGGAACCAACAAGAGAGGGAGCTATTTTAGATTTAATTCTTAGTGGAACACAGGATTTGGTGAGAGAGGTAAAGGTGGTGGGGCCACTTGGCAACAGTGATCATAACATGATCACATTTAAACTAATAACTGGAAGGGGGACAATAAATAAATCTGCAGCTCTAACACTAAACTTTCAAAAGGGAAACTTTGATAAAATGAGGAAAATAGTTAGAAAAAAACTGAAAGGTGCAGCTGCAAAGGTTAAAATTGTTCAACAGGCTTGGACATTGTTTAAAAATACAATCCTAGAGGCGCAGTCCATATGTATTCCAAGCATTAAGAAAGGTAGAAGGAAGGCAAAACGATTACCGTCATGGTTAAAAGGTGAGGTGAAAGAGGCTATTTTAGCCAAAAAAAATCCTTCAAAAATTGGAAGAAGGATCCATCTGAAGAAAATAGGATAAAACATAAGCATTGTCAAGTTAAGTGTAAAACACTGATAAGACAAGCAAAGAGAAAATTTGAAATGAAGTTAGCCATAGAGGCAAAAACTCATAATAAAAACTTTTTAAAATATATCCAAAGCAAGAAACCTGTGAGGGAGTCGGTTGGACCATTAGATGACCTAGGGGTTAAAGGGGCTGTTAGGGAAGATAAGCCATTGCAGAAAAACTAAATGAATTCTTTGCTTCCGTGTTTACTAATGAGGATGTTGGGGAGATACCAGTTCCGGAGATGCTTTTCAGGGGTGATGAGTCAGACAAACTGAACAAAATCACTGTGAACCTGGAAGATGTAGTAGGCCAGATTGACAAACTAAACAGTAGCAAATCACCTGGACCGGATGGTATGCATCCTAGGGTACTGAAGGAACTAAAAAATGAAATTTCTGATCTATTAGTTAAAATTTGTAACCTATCATTAAAATCATCCATTGTACCTGAAGACTGGAGGTGGCCAAAGTGAACCCCAATATTTAAAAAAGGCTCCAGGGGTGATCCGAGTAACTATAGACCAGTGAGCCTAACTTCAGTGCCGGGAAAAATAGTGGAAACTATTCTCAAGATCAAAATTGTAGAGCATATAGAAAGACATGATTTAATGGAACACAGTCAACACGGATTTACCCAAGGGAAGTCTTGCCTAACAAATCTGCTTCACTTTTTTGAAGGAGGTAATAAACTTGTGGATAAAGTTGAACCGGTAGATATAGAGTATTTGGATTTTCAGAAGGCGTTTGACAAAGTCCCTCATGAGAGGCTTCTATGAAAACTAAAAAGTCATGGGATAGGAAGCGATGTCCTTTCATGGATTACAAACTGGTTAAAAGACAGGAAACAGAGAGTAGGATTAAATGGTCAATTTTCTCAGTGGAAAAGGGTAAACAGTGGAGTGCCTCAGGGATCTGTACTTGGACCGGTGCTTTTCAATATATATATATAAATGATCTGGAAAGGAATACGACGAGTGAGGTTATCAAATTTGCGGATGATACAAAATTATTCAGAGTAGTTAAATCACAAGCAGACTGTGATACATTACAGGAGGACCTTGCAAGACTGGAAGATTGGGCATCCAAATGGCAGATGAAATTTAATGTGGACAAGTGCAAGGTGTTGCATATAGGGAAAAATAACACTTGCTGTAGTTACACGATGTTAGGTTCTATATCCGGAGCTACCACCCAGGAAAAAGATTTAGGCATCATAGTGGATAATACTTTAAAATCCTCGGCTCAGTGTGCTGCAGCAGTCAAAAAAGCAAAAGGAATGTTAGGAATTATTATGAAAGGAATGGTTAATAAAACGGAAATTGTCATAATGCCTCTATATCACTCCATGGTGAGACCGAACCTGGAATACTGTGTACAATTCTAGTCGCCACATCTCAAAAAAGATATAGTTGCAATGGAGAAGGTACAGAGAAGGGCAACCAAAATGATAAAGGGGATGGAACAGCTCCCCTATAAGGAAAGGCTGAAGAGGTTAGGGCTGTTCAGCTTAGAGAAGAGACAGCTGAGGGGGGATATGATAGAGGTCTTTAAGATCATGAGAGGTCTTGAACGAGTAGATGTGAATCAGTTATTTATAGGGATGTGAATCATTTTTTGACGATTTAAAATATTGTCCGATATATTTTAAATCGTCAAAAATCGTTAGAGGCGATATTCAATAGGAATTCCCCCGATTTATCGTCAAAAATCGTAAATCGGGGGAAGGGGGAGGGCGGGAAAACCGGCACACTAAAACAACCCTAAAACCCACCCGACCCTTTAAAATAAATCTCCCACCCTCCCGAACCCCCTCAAAATGTCTTAAATTACCTGGGGTCCAGTGGGGGGATCCCGGTGTGATCTTCCACTCTCGGGCCACGGGTGCGTTAATAGAAATGGCGCCGGCGCTACCTTTGCCAACAGGGCAACGGTAGCGCCGGCGCCATTTTGGTTCCTGTCTCCCGATGTCACGAGTGCAGGAGATCGCTCCCTAACCCCCGCTGGACCCCCAGGGACTTTTGGCCAGCTTGGGGGGGCCTCCTGACCCCCACAAGACTTGCCAAAAGTCTAGCGGGGGTCCGGAAGTGACCTCCTGCACTCGAATCGTATTGCCGTATTGCAAAATGGCACCAGCAATATGGCCATACGGCCGGCGCCATTTTGCAATACAAGGCCAATAGCCTTTGCCTATACTATGTCACAGGGGCTACCGGTGCCATTGGTAAGCTCCTGTCACATGGTAGGAGCACAAATGGCACTGATGACCATGTGACAGGGGCTGACCAATGGCACCAGTAGCCCCTGTGACAAAGGCTATCGGCGCCATGATGAAACCAGCACCGAGGGTGTGAGAGTGCAAGGAATAGCTCCGTGACTCCCCGCTGGACCACCAGGGAGTTTTGGTAAGCCTTGGGGGGGTCAGGAGGGTGGGGGGTTGTAGTTAATTTTAATTTTAGCTGGGACAAGAATAGAAATCGCCGTATTAATGCATCGGGGCGCCATACAGCCGAATGCAATGTATCTGCTCCCCGACGAATCCGAATCACGAATGCAACGTATGGCATCCCTCTGCACATCCCTACTGTAATATGGGTAACCATAAACCAATTTTCAAAAATGGCCCATTTCATCCCTCTACCAGGTCCAATATCTACTCCAGAATTAGCACGTTTATATTTTCACCATATCTTTAGATTGCATGGCCTACCCAAGAACATGGGTAGGAACATGGCCTGTTTCAGACAGAGGTCCCCAGTTCGTGGCTAGATATTGGCGCACCCTTTGCCGGAAATTCAGTATTAATATCAGTTTAACAACGCCTATCATCCCCAAGCCAATGGGCAAGCTGAGCGAATGAATCGCTCCCTGAAGGCCTTCCTGCGTGCTTACATCAATGACCACCATGACAATTGGTCCGAACTTCTATCCTGGGCAGAGTTCTCTCATAACTCCCATATTGCCACTGCTACAGGAACATCACCATGCTCTGTTGTCTATGGGAAACAACCATGACCACCATTGCCCATACCTCTATCAGTGCCATCCACTCCGGCACAGGCTACGTTATAGGAGCAAACAAACCTCCGCTTGTATCAGGCTGCTTCCCGGGCTAAGAGAACTGCTGACAGCCGACGTCGCTTGGCTCTTGAATTCCTTCCTGGCCAAAATGTCTGGTTAAGTATTCGGTATATCAGACTTTGAATACCATCCCAGAGATTTGCTCCTAGATATATTGGACCCTTCACAGTTACCCGACACATTGGACCCGTTACATACCAGCTTCAGCTGCCTCCTACACTGGGAATTCATAATATATTTCATGTATCGCTCTTAAAACCTGTGGTCCTATCCTGGCCTGCCCGGAAGGCTCCTAAGCCACCTTCATTTGTGGCAGAAACTGTTACAATGTATAAGGTACACAAAGTCCTTGACGTCTGCCATAGGAGCCGCCGGAGGGAATACCACCTTTCCTGGGAGGGTTTTGGACCTGAAGAAAATTCGTGGGAACCAGCTCAGAACATCCTGGATAAAACTCTCCTCCTGAATTATCACCATGTCCATCAGGGCAAACCCCAACCTCCAAGAGGGGGGTGTAAAGGGGGGGTACTGTTACTCGTGGCATCCACGGCAGACCCGCAGCACGGCCCCCACACCTTCTTGCAAGGACTCCAGCTTCTTGTTACTCCTCGCTAGTGGCAGTGGGCCGCAGCTCCGACCTCGGACCTCCCCTGCTGCCTCCAGCTCCACCATAGTCCCCAGTATTTCAGGTCAGGATACCATTGCTCGTCATGCCTCTCCAAGTGGTCCACGGAGAGAAGCCACTACTCATGCCACGCCCCTCCCTGGGCGCGAGCTCGTGCATCGCTGATCCTTATGAAGGACCCGCAGCGGGAACTTGGCCACGGCCACAGATGATAACGTCAAACTCTTCAGTGTATTTAAGCTCAGGCCTCGCTCCATAGTGTTACCTTTGCAACAGGTCTCCTCGCTACTCGAGTACTCGTTGCTGCTAGAGATTTGTCTCTATCCTTCATTCCTGATCCTCATTGTTCCTGGCTCCTGTTCTCCTTGTTCCTGCTCTGCCTATGCTTTGGATTGATTGCACGGACTTCGACTTTGCAACGCCTGACTACGCTACAGCCTATCTCCAGATCCAGATCATTGCTTCGTTTGACCAATGCTATTGACTTCTCCATGATCAGACCATTGCTTCGACTGACCAACGCTATTGACTTCTCCGTGATCAGACCATTACTTTGATTGACTAATGCTATTGACTTCTCCGTGATCAGATTTCAGCATCGCTTGCCACGACCCTCATATTGCCGCCGGCCCTGATCCAAGCCTGTTTTTTGACACCTCTCCTAGCCTACTCCCTGGATGTGGAGTTATTAGGCTTCGGCCTACCTTTGCTCGCATGCCCCCAGTCAGCCTCTGTTCCATTGGCGCTCGAGTTCCAGTGCCTTACCCAGCCCAGAGTAGGACCATGCCATCCATCACCTGCTGTCTCTGGGCTGAACCAACCACTCTTGCTATTCAACCTCGAGGCCCACCTAAGTCCTGCCGGACCCGGCACCCAAAGGCTCAAGCCGCGGGGAACGAGGGCTGGCATAGGTGAAGCTCCAGTGACCTCTGCCTATCAGCCCACTCCACCTGCCAATGGTGGGGACCCATAGGTCCTCGCCTATGGGTTGCATCAACCCCACTTCGGCCCAAGGGTCCACCTCCAATGCAAAAATGGGGTGAGTATGCCTGTTTTCATTTCTTAATAAATAAAACAAATTTGACCCCAGAAAAATGAGAATTTTAATTTTTTGTTTTCAGCACACTATTGAAAAAAGTGCATACTATTTCAATACTTTGCCAAAAAACAAATAAAAAAAATAAAAGCCCCCAAAACAACCAAACAAAAGAAAACAAAAAAAGAAAACAAACACTAAAATTGTTGCTCAAAATAAAAGTCTTTATTGGCACCAGTGACAGGAATAAAAATCAGTCCAAACAATAATATACCAAGGAATAGTGCACCATACAGCAAAAAAAAAATAAAAAAATAAAATCTCTGTCTTTTTCAACAGTACTCTGCTGCACTCACAGGCATGTCTCCTATGGGGCAGGATCTCATCTCCCTTGGAACTCCTGAGGTACCTTTTTCTTAAGAACAGCTCTCTTTATATCTGCCTGTATGTCTTTTCACTCTTGCAAGATACTGGCTGACTCTTCTGACAGTCAAGAACTTGTTTGGAATCCTTTACAGCTGGGCAGCAACTCTTCTGGTAAGCTCCCACAAAGGACAATTTCTCTCTGGAACTCATTTTTCCAAGAACTCTCTCTGGGAACAAGATGAGATATATTCTTTTCGCTGTCTCTCAAGAATTTTTCCTTCCAGTCAAAGACCTGGGTAGCCCAACCTGACCCAAGCCACCTTTTCTGGACAGTATTTCTTCTTCTTCTTCCTTGTCTCTCTTAAAACCCTGAGCACCCTGGTTTTGTCCCCATCCACTCTCTCAAAACAGGAATAATTCAAGTTATCAGCACTTCTCCTGTGGGGTAAAAAAACCACTGCCTTGATACTTCCCTGTGGAGATACCAGGCACCCTCAGACTGAAGACTGAAGATTGATTTCTCCAGATTCAAAATTTCTCAGGAATCTGGCTGCTACTGCATCATATGGGTGCATGTATTTTGTTGAGACTGGGACCTGGGGAGTGTCAATGCTCCTAACACATTCTGACCTATACTACTGGCACACCAGATCTGTTGAGACCACTGTGGCCATTAAAGTTAAGGGCCATACTATTAATGAGTAGAATTGGAAGTCAACTTACACTAGGATTGCTAAGGTAGGTGTGAATACATTTTTCCTCTCATTCCATGTCCCTAGAGCCTTACAAGCATTAGGGGTGTGCAGTGGAGGTTTGGTTTTTTTTTCATGTCATTTTTATTTGATTTTGTTGTTAAAATGATTCACTTTCTTTTTTTTTCACTTTTCCCTAATTTTGGGATCAGTACACACTAAGGGCCTTATTTTCCAAGGCTATCGCAGGCTTGCGATAGCTTGCGAAGGTAGCGCACGCCTGCGCTACCTACATCGGGGCGGAGTCGGCCCCAGAAGAGGAGGATTCAGGGTGTCACCGGGGCCGATTCTGTGACGACAGCGCGGACGGCGAAAAGGTAAGGGCCTTTTCGCATCCTATTTCACACTCAATAGCACCACCTTTCACGGTGGCACTATTGGGTGCAAAACCGGCAGCGATCGCACCACGGCGGTGCGATCGCTGCCAGCTAGCGCAGGACCGCCCCCCCCCCATTTCAACCCCCCATTACCGCAATTTTCTAAAGTATCGCAGGCCTGCGATACTTTAGAAAATGAGGCCCTAAGTTCTGTTAGTGTGCACTAACCAGACTTAGGTCTGGATTTTCAAGGTCAGAGACCTTAGAAAATCCGGTGGTAATGGGGGGCGGGGGGGGGGGGTGAAGTGGGGGACAGGCCTGCGAAAGCCGGCAGCCATCGCACCACTGTGGTGCGCTGGATGCCGGCTTTCGCACCAAATACCTACACCATAAAAGGTGTAGTTATTCGGTGCGAAACTGGCGGTGATAAGGGTCCTTACCTTTCGCCGCCAGCGATGTCTGCACAGAGTTGGCCCTGGTGCCGCCCCGACTACTCCTCTTCCGGGGCTGACTCCACCCGACTCCGCCCCCATTTAGTGATCGCACACGTACCTCTGAAAACCTGGCCGAAGTACCCGCTGCATGCACCGAGCCTATGTTGAGTAGGCTCGGCGGCGCGCGCAAGCCCCAGGACGCGCATAAGTCCCGGGGCTTTCCTGGGGTGGGGCATGTCGGGGGGCATGTCATGGCGGCGTGTCATTTGGGGGCAGGGCCGCAGACGTGGTTCCGGCCTGGGGGCATTTCGGGGGCGTGGCCGAGGCCTTCAAAACGGCTCTCGGGCCTGAGAATCGCTCGCTGGCGGCCGGCCCGACGCGCGCAAGTTACACCTCCTTCAGGCAGGCGTAACTTGTATAACAAGAGGTAGGGGGGTTGAGATAGGGCTGGGGGGGGGTGGGTTAGGTAGGGGAAACGGCCTCGGAGGGAACGGAAGCAGGCTGCTCGCCAACCCCGGATTTTAATGGATACGCGCGGCTAGGCGCGTATCCATTAAAATCCCGCGTACTCTTGTTTGCACCTGGTGCGCGAACAAAAGTACGTGCGAGCGCAGATTTATAAAATCTACCCCTAAGTGCAGTAACTGTGCACTAACACAAAACTCAAAAAATACCAACATTTAGTTTTTTTTCTTTTCTTTTATGATTACTATGAAATGAAACAAAAGAGGCAATGTTGTTGACATTGTCTATTTTATTTTAAATGAAGGCACATGCCTAACAAGAACTGCACTGAAAATCAGCTACTTCAGCACAAATATGGGATAAAATGTGGCCTTTACATTAATGTGCTTGAAGTTCAAAACACATTATTCTTCATATTTCCAATTCCTGACTTGGAGACAAACAGTAATAATTATGTTTACCAATCTTTTCTCTATAGACCATGTTGCTGCTAAACCATTATGTTGTCCAAGAAGTCTACAGATACTTCATGCATTCCGGGGCAAAGTTCTAAAACTGAATAAGTGCTCATGCAATCCCACAACATATAGGAGTAGATAGCAGCACAGTTATTAAGTTCATTGTCAATACCCCTTACAACATCAACTTGAGTGGGAAAGTTACACATAGTGCCAAAATCATAGGACAGCCTAATTAAATCAATGTTTTTATTTCTATTTCCTAGTGTAGCTATGAAGGTCAGGCTGTGCAAGGGAGTTTTGGTGTCATCCATGGCAACAGATGCACATGGGGGTTATTATTCAAAAGATTTAACTTGCTAAAATTGGGGTATTGCCAGGTAAATCTACCATTTAAAAATGTGGATCTTTTAACTAGCTACATTTATTTTGTTAAACTATAAGCCACACAAATTTAGCTGGGTAAAATGGGCCAGGTAAGAGTTATTCTTGGGGATGGCTTTCACATTTTTCCAATAAGAGTAATATTTAGTGCTATATGGATACATTTAACCAGAAAACTCCAGCTGTACAATTAGCAGGCTTAAATCTATCTGCTCCAATTTTAAGTGAGTAGATTTAGTCAAATATTCAGTTGCACAACTAGCTGGATAAATGTGGCTAAATATCTGTGTAACAATAACTAGGAAAATTTAACTGGTTATCTTACCTGTGCTGCAGATTTTCCAGTATTGACTTATAATCCACTTTCACAGAACCCAAAAAAATGCCCAGATCTGCTTGTTTCTACCACCTTCTCTGGTAGGTCATTTTATCTTCTTCATTTATTCTTACATGAACATATTTAATCAAACAACCAGATCCCCTTCCATGTTTTATTACTAAGTTTTATAATTCTAGTAGCCATCAAAATTAGTAAGGCTGTTGTCCAAAACATCTGACATCCTCATTTATGTTTCAGTAATTATTAACCATGATTGCTCTGTAGAATATCCCAGCCTTCTTGGAAGGCAGTTAGGGATCCATGGGATTTTCATATGATGTTAGCCATTAGATTAATAAATCTGAATCAACATCTATTTACGTTGTACATCTAGTTTTAATATTTGAATTATGACTCATCCTTTGTGCTATGAAAAAAGCATACAAAACTATTGTAGACAGTTAAGCAAAGTTTAAATGAAAATTTAGCTCTTGTTAGACCTGTGACCATGAATAAATTGGCATAGTTAATTGTTTTCTTTTGTGAAGAAAAAACATATCCATCTCAGGTGCAACTGCCTCCTCTCACCTACCTGTAATTAACCCCCATCCCAAATGTCTTGTCTTTGTAAGAAACAATTCTATCACACCATTATTCAAAGAGAAGATCTATATTAGATGGATATGACTGTAGCATCGGTCAATTGCATATAGCAATTCAATTACTAAACATCACCCTGGTGTAGCAGGAAGTGATCCTGTAGCAAGGACCTGGTCTCCAGATGATGCACTATCCTCTCAAACTGAGGATGAGTCTCCCATGGCTACAAGAGGGAAGAGTTAAGTTGACTGTCATAGTTGGTGATTCGATTATTAGAAATGTAGATAGCTGGGTGGCTGGTTGATGCGAGGATTGCCTTGGAATTTGCCTACATGGTGTAAAGGTGACAGACCTCACGCGTCACTTAAATAGGATTTTAGATAGTGCTGGGGAGGGGCTGGCTGTCATGGTATATGAGGGCACCAATGACATACAAAGGTATGGGAGGAAAATTCTAGAAGCCAAATTTAGGCTTTAGGTCAAAAGCTGAAGTTCAGAACCTGCAGGGTAGCATTCTATGAAATGCTCCTTGTTTCACGCTCATGTCCCCAAAGGTAGGCAGAGCTCTGGAGTCTCAATACGTGGATGAGACTATGGTGCAGGGAAGAGGCTTTCAGTTTTGAAAGGAACTGACCAACCTTTTGGGGAAAGGGGAGTCTTTTCTGAAAGGATGGGCTCCACCTTAATCAGGGTAGAACAGGCTGCTGGTGCTAACCTTTAAAAAAGGAGATCGAGCGGCTTTTAAATTAGAACAAAGGGGAAAGTTGGCAGTCGCTCAGTAGGCCATTGGTTCCAAGGAAGATATCTTAGAAGGATACCAATGAAACAGGAGAGTTAGGGCATCCCAACAGAGAGGTTCCAATAAATGAAAAAGTAGTCCATGTGCTTATTAGTAAAGACCACCTGAGTTAAAAGATTCCAAATTAGTCCTGTCAACTGATAATTAAGTTATCCCAACAAAAAAACAGAGGTAGATATTCAAAAGCTGTTTAGATGGATAACTCATAAGTTAATCCAAAAAAGGAAATATAAAAAACTTGCTTTTCAACGACAAGCCACTCACAACTTGAAAAACAAAAAATTAATTTACAATTATAATTTTATTTTCTTTATGCCGCAGCTGGGGTTTGGGGGGTGGGGGGCAGTTTTACATACACAGTCAGATGTACAAACAGAAAAGTTGACATCACTGAAGATTTTCTGTCATTTGGAGCAATGAATGGTAAAAGAGGAGCTGATTTGTACAATGTACTCTCTACCTAGCTTGATACACTCTCTATCTAGCTTCGATCAAGTACTGCAGGTGGAGCCCATGGTACTATCCGAACATCTTAATGCCAAAAGCAACGCATAGCACTGCCTGGAAACCATAAATGACATGCTGCAGAAGGAATGAAGATGAAATGTCAGAAAAATTGTTGGTGCATGCGTAGTAGAGGTAGAGCACTTGCTGCTGCTTGTTATAGATGCTTGCTATTGCTAGTGCTTGGCTTTAGACGAGAAAAAGGCAAAATATCCAGAGCATTTGGTAGCTGTAGAGGTTTACTCGAGAAAATGTAAGTGGCAGTATGTCCTACTTTTCACTGTCAAATTGTAGAGCAAAACAAGAAGGGGGGGATTCGGTGTCCACATGCAAAGCTGCTTATAGCAACAGGAAGAGGACAAGCACAAAAGGGGTAGGAAGTATCCCATATAGCCAGCTGCTCAGATCAGCAAACATATATGACACAAGGGTGCCGGGCATAGATATCCAACTATAAATACATGACTATCCAAACAAAGCAGATGACACAGATTTATAATATTACCTGCCATACATCCCAGCCATCTCCCCTGATTCTCAAAGAGGGCAACACGCTGATAATGAAGAACTAGAACCTTTATCCGGATAGCCATCCCCTGTCCCATTCAGCAGAGATATCTTGAAGTAACTTGCTGAACCAACCACTGGATGCCACTGGTGACCCTTTGTGTATTGAGTCCTGGATGTATGCCATGGCCTCTCCATGGAGTTGAGGAAACAAAACAATAACAGAAGTCAAGCAGCATGGGATCAACACCAAAGATCTCTGGTTACCAAGAAGCATATTTAAGAGGACGTATGGTTGCTCATGTGCAGCCATGAGGTGGGAAACAGCCAGGAGAAGAAAAAGGAGGCCCAACTCTGGCTTATTCCACAAAAAAACAACTATTTATTTACAAGAAAAATCAAATAGTACAGCGCCAAGGCTGCTTACATTAGCAGTCTCACAATAATCCAATAAAAACAGTACTTGCTTAGGTTGGCTTTCTGCCATTTTTCTGGGGCTCCCCCAGCCTTCTAGACCCTGCCTTCTTATCTAAGGCTGCAAGGATTCTCCCTGGCCCAGAATCCCTTGCTAGGTGGCTTTTAAGATGGACCGGGCCAGGTAGCTGTGACCAATCCTTTAAGGTATTCTGAGAGAGTGTCTTATACCTTCACTCACAGGATGTTAAAGCTAAAAGGAGATTGTTCAAAGGAAAATGGATCAAAATTATGAAATTAAGCAAGGACATCAATACTGGCAGGTTATAGGTGTAAAGATCTTGCACCACACAAAGAGCCTGCAATGTACTCACGTAAAGGCAATGCAACAGAAGCACCAATACCTGTCACAGAGAAAACCTGTAGCTGGGTGCCATAAGCAACTGGAATGGCAAAATAACTGAACAGCTCAAATAATATGGCCCAATGCAGTCAGAATGGCCAAGTAACATCACACCACTGCCAGGTATGCTGTAGGAGAGCAATTCAACAAGTGGTGCTGAATTCCCATGCCTGGAAAGTGCTGCTTAGAATATATCCTTTTTTATTTGAAAGGGGAAGATCCATAAGTGATGAAGATGCCAGCCTTACTATGACTGGACTGACTGCCCAAACTTGCTGACCACACAAAGGCAACAAATCAGAAGGCCTCACGTGGATGACCATATGGCTTCTGGCTCACTTCTACCATCCATGTCAATATGTGTGTTCATTGTTGCAGTCTGGGAAGCTGCAGTCCAGGTGTGAACCCTTGAGCCGAACTACCCTGGTGACAGAGTAGGTCGGGAGGCGGAGCCACAGGCACAGGTCTTCACCCGGGAACCAGGAACCCCCCAGGAGGAGCCCGTAGGGTCCTAGAACCTTGGGACTTAGGAGCACAGTAACAGTCTCTATAGGAAAAGGCCTGGGCAAGGGAAACCCACAGAGTCCAGTAACAGGGAGCAGGAAGGCCCGGCGAGAGCGGGGCGGTCAGATAGAGTCTCTAGCCTGCTGAACAAAAGCAGTCAGTGAGCAGGCCCGGGGTCTGTAGTATGCCGCGGAGCGGAGCAGACAGGAAACAGGAACAGAGTCTGTAGCGTATCGTGGCCTGTGACCAGCTGAAGGCAGGACTGGAGTCAGTAGCGTGCAAAGAGCCGGAACAGGTGGTGAGTAGGAATGGAGACTAGCCCAAGTCAGGCTGGCAGCCAGAAGAAGCAGTCTCAGGAGCAGGCAAAGGTCGGAGGCTGGCGGCAAGCAGGAGCGGAGTCGGGCACAAGCTGAGGTCAATGGCGGGTGGCAGGCAGAAGTGGAGTCAGGAACAAGCTGAGGTCAATGGCAGGCGGCAGGCAGAAGTGGAGTCAGGAACAAGCTGAGGTCAATGGCAGGCGGCAGGCAGAAGCGGAGTCAGGAACAAGCTGAGGTCAATGGCAGGCGGGAGGCAGAAGCGGAGTCAGGAACAAGCTGAGGTCAACCGGAATGCAGAACAGCAGAAGCGCAACTAAGAACTACTAACAGTAGCGACCCTCGTTGCAAGGCAATGAGAAGGCAGACGAACGCCGGTTAAATCAGGCTTGGGGTGTGGCGTAGTTAACCCAGGTGGGGCCAGACTTCCGGCGACCGTGCGTCCATAATGCGCGTGTGGCAGCAGCGAGATGGCCCAGCAATGGCGGACGCCCCAAAGGCCCAGTGGAGCTGCGGGAGCGGCGTTCCCCCCATCGGAGGTGAGCACTAAGCACAGCAGAAAGAGGGGAAGCGGTGGAGACCGCAACAGTTCATAGCTTACATAATATGTGAACCGCATAGATTTTATGCACACTGAGCCAAGATGACTGAGTAGTTAGGCTATTGAATGTAGGTAAGCTGACACACAGACTGTAGAGCACCTATGCCAGGGTGCAAATGGCATACCAAGTTAGGCTGACAACCAAAGCCCACATACAGATAAATACATCCACTAAACCTTTTCAAAAGTTTCATGACAGAAAAGGTCCAAGTCACATACCAAAACCATTGTGATAGAAAGGACAACCCACCCTCATCGGTGGCACCACAACAATGAATTGCAGACCACTGCTATACTTGCTGACCCACTCGACAAGAGCCCAGTACCTGGAAGCAGGAAGCAACAAAGGGTTCCCAATCCTCTCCCTCAGAGAGGGTAGGCTCAAGCATGCACTATGTGCTTGCTCCCATGCCTGTTCTGCCCACTGCCATCATGCACCTTAAGGCCTTATACATACATTGGCCACCTTCATTCTCAAGAATCGTACACAGTATTCCAAATGAGGTCTTACCATAGACTTAATCCAGAGAGAAATAGCACCACTTTTCTGCTGACCATTGCTCCGTATGCAGCCAAACATCATCCTGACTTATGCTGTCACTTTCATCCACCTGTTTTGGCCACCCAATGATCATCAAATACAATCAATCCTGGAATCCCACTTTTCTTCCATGCTTATAAGAATTTCTCACCATACATTGGGTTTTGCAGCATAAATGCACTAGTTTCCTCACATGAAATGCCACGATACTAGCCTGGCTCCACCTCAAGACTGCTGCCCACTGAGACCCATGTCAAGTACCAAGGCACTCGCCAGCTACACCCACTGATGGTTTACTTCCTGCATCTACCTGCTCTCTAGAGTGACTCTCATCCTGCTTCCATCTTTGCAGCTTATCTCGCCTCACTCCAGCCTTGATGGTCCCCTCCTCCCCCTTCTCTGGCTGCTGCTGTGGCAAGGGAAAGGCTGGTGTCAAGTCCACACACAGGCCATTCAGCTTTTGGTGAGTGGCTTCGCAGATGGGGAGGCATATGCACAGCTCCCATACTCCTTCAACTGCAGGCACCTGAGACTTTCCGTAATTGTGCCTTCAGGGAGCAAGAACGTTTCCATGGCGTCTCTGGTGGAAGATCTAGAGGAGGCTACCTCTGTCTGTGGAGGTGTTTGGGGCATGCAGCTGTTGGAACCAAAGGCTTCTCCTAGGACTGTAAAGAGGATGCGGCAACGACCATGAAGCAGTATGCTCAGGTACATGGATGGTGCGGCTCAACTACTCGATGCTAGGGATGTGCACTGATTTGTTTTTCGTGTCATTTTTGTTTTGGGTTTATTATCTGTCAAATTTTGTTTTTATAATGGTTCGGGAGGTATGTATTTCATGTTTCCCTCATTTTAAGGTTAGTGTGCACTAATGGGGTTAAGTGCACACTAACTTCATGTTAGTGCGCACTAACCAGTGTTCCTGATTTCAGGCTTAGTACGCACTAATGGGACTTTGGTGCACACTAACTAGATGTTAGTGCGCATTAAGTCCCATTAGTGTGCACTACCTAGTTTTCTAATTTCAGAGTTAGTGCACCCTAATAGGACTTAGCGCTCACTAACTGGTTGTTTGCACGCACAATTTCATTGCTATTGTGTATTTCATTTAAAACAAATGCACATCCCTACTCAATGCCCCTGCCTCAATGGATGGCAGCATAGGAGAGCCAGGCTAGTGAGTCCTACCTCCCATGCAGCTCTGTGGCCAAAAATGGTGCAGGCCACATCCCAACTCCAGCATCCACACAATACACCTGACCAAATGCAAGGCTGCAAGCCTACAGCTGGCATACTCCAGGACCTCCTGAGCACCTAGCAGAACAGGAGGTCAGAAGAAAAGACATTGAAAAAGGTCACCCAGACCACTCTCAGCAAAACTCTGCTGGCCCAAATGGCACATCCATGTACACCTGCAAACTGGGGAAGGGGTTGCAATTGGCCACTGATAGAGCTCCACCTCCCAAAAGGCTTCCGGAACAAAGGGTCTCCTCTCTCTCAAGTGCCGAGGGAGTTTCTACTGCAATAGTGCCACTTTTCACCACTGGCACCCCTTAGGCACTCAAGGAACTACCCCACTACCCCCCCCCCTCCCCCCGAACTACTGGAAGACAACAGCCTGCCATCACACCTTCCCACATACAAAGGTCCAGCAATGGCAGAGGGAGGAAGTTGGCGGCTGACTTCCCAGCAGCACCCAGATGATAACCACCCTAACCCAGCTACACGCAGCACAAGTCCCAGGTAGGCCACAAGGAAATTAGTGGGGGGATAGCACCCGCACGATCAGAGAGAGTGGAGAGGGTTGTGTGTGTGTGTGAGTGAAGCAAAGTTGCGCCAGGGCAGGAGTGTGTGTTTGCACCGGTGGGGACTTATCATGCCGAATGTGATCACAAATGATCGGAGGCCGCGCACTGCCATCGCACTCTCTGCACAGGGAGCTGGCCCACCTTTAAATTAAGTTTGCTGGTCCACCCCCCAGCCTCTGCTCCCTCCCTTGCTCCAGAGCCAGAACACCTCCCCAGTTGTGGCCTCCCCACCATAGCTGGAGCGGGTTGGCTCATTTAGAACATTATAAAATACATATGACTTTAATAATTTAGACTTTCCTTAGCTCTGTCCTCTATTACCTATCAAATACAGTTTTCATGTCTTCATTTAATTAAGGAGGTACAGCTTGTTCTCTGTTACTGCAGTTCATTAGAAGAGCAAAGGACTAACAGCGATGCTGCTGTGAAATATTTTTCAGACAAGATCACCATTCCTAAGTAACAAATGAAAAGGGCAAAGCCCTTCCACAATTTCTTATTTTATAAATGGAAATTTATTCAAGCATTTTTTTTTTTTACCATTTATCACTGAGACCACACCACAATTAAATGCCTTCATTTACACATAAGCAGCCTGAAAGCCTGGCTCATTCTCTAGGTGCTCTGTGTGCTTTTCTGTTAAATTTAATCCTAACCTCTGGCAACTTTTGAAATAACCAACATGAAAAGCATCAATATTGTCAAAAATTAAATTGCAGATTAATTTTCTGTGAAAGCTTGATAAACTATCTGGGATCAAAAGTAAAGAAGAAAGATACAGCTAATTCCACACATCTAAACAAGCCATTTACTTTCCCTTCAATATTCCCTTTAGCCCATTAGTAGAAAAATCATTTCCTATGCATACAGCTATAGAAAATGTAATGTATGGTTTTTGCCTGCCATTTCAAGGTGCCTGGTCAACATAAGGCAAAGATTACTCAGCATTCCCAGACATGCATTACCAGATGATGTGACTGCTTACTGTGAGGTCACTTCTCTGATGATGCCCTGCTTACTGTGAGGTCTTTGAAGAGTTCAGCAGCTGCAGAATGCAGGCGCTAGATTACTCACTTATTTGCTGCAATGAATTTATTATGCATGTTTGCCTAACTGCATCATTGATTGCTACTGTAGATTGTTCCTTAGGGGCCAGATTTAAGTACTGGCCAAAAGTATGACAAAGAAAATTGCAAAATACATACAAGTCAATTTGCTCAATAATGAAATACTGCATTTTTAAAGCAAATCAGACTTCTAGAAGGAAAATGTTATAGAAAAAATTTTGCAGCAAATTTACTTGAGGGCTTTTGTGCTCGGTTGCCTACTTTTACCAGATCCTTAAATCTTCTTGTTAAAATGTTTCATGTCTCATATTTAGAGTCACATATTATGACAGATGGATCAGGTTTCTGATAACTTCATCCTCACATAAGTAAAATGATCAGTGGGGCTAACTTTAACCCCCAAAAGCCACATTGGAGGAAGGTCTCAGGATGCCATCTCCTAGGCAGACCAAGGCAGGGGCTTTGTCGAGCCAGCTCTCATCCAGCTGAGAGCTCCTCCATCCCCTGTGGCCTATAACTTTGCAAACACTGTTCCTAGTCTGGCAACATCATCAGTGAGGTCCACTTTGACTCCCAAAGGCCATGACAGAGGCGAACACCATGCTAAATGTCATATTGATGCATATCGGTGTGCCTTGAAATCTGCAACCAAACTTCAGAGAGCAGGACTTTTGCCACAGCACTACAAATATTGTGGGTTTCTATTCCACTTACAAAAAAACGTAGCTACTAAAAATCCATCCCATGCCCTCTGCTAAAGGACAACAAGCAACCAAACTAATTTTAAGTCACCTGCATGCACACTCTCCCTACACATTCACTATTTCTATGTGGCAAACCAAAACCACTTCAAATGGATATCACTCCAAATCTACTCTGAATCTAAGCTGCTACATCACAAATCCAAACACAGCCAAAAGTAAATTCCCCCCAAATGACACTGCTAAACTGCAAAGACAAAGTAGACCTCACAGACACACCATCCTCCACCCAAGAGAAAATGTGTGCATGGCAGAAGTGAACACAAGGCAAATAGTCCATAACATGATAAACCATGAACACCCAATTTATCCACAACATGTTGGACCATCTAAATGACTTACAGATGAACATTCAGACACTATGGGGCGGATTTTCAAAGGCCCACGCGCGCTGGCGTGCCTATTTTGCATAGGCTGCCGGCGCGTGTAAAGACCTGGGACGCGCGTAAGTCCCGGGACTTTTGTAAGGGAGTGTGTCGGGGGCGGGTCGGGGCGGGGCCTACTGACGCGGCGTTTCGGGGGCGGGCCATGGCGTTTCGGGGGCGGGCCGTGGCGTTTCGGGGGCGGGCCCGGGGGCGTGGTCGAGGCCTCCGGACCAGCCCCCGGGACCGGAGGATGGAGCGGGGCTGCCGGCCGACGCGCGCAAAGTTACGCCTGTTTCCAGCAGGCGTAACTTTGCCGTCAAAGGTAAGGGGGGGGTTAGATAGGGCCGGGGGGGGGGGGTTAGGTAGGGGAAGGGAGGGGAAGGTGCGGGGAGGTCGGAGGCAACGGAGGCAGGCTGTGTGGCTCAGCGCGCGCAGGCTGCTGATTTTGCGCAGCCTTGCACGCGCCGACCCCAGATTTTATAAGATACGCGCGGCTACGCGCGTATCTTATAAAATCAGGCGTACTTTTGTTCGCGCCTGCTGCGCGAACAAAAGTACGCGCTCGCGCAACTTTTTAAAATCTGCCCCTATGTGTCTTACAGAAACATGAATGCAGGATGCCAATGTGTCATAGTTTCTCCAATTCTCCCCTCAAGGTTTCACCTAGTCACAAACCCCATGCATATACAATTGAGGTAGAGGAGTAGCAATAATTTTTAGAGGAACACTAGGCCTGACCAACTCATCTACATAGGAGCTTAAAGAAATTGAAACCGACTACCTGCAGGCCATATATCACCTGTCATGTATCACCTGCCATGTATCACCTGCAATTTTGCTCAACTGAAGCACTGAAGGTCTTCTAGCAATATTATCAGAGAAAACATTGGAGCATCCCAGGATGTTAATCCTAGTTGACTTCAACATCTATGTAAATGAGCCACAACAATTCACCACATATGACTTTCTAACCTCATTAGAAGCCTTAGACTTATCCCAATTATTCAATAAGCCAACTCACTTTGCAAACCAAATACTTGTCCTAGTACTCACTCCACACCAACTGTCACAAAGGCAGTTAAACAAGAAAATGCAGACCACCTAGCCCTTCTTGTTGCACCATCATATGGTGCTATTTGAAAATTCCCATTCCCATCTCAGAAAACCTGAAACACAATCATTATGACTCTTTTCAAGATTACTGGGAACCATTCAACCCTGTTTCACAGAAGGAGATTATCCATATTTTGG
Organism: Rhinatrema bivittatum; assembly: GCF_901001135.1. Lineage (NCBI taxonomy): Eukaryota > Metazoa > Chordata > Amphibia > Gymnophiona > Rhinatrematidae > Rhinatrema > Rhinatrema bivittatum. Next base: position 611,784,569 of record NC_042615.1, read on the forward strand.
GTCCACGAATTCATCCTCATGCCCATTAAATCAGATTATTACACTTTTGTTTAAAGCCTTATTTGGTCAATTAGCTGAGTCACACTGGAATCTTGTTAAGAACATAAGAACATAAGAAAATGCCATACTGGGTCAGACCAAGGGTCCATCAAGCCCAGCATCCTGTTTCCAACAGTGGCCAATTCAGTCCATAAGAACCTGGCAATTACTAAAAAACTAAGTCTATTCCATGTTACCATTGCTAATGGTAGTGGCTATTCTCTAAGTGAACTTAATAGCAGGTAATGGACTTCTCCTTCAAGAACTTATCCAATCCTTTTTTAAACACAGCTATACTAACTGCACTAACCACATCCTCTGGCAACAAATTCTAGAGTTTAATTGTGTGTTGAGTAAAAAAGAACTTTCTCCGATTAGTTTTAAATGTGCCCCATGCTAACTTCATGGAGTACCACCTAGTCTTTCTACTATCCGAAAGAGTAAATAAAAGATTCACATCTACCCGTTCTAGACCGCTCATGATTTTAAACACCTCTATCATATCCCCCCTCAGTCGTCTCTTCTCCAAACTGAACATTCCTAACCTCTTTAGTCTTTCCTCATAGGGGAGCTGTTCCATTCCCCTTATCATTTTGGTAGCCCTTCTCTGTACCTTCTCCATCGCAATTATATCTTTTTTGAGATGTGGCGACCAGAATTGTACACAGTATTCAAGGTGCGGTCTCACCATGGAGCGATACAGAGGCATTATGACATTTTCCGTTTTATTCACCATTCCCTTTCTAAATATTCCCAACATTCTGTTTGCTTTTTTGACTGCCGCAGCACACTGTACTGACAATTTCAATGTGTTATCCACTATGACACCTAGATCTCTTTCTTGGGTTGTAGCACCTAATATGGAACCCAACATTGTGTAATTATAGCATGGGTTATTTTTCCCTATATGCATCACCTTGCACTTATCCACATTAAATTTCATCTGCCATTTGGATGCCCAATTTTCCGGTCTCACAAGGTCTTCCTGCAATTTATCACAATCTGCTTGTGATTTAACTACTCTGAAAAATTTTGTGTCATCTGCAAATTTGATTATCTCACTCGTCGTATTTCTTTCCAGATCATTTATAAATATATTGAAAAGTAAGGGTCCCAATACAGATCTCTGAGGCACTCCACTGTCCACTCCCTTCCACTGAGAAAATTGCCCATTTAATCCTACTCTCTGTTTCCTGTCTTTTAGCCAGTTTGCAATCCACGAAAGGACATCGCCACCTATCCCATGACTTTTTCCTTTTCCTAGAAGCCTCTCATGAGGAACTTTGTCAAACGCCTTCTGAAAATCCAAATATACTATATCTACCGGTTCACCTTTATCCACATGTTTATTAACTCCTTCAAAAAAGTGAAGCAGATTTGTTAGGCAAGACTTGCCCTGGGTAAAGCCATGCTGACTTTGTTCCATTAAACCATGTCTTTCTATATGTTCTGTGATTTTGATGTTTAGAACACTTTCCACTATTTTTCCTGGCACTGAAGTCAGGCTAACCGGTCTGTAGTTTCCCGGATCGCCCCTGGAGCCCTTTTTAAATATTGGGGTTTACATTTGCTATTCTCCAGTCTTTCAGGTACAATGGATGATTTTAATGATAAGTTACAAATTTTTACTAATAGGTCTGAAATTTCATTTTTTAGTTCCTTCAGAACTCTGGGGTGTATACCATCCGGTCCAGGTGATTTACTATTCTTCAGTTTGTCAATCAGGCCTACCACATCTTCTAGGTTCACCGTGATTTGATTCAGTCCATCTGAATCATTGCCCATGAAAACCTTCTCCATTACGGGTACCTCCCCAACATCCTCTTCAGTAAACACCGAAGCAAAGAAATCATTTAATCTTTCCGCAATGGCCTTATCTTCTCTAAGTGCCCCTTTAACCCCTCGATCATCTAACGGTCCAACTGACTCCCTCACAGGCTTTCTGCTTCGGATATATTTTAAAAAGTTTTTACTGTGAGTTTTTGCCTCTACAGCCAACTTCTTTTCAAATTCTCTCTTAGCCTGTCTTATCAATGTCTTACATTTAACTTTCCAATGTTTATGCTTTACCCTATTTTCTTCTGTTGGATCCTTCTTCCAATTTTTGAATGAAGATCTTTTGGCTAAAATAGCTTCTTTCACCTCCCCTTTTAACCATGCCGGTAATCGTTTTGCCTTCTTTCCACCTTTCTTTATGTGTGGAATACATCTGGACTGTAGTTCTAGAATGGTATTTTTTAACAATGACCATGCCTCTTGGACATTTTTTACTTTTGTAGTTGCTCCTTTCAGTTTTTTTCTAACAATTTTTCTCATTTTATCAAAGGTTTCCCCTTTTGAAAGTTTAGCACGAGAGCCTTGGATTTGCACACTGTTCCTTTTCCAGTCATTAAATCAAATTTGATCATATTATGATCACTATTGCCAAGCGGCCCCACCACCATTACCTCTCTCACCAAGTCCTGTGCTCCACTCAGAATTAGATCTAAAAATGCTCCCTCTCTCGTCGGTTCCTGAACCAATTGCTCCATAAAGCTATCGTTTATTCCATCCAGGAACGTTATCTCTCTAGCGTGACCCGATGATACATTTACCCAGTCTATATTGGGGTAATTGAAGTCTCCCATTATTACTGCACTACCAATTTGGTTAGCTTCCCTAATTTCTCTTAGCATTTCACTGTCCGTCTCACCATCTTGACCATTTGGACGGTAGTATACCCCTATCACTATAGTCTTCCCCGACACACAAGGAATTTCTACCCATAAAGATTCAATTTTATATTTAGTCTCATGCAGGATGTTTATCCTGTTGGACTCTATGCCATCCCGGATATAAAGTGCCACACCTCCTCCCGAGTGCTCCTCTCTGTCATTGCGATATAATTTGTACCCCGGTATAGCAGTGTCCCATTGGTTATCCTCTTTCCACCATGTCTCTGAGATGCCAATTAAGTCTATGTCATCATTTACTGCTATACATCCTAATTCTCCCATCTTACTTCTTAGACTTCTGGCATTAGCATACAAACATTTCAAAATTTGTTTTTTGTTTGTATTTTCATTCTGCTTTTTAATTGACAGGGATAAGTTAGAATTTTTTAGCTCAGGTGAGTTTTTAGTTACAGGCACTTGGACTACTTTTCTAATTATTGGAACCTCACTGTCGGGATGCTCTAATTCTAATGCATCATTAGTATCCTTTAAAAATACCTCTCTCCGAACCATGCACTGCTGAGCGACTGTCGGCTTTCCCCTTTGTTCTAGTTTAAAAGCTGCTCTATCTCCTTTTTAAAGGTTAGCGCCAGCAGTCTGGTTCCACCCTGGTTAAGGTGAAGCCCATCCCTTTGGAAGAGACTCCCCCTTCCCCAAAAGGTTCCCCAGTTCCTAACAAAACTGAATCCCTCTTCCTTGCACCATCGTCTCATCCACGCATTGAGACTCCGGAGCTCTGCCTGCCTCTGGTGACCTGCGCGTGGAACAGGGAGCATTTCAGAGAATGCTACCCTGGAGGTTCTGGATTTAAGCTTTCTACCTAAGAGCCTAAATTTGGCTTCCAGAACCTCCCTCCCACATTTTCCTATGTCGTTGGTGTCCACATGTACCACGACAGCCGGCTCCTCCCCAGCACTGTCTAAAATCCTATCTAGGTGACGTGTGAGGTCTGCCACCTTCGCACCAGGTAGGCATGTTACCAGGCGATCCTCACGCCCACCAGTCACCCAGCTATCTACATTCCTAATAATCGAATCACCAACTATGACGGCCGACCTAACTCTTCCCTCCTGGGCAGTAGGCCTTGGGGAGATATCCTCAGTGCGAAAGGATAATGCATCACCTGGAGAGCAGGTCCTTGCTACAGGATCCTTTCCTGCTACACCTGGTTGGTGCTCTCCCATCATGAGACCTTCTTCCTCCAAGGCAGCACCAGGGCTGCCAGTCTGAAGTTGGGACTTGACTACTATGTCCCTGAAGGTCTCATCTATATACCTCTCTGTCTGCCTCAGCTCCTCCAGGTCTGCCACTCTAGCCTCCAGAGATCGGACTCGTTCTCTGAGAGCCAGGAGCTCTTTGCATCGCATGCACATGTACAACTTCTCACCGGTGGGTAAAAAATCATACATGTGACACTCGATGCAAAAGACTGGGAAGTCCCCCTCTTGCTGCTGGACTGCTGCCTTTATCTCAATTTTGATCAGTATCTTTCTCTCTTTTTTTACCTGAAGAAGAGAAAGTGATTGCACACTAAGTCCACTGAGATTTACTATGGAAGACAGTTAGTGGTGCAGCCCTTATAGGTTGTGTTTTCCTCATAATGCACTTTCTAAAGGATTTGATATATGCTTCAACCTCAGCAACAATTGTGGCGAAAACAACCAAGCTTTCACCAATTCAGTAGTGCAGTCACTTCTCTGATGATGTGTCATCATGCAGACTTCTCAGAACCCACATTCAAAATTTATGAAGCAGCACTAACTGTTTTCTAGATTTGGATACTGGATCTCGGTGATCTGATAGAGCAGGTCATATCTGAACACTAAATGGTTCCACTCCTTGTGAAGAAGGGTCATATCCAGGTACTTTGACAATATAGAAGTAACAGGTCTATGGTGCTTCTTAGCTTTCTATACTTCCAATATAATAGGATTATTCCTTTGGGCACTCTGTAAATCAGACTTATGCAAAGATGCCTATCATCTTCTTGCAGAGAGGCAACATTGGCATTAAGGATATGAATTTGTTTAAAATGAATGGTCAAAACGCAATGAATAAAGCCAATTTGTTTAATTTGAGGGGCTCTGAAATGAATCAGTGACCTGCCAAATGAAATAAGCCTTATTTGTTGCATTCATTTTAAGTAGGCTGAGGCCCAAAGCAGAGGCCTTGGCTTAGGCCATAGCATGTTGTCACAGTTTCGGCCTAAAACTGGTTTGAATTTGGGGCCTCGATTGTGCCAACCACACCAAACAAACTTACCTGATCCATCGGGTACCCATGGAAGTGGCCAGGCTGTGTCACAATGGCTTTGACTGCAGCCTAGACCTAGACCAGATGCCACGGCCAGGCCCAGAGGATGGGTCCTAATGCCAAGGCATCAGCCCAGATCCAGCTCCAATGTCGGGGCCTGGCCTGGAGGCCAGATCCCACACCTGGGCCTTAGTCTAGGCAGGAGGCCATGCCCAGGCTTGACACCATGGTCCTGCCTGAAGGCATAGTCTCGATGCTGCAGCCCAGCCCAGAAGCCAAGTCCTGATGCCAGGACCATGGCCCAGACCTAGACAGAAATCGCAATCCAGCAGATCCCAATACCTGGGTCTTGACTTAGGCTGGAGCCTGGACTCCAGACCCAGGCATGAAGCCATAGCCCAGCCCAGTGGCCAGGTCCCAATAGGGTGCCTCAGCCCGGACTCAGACCTGATGCTGGGATTGCCATATATCAAAATGGCACTGACCGTGGGGGTGAATTTCCAGAGTTAATTAACTCTGGCACGACCTCAGCAGACAATGTCATTTGAAGAAAGAGAATAATGGATGTGCTTCGAGGCCTGGGCATGACCCAAGGCCGAGGCCCAGGCATTGGGCCAACCTCCAGGCCAGGCCCTGGCATTGGGCCTAGGTCTGAGCTGAAGCACTGGCATCAGTAACTGGCATCCTGGCCAGGCTGTGGCATTGGACCTGGGTGCAGGCTCTGGTCTAAGCTCGAGACCCAGGCATCAGGACCAAGCCTCAGTTTTGGGTTGCGGTTTCAGGCCTTGATGTTGGGACCCAGCCTCCAGTTTGGGCCATGGCATCAGTCCTGGGTCCAGGCTCTAGCCTAGGCCGAGGTGCAGGTGTCAGGGCCCAGCATTGGACCTTAGACCAGGCTGAGGCCCCAACATCGAGAACAAGGCTCTAGACTGGGTGATGGCATCAGGCCTGGGTCTGTGCTCTGGCCTAAGCTGGGACCCAGTTTCGGGACATAGTCTTTGGGTTAAATCACGACATTGGACTTGAGTCTGAGCTCTGGCCTAGGCAAAGGCATCAGGGCTTGGCCTCTGTACCATGTCCTGGCATAGCACCTGGGTCTGGGTCAAGGCCACAGCATTGGATCCTGGCCTCTGAGCCATATCATGGCATTGGGCCTGTGACTGAGCACCAGCCTAGGCTGAGGCCCAGGTGTCATGACCAGACAACTGGGTTGGGTCCCACCTTCAGGCCTGGGTTGGGCTGTGTCTTTAGTATCAGGACCTGGCCGCCTGGCTGGGCCACTGCATTGGGCCTGGATCCAGCCTAGGCTGAGGGATTGGCCTTGAGTAGGCTGAGGCTGAAGTTGATGTAGGCTACTGTGGTCTCATCTTATGCAAGACCGAGGCTTTGGCCTGGGCCTAGGCCTCACCAGTGGATCCCTGCTGGACCTTAAAAGTGGGGAATGGGTGGAATCCTGGCTTTGGCACTATTACACTTGTGTGGTAGGTATGGATGGGAGGATCTAGGAGGCACCTTTTCATTTTTATTTTTTTTTGATAATTTGTTTTCTTTTTTAATGTTTGATTCATTTTTTCACACAAATGAAATGAATAAAAAATTCCACAAACCAAAATTCATGGGAAAAATACCTCCCGAAAATGAACCAAAAAATGAAAACACATTTTTTTCCCTGCACATCCCTAATTGGTATATGCCACTAGAAATACTGCTGCTAACAACCCTAGTGTGATGACACAAGGTCTTGACTCCATCTTCTGATAGTTTTTCCCAGAGTTCAGCAGTTTCCCCTCTGTAAGTTCTACGTAACATGTCACTAACATCACTATTGACCATTTCTGGTTTGTATTTCAGACTGAAATCATAGGTGGCTAGCACAGCCAACCATCTGTGACCAGTAGTGTTCAGCTTAACTGTAGTCAACACATAGGTCAAACCTGCACTTTAAAAAGGTGATAGCACAGCTTTTCAACTAGATGATGGGGGAATGCTATCAGTCGTTCAGAAAACATGGTTCGGAATGATGTATCTTTGAAGGATACAAGGAGAACATGGAAATTATGGAATCCCATTAATGAGGTTGTAATAAATGCTAAGTGGACCAAGTTCAGGGAGATTCACTCGAAAGAGGCCCCAAATATTCTGTAATAACTCTCACTAGGACAAAGCTATCTGAATGAAACAATGTGTAATGTGCTCCTCAGTATATGGAGCTTCGAAAAAGCCGGGATACCCCCGCGTCAGAGTGATGAGGTAGGCACCGGACAGCCGTTGCGACTTTTAACCTCCATTTACGACTTCCAGGTGCATGGAAATGTGTCTGGCAGAAAATGGCCATCGCTTCCTGCATCGCATGTAATATAAAAGATTACACATATCAAGGAATGTAGCATATTTTTTTGGTTCAGATTGCTTCACCCTAAAGGAAGTTACAACAAAATATTTGGGGCCTCTTTCGAATGAATCTCCCTGTACCTTTAAGTAAAGAGCAGACATAGTAGAAAGATTCCAAATTACCACATCAACTGATAAGCAGGTTGTTAATTCAAACAAAAAAAAAAACATACTTTGAAATGTCTGTCTACAAATGATAGAAGTCTAAAAAATAAGATGGGAGAGTTAGAGTGTATAGCACTGAATAAAGAGGTATATATAATTGGCATCTCAGAGATCTGGTGGAAGGAGGATAACTGATAGGACACTGTGATACCAGGGTACAAATTATATCAGAATGATAGGATGGATCAAATTGGTGGAAGGGTGGTTTTATATATTAAAGATGGCATTGAGTCAAAAATGATAAAAGTTCTGCAGGAAACAAAATGAAATGCTGAATCTTTATGGATAGTAATTTCAGGTGAAAAAGGGAATTAAATATAGCACTTGCCCAGAATGAACAAACAGACAAGAAATACGAAAAGAAATCAGTAGCACAGTAATAAAGAGTGATTTCAATTACCCAGTAATAATGAGTGATTTCAATTACCCAGTATTGACTGGGTGAATGTCACATCATTACATGCTAGAGAGGTAAAGTTCTTAGATGAAATATATGACTGCTTCATGGTGCAGCTGGTAGCCTGGTGCAAGAACCAACAAGAGAGGAAACTATTTTAGACTTAGTCCTTAATGGAACACAGGATTGGTGCGAGAGGTAACAGTGTTGGAGATACTTGGCAATAGCTATCACAACATTATCAAATTTGACTTAATAACTGGAGGGAGGACACTAAAGAAATCTACAGTGATAGTATTCAGCCTTTTGAAAAGGTGACTATGATAAAATGAGGAAAATGTTTAGGAAAAAACTAAAAGGAGCAGCTGCAAAGGTTAAGGGGCAGATTTTCAAAGGGGTACGCATGTAAGATACGCGCGTATCCCACAAAAACCTGTCCCAAGCTCTCCCTGCGCGCACCGAGCCTATGTTGAATAGGCTCAGCGGCGTGCGCAAGCCCCGGGATGCGCGTAAGTCCCGGGGCTTTCCTAGGGGGGCATGTCAGGGGAGTATCAGGGGGGCGTGTCGCGGTGGCTCATCATCCGGGGCCGGGGCTGTGGGCCAGGAGCGGTTTTGGAGGCCTTGGCCATGCCCCAAAACGCCCCAGGCAAGAACCACGCCCACAGCCCCGGCCCCGGATGATGAGAACCGGAATTAGATCGGTTCCGGTCCCGATCCAAATCTTAAAATTTTTATCGCCCAGCCCGATTTGAGTTCTGATTATCGGCTGCGCCTGATCCGATACTCAAAACACCCTCCCAAACCCCCAAAAAAGGTTTTAAAATTACCTGGTGGTCCAGCGGGAGCGCGGGGAGCGATTTCCCGCTCTCAGGCCATCGGCTGTGTTAATAAAAATGGCGCCGATGGCCCTTTGCCTTTACCATGTGACAGGGCAAAGGTAGCGCCGGAGACATTTTGAATATTGGCAATATGGCCCAAGTGCAGGAGATCGCTCCCGGACCCCCGCTGGACCCCCAGGGACTTTTGGCCAGCTTAGGGGGGCCTCCTGACCCCCACAAGACTTGCCAAAAGTCCAGCGGGGGTCTGGGAGCGACCTCCTGCACTCGGGCCGTATTGCCAGCATTCAAAATGGCGCCGGCCATTTTGAATGCTGGCAATACGGCCCGAGTGCAGGAGGTCGCTCCCGGACCCCCGGATCATCTCTGAGATGCCAATTATATATACCTCTTTATTCAGTGCTATACACTCTAACTCTCCCATCTTATTTTTTAGACTTCTATCATTTGTAGACAGACATTTCAAAGTATGTTTTTTTTTTGTTTGAATTAACAACCTGCTTATCAGTTGATGTGGTAATTTGGAATCTTTCTACTATGTCTGCTCTTTACTTAAAGGTACAGGGAGATTCATTCGAAAGAGGCCCCAAATATTTTGTTGTAACTTCCGTTAGGGTGAAGCAATCTGAACCAAAAAAATATGCTACATTCCTTGATATGTGTAATCTTTTATATTACATGCGATGCAGGAAGCGATGGCCATTTTCTGCCAGACACATTTCCATGCACCTGGAAGTCGTAAATGGAGGTTAAAAGTCGCAACGGCTGTCCGGTGCCTACCTCATCACTCTGACGCGGGGGTATCCCGGCTTTTTCGAAGCTCCATATACTGAGGAGCACATTACACATTGTTTCATTCAGATAGCTTTGCCCTCACTATGTCAAAGGGGCCGATGGTCGGCCGACGATCAGCGTAGCCGCGCGTATCCACTAAAATCCGGGATCGGCGCGCGCAAGGCTATCGATTCCGTATAGCCGGCGCGCGCCGAGCCGCGCAGCCTACCTCCATTCCCTCCGAGGCCGCTCTGAAATCGGAGCGGCCTCGAAGGGAACTTTCCTTTGCCCTCCCCTCACCTTCCCCTCCCTTCCCCTACCTAACCCACCCGCCCGGCCCTGTCTAAACCCCTCACTTACCTTTGTCGGGGGATTTACGCCTCCGGGAGGGAGAAGTAAATCCCCGCGTGCCAGCGGGCCGCTAGCGCGCCGGGACGCAACCTGGGGGCGGGTCCGGAGGGCGCGGCCACGCCCCCGGACCGCCCCAGGCCGTAGCCACGCCCCCGAGCCCGCCCCCGGAACGCTCCCGACACGCCCCGAAAACGCCGCTGTGCTCGGTCCCGCCCCCGACATGCCCCCGACACGCCCCCCTCCGAAAACCCCGGGACTTACGCGAGTCCCGGGGCTCTGCGCGCGCCGGTAGGCCTATGTAAAATAGGCTCACCGGTGCGCAGGGCCCTGCTCGCCTAAATCTGCCCGGATTTGGGCGGATTTAGGCGAGCAGGGCTCTTAAAATCCGCCCCAGTGAACTTTGCCTCATATAGATAGTCATGGAACTTATCTACTAAAGCCCAGTTTAGTGCTAGAAATTGTTGGTCTGGATTCTTCTTTTCATTCTCGGATAGCTTCTGGTTAGCAGAAGCCACAGGGCTCAATCCCTCCATGTGCTCTTGACATAGGACAGCACCCAGGACATCTAGGCTAGCACCTGTATGGAGCATATAGGACAACCTGCTATCAGCCAAAGATACCAATGGAGCATGTTTCAAGCAGTAGATTATCTTCTTAAATGCCTCCTCACACTCTTCCATCCACCTGATCCCAAAGGTTTAGATGGCTTGAAATAGATGACATTAGCCCTTGGCAGCCTGACTCCTTTTTCCTCCTAGATGGATAGCTCTTGATAAGATTGGTCAGAAGGCAGGCATATTATAGCAGAATAGCTTTGGAAAAACCTTTTGTAGTATACACAAAAACACAGGAAATATCTTAGTGTCTTCATATCTACAGGTCTATCCCACATGGTAACTGTGACAATTTTGTCTGGATTCGTAGCAATATCTTCCTCTAAAACAATATGCCCCACTTTGCTTGGGGTAAACAATATTGACATTTATGCAGAAAGAGCTTGAGCCCTTGGGCCTCAAGATTTATTATTTTATTTATTAAAGGCTTTTATATACCGACTTTCTTGATACAAATCAAGTCAACTTGGTTTACATCGAACTAGGCAGTAACTATAACCAACCAATCAACAAGAGACAATTTGAAGGAGTATAAAGTTACATTATAACAAGGATGCCTTAACTGGGAGTAGGAAATAAGAAAGGGGGAACGAAGATAAAGTACAATATACAAGAGAGTATGTGAGGGAGGCAAGGAGCCGTCCTCATGATAACTTGTAACATGATTTAGCGTTTATTTATTTACATAATTGCTGGAACATTATTTATTTACATAATTGCTGGAACAATTCTAAGTCAGGCTGTTGGACAAGTGGCGGGGAAGGCTCGGCAGAACAGCCATGTCTTTAGTTTCTTTTTAAAAGTTAGTAGACAAGTTTCCTGCCTGAGGTCCAAAGGTATGGCGTTCCAGATGGAGGGACCTGTGTTAGAGAATGTCCGGTCTCTGATGTTTGAGTGGTGCACAACTTTGATAGATGGAACATGTAAGGATCCCTTGTAGGCATCCCTTAAAGGTCTGGCCGTCGAGTGCAGTTTGAGGGGGTGTAGCAGATCAAGAGGGGTCTGATGGTGAATGTATTTGTGGATAATTGTGAGTGATTTATGGAGAATCCTGAAGTGTACTGGGAGCCAGTGAAGATCTTTTAAAATAGGAGAGATATGCGCTCTCCGATTGGTATTAGTCAAAATTCTCGCCATTGCATTTTGGAGCAACTGGAGGGGTTTTTATAGTAGATGCCGGGAGACCTTGCAAAATGGAATTGCAGTAGTCGATTTTGGAAAACAGAATGGCTTGGAGGACAGATCTGAAATCATAATGGAATAGGAGCGGTTTTAGTTTTTTGAGTACTTGTAACTTGTAGAAGCACTCCTTTGTGGTGTTTTTTATAAATTGCTTTAGGTTCAAGTGGCTATCAATAATGACTCCAAGGTCTCTAGAGTTGGATATTTGTATGTTGGTTTGCAGTTGGTGTTGGAAGGGACTGCCTTCTGGAGTGATTAGCAATAGTTCAGTCTTGGAAGTGTTGAGCACCAGATTGAGGCTTGAGAGGTGATGATTGATCGTTTGCAGGTGAGAGTTGCATAACCTGAGTGTTGAGTCCAGTGAGTTGGATATTGGGATTAAAATTTGAACATCGTCTGCATATATATAGAACTTAAGTTTTAGATTTGTGAGTAGATGGCAGAGAGGGAGTATGTAAATGTTAAACAGGGTAGGCGATAAGGAAGAGCCCTGGGGGACTCCGAATGGGGCTTTAGTGTGAGAGGATTCCTTGTTCTTGATTTTAACCTTATAGCCTCTATTGCTAAGGAAGGAGTCGAACCATCTAAGAGCTGATCCTGCAATTCCTATGTCTGATAGCCGGTTTAGAAGGGTATTATGATTTACAGTATCGAAAGCTGCAGAGATGTCGAGGAGAGCTAAGAGGAAGGACTGTCCTTTATCAAAGCCAATGTAAACATGATCAAGGAGTGAGATGAGGAGGGTTTTGGTATTGTGTTCTTTTTGGAAACCATATTGTGATGGGTGTAGAATATTATGATCTTCTAGGTAATTTGAAAGTTGCTTATTTACGATTTTCTCCATGATCTTAGCTACAAACGGGAGATTTGATATGGGGCGATAGTTGTTGAGGTCGTCCGGGTCCAGGTTCGGTTTTTTGAGTATGGGTTTGAGTGTGGCCAGTTTGAGAGCATCCGGGAATATTCCTTGTGAGAGGGAACAATTGATAATATCGGCTAGATATTTGGAGATGTATTCTGGTATGAGAATCAGAGATTTGGAAGGTATTTGGTCTAGAGGGTGGGTCGAAGGTTTCATTCTTTTTATAAGGGTTTCCACCTCTAAAGTGTGAGTAGGATCGAAGGAATCCAAGCTTATGTCTGCATTCAGTAGGTGGAGGGAATTTGGAGGCAGTGAGTTTGGGCTGGTTGGTAATTTAGCCAGGGTGTTGGAAATTTTGTTCTGAAAGAATAAGGCGAGATCATTGGCCTTCGATTGGGCTGTATCGTCTGGTATTGTAGGGGAAGCAGTTTTGGTGAGTTCTGATACATATGAAAAAAGAGCCTTCACGTCGAACATCAAATCGTGGATACGGTGGTCATAGAAATCTCTTTTTGTTTGAAGCGTTGCTGTTCTGTAATGGTGGAGAGCGGTTTTGTATATGGTTAGAGAATGTGGATTGGGATTCTTCCTCCATTCTTTTTCTTTCCGTCTTAGGTTTTGCTTCTGGGTTCGGAGCTCATTTGTGAACCATGGCTGCTTGTTTTTTGAGAAGGATTTATGGGGTTTTTTTGACAGTGGGCATAAGTTATCGGCTATCGTTTCTGTGATGTTTTGCCAAGAGATAATAGCAGAATTGGGGTTAGATAGGTCCAGGTTAGAAAGTTCTTTGATCAGTGAGTTGCCGAGGTCTTCTGAAGGACATGGTTTCCTGTAGTACAGAGTGGTCGCCTGAGGGGGTGCAGAAGATCCTGTCAATGACCTAATGGTGGAGGTGATCATGAAATGGTCTGACCATGGAACTGGGAGGCATAGCGGGGGCGAAAGTGGAGTGAGGTTGGAGTTTGTAAAGATAAGGTCAAGGGTATGACCTGCTTTATGTGTGGGTTGATTGATGTATTGTTTGAAGCCCATGTCCGAGAGGGCTGACAAGAAGGCTTCACAGTTAGAAGATCTAGTGTTAGCATCGATGTGAAGATTAAAATCTCCAACGATTATTGCTGGAGAATCTAGTTTTAAGTATTTGGTAGGGATGTGCAGAGCAAAATTTTATGTTCATATTTTTTATGTCCGAAAGGGGGTCCCACTTGCGGCCAATATGGACATAAAAAAAATCCAATGAGTTGGGTATATGTACATATGTGCAAAAAAAAAATTAAACCCCCTCACCCTCCTTAATCCCCCCCCCAGACTTACCACAACTCCCTGGTGATCGAGCGAGGAGTGAGGACGTCATTTCTGCAATCCTTGGCGAGAAGCATGTGACGTCGGTGGCACGTCGAGTGACGCGGCGTCACGTGATTCCCGGCTCGTTCGCGCCGGACGGCTCGTTCGGCCCAAAAAGAACTTTTGGCCAGCTTGGGGGGGCCTCCTGACCCCCCCAAGCTGGCCAAAAGTTCTTTTTGGGCCGAACGAGCCGTCCGGCGCGAACAAGCCGGGAATCACGTGGCGCCGCGTCACTCAGACGCGACGTCACGTGATTCCCGGCAAGTTCGCGCCGGACGGCTCGTTCGGCCCAAAAAGAACTTTTGGCCAGCTTGGGGGGGCCTCCTGACCCCCTCAAGCTGGCCAAAAGTTCTTTTTGGGCCGAACGAGCCGTCCGGCGCGAACTTGCCGGGAATCACGTGACGTCGGCGTTACGTGATTCCCGGCTTGTTCGCGCCGAACGAGCCGTCCGGCGCGAACTTGCCGGGAATCACGTGACGTCGCGTCTGAGTGACGCGGCGCCACGTGATTCCCGGCTCGTTCGCGCCGGACGGCTCGTTCGGCCCAAAAAGAACTTTTGGCCAGCTTGGGGGGGTCAGGAGGCCCCCCCAAGCTGGCCAAAAGTTCTTTTTGGGCCGAACGAGCCGTCCGGCGCGAACGAGCCGGGAATCACGTGACGCCGGCGTCACTCGACGTGCCGCCGACGTCACATGCTTCTCGCCAAGGATTGCAGAAAATGGCATCCTCACTCCTCGCTCCATCACCAGGGAGTTGTGGTAAGTCGGGGGGGGGATTAAGGAGGGTGAGGGGGTTTATATTTTTATTTTGGCTCAACAATCGCGATTTCCAACATATCGAACATATCTATGTTCGATATGTGGGAAATCCGATCGTTTATGTCGAATCAATTTTTTAAGTAAAAAAAAAATATGAGTTGCGTTTTACTAATGCGGTCAATCCGAATGCACACCCCTAGTATTTGGCTATGATTTCCACCATAGGAGAAGCGTCTTGATCTAAAAGTCCAGGGGAGCATAAGTGAGGAGGATTTGGAGTGACTTAGATTTGAATAAGCCTACTTCCAATTTAGGTATTGTATTAATAGGTTGTAGCGTGAGGTTAAGGGATTTTTTGGCAGCCATGAGGAGACCTCCCCCTTTTTTCTTTTTTCTGGGTATGGAGAAGAAGGAATGATCTAGGTTCTTCATAAGCCTGGTCTCATACTCACCAGTGTTCTTCCAAACATGATGAGATCATCCCAATACACTAACACCACCATGAGGTCCATATCTGCAACAGCTTTTTCCATGAGCCACTGGAACATGCTATGAGCTCTGGTGATACTCTGGGGCAACCGCTAAAATTGAAAGAACCCAGTGGTCAAATGAAAGTAACTAGTAGTATCCACTCCTTAGCTCTCATACTGAGAACCATTTACTCCTGTGAGAAACAATTGAGCACATCATCTATCAATGGCAATGTGTACTGAGCAGAAATTGTTTGTTTTTTCATTCAATGTCTAGTAGTCAGTACACATCCTGATGACCCACCCTATCAGAGAAGCATAGGAGCTTCTTGATTCCTTGATGATACCTACATCTAGTAGCTCTTTCAAATGTTTACTGACATCTTCAATTTCTCCTAATGCTAGTTGATGTGACCTCTAATGGAAAGGATGTGGGTCATGGAGGAGAATAGGGTGCTCCACCCTTTTTGCCATCCTACATCCCACTCAAGGGTTGAGAAAGATGGTGGATCAATTGATCCTTCCACTTCTTGGAGATCATAGAAGCCCCAAAATTAAACAAAGTAGAATCAAGCTTTGTCATAATGGTCCCTGGCAGGTGTGAGGGTGTCCCACAGAAAAACAGTCCATACTATATATTTGGGTAAGCTTGGAACCTGGGGGTAAAGTGAGTTCTCTCTTGGGTTCATTCTGGATCAAGATGGCAACTGCTTGTTCTTCACTGCAGAGGCTTGTAAAATTCTTTGTTACATCCACAATCTACTAGTTAGACTGGAATCTGGAGGGGTCTTGAACAATAGCATCTGCTTCCCCACCTTGGGGCTAATCTCTACATGGCAGTTAACTGTGTTCACTGTCTCAGGAGGCAATCTCAAAGGCACAGAAGTGGCATACCTCACTGGTCCCAGATCTTTGTCTAGCACCTTAGGATGACACTGCTCCTACTTCCTATAAGCCTTCTGGCACAAAGAATGAATGTCAAGAACATGAGCATAGTCAGGTCCCACAAGTTCTTGACAATTTTGAGCTAACTAACCAAACTGGTATCGGATTCAATAATAAGGGGAGTGTTCTCCCACCCTTTGGATTCATAGCACACCAGGATCATAATTGAACAGTTTTATTAATCTCTGTTATATCTCAGGGAACCTCACAACCACAATAACATAGCCTTGATAAGGGTAATTTGATTTATTCAGTTCCCAGACGGCCAACCCCTCCACCGGGTATATAGGAGATGCCTCAGGTGAGCCTCATATGAGTGGTCAAAGATGATGGTGATATGTGATCTACTGCTCAATAAGACTTTCAAAGTGTGGCTTTCCATTTTCATTATCCCCATAGGTATGGGCCCAATCATTCTCCTTGAAATAGCAGGGGCTGCTGAGACAGGGATGGTGGGGTGTATGTTGGAGCTCATTGCTTTATAGGGCCCCATTCACTTCTTCACTGAATCCCTCTGCAGCCTCTCTGTTGCTTTCCAGCATTGGATCAACTTCTGCTTCATCTTTTAAAGATCCTCTGAATATGTTCAAGAAAATTAAGGGTGATCATCCTCTCCACAGCAGTAATAGGGATTTCATCCATTTGACTCAGAAACACTAGAATTAGTAATGGGATTCATTCTGTCCCTCTTAAACTTTGTAGAAGACTTGGACTGCTTGTGAACTGGTCTTTGTTCCTTGTAGGACAATAAAGACATCTTCACAGAAGAAATATCCTGGCTCATTACAGCAAACAAGGATTTCCAGTCCTCAGCTTAAGCAGAAAACTCTTCAGATGCAGGAGCAGTTGCTCCACAGCCTGGGGTGGGTTGGTACCGCACAGTGTTCTTAATGAAGCTATGTCTTCCAATAAGTTTTCAATCAAGTCAGTTAAACATTTTACTTCCATGGACTATAAAGGGGTCTCACTTTGTGAATCATGTGGCTTCCCAATGCTCAACAAAGCTTGACTTGCAGTCTTCTGTTCTTCTCCATCCTGATCTCCACCAAAAATCTTAGTGGTTTATCCTTCTGGTTTATGAGCCCAAAATGCACTATGAAGCTATCACAATTCTTCTTAAAACAGTCCTGGTGGCGCACTTAGCCAGTCATGTTTTTAGGATATCCATAATGAATATACATGAGATAGATATGCATACAATGTAAGCAGTGCATATAAATTTATCTCATGCATATTCATTGTGGATATCCTGAAAATCTGACTGGCTAGATATGCCCCAGGACTTGGTTTAGAAGCACTGGTCTATCAAAGTCAGGGTACCTCTCACCAACTGTGCTAGTAGGGCATAATCCCTTTCTTATGGTACAATTCCTCCTTTCTGGACTACCTTTCTTAGCAGAGGATGTAATCATCTAAGAAAATCAGAAAGCTTCTCTCCTTCCTCCTGACTTGTACCCCTAAAATGGAAGTACAAATCAGGTTGACTCTTGGTAAGGCCAAAAGCACTCTCTAGTGCTTCCAGACACTTTTCAGGAGTAGCTTAGGGATTTCAAATTTCAGGGCTCCAAAGATTTCCAATGCAGGACCCCTTTGAAAATTCACCCAGATGTCTTCACTTCTCCTGTTCAGCACAGTCTCACTCCTTGACCATCTAAGTAGTTTGCTCTATCCAGTCCTCATAGTCATTTTTACCTACCAGAACTGGGATTTTTGCTGAAAAATTCTTTCCTGAGTCTTCCATCTGTCTCCATTACCTTTTCTTCATTACCTTTCCTTCAGCTAGGATGAGTTATGTAGCATCTGAAGACACTGTTTCTGCAATGGTTAACACCACTTTCATATCTATGAGTGTTTTTCCTTTCTTTGCAAATAATTCAGTAAGCTCATCTATTATAGTGCTGCCTCCTAGTGATGGTTCAGGAACATACAAGAATTTTCCAGAGAGAGGCTCAGGCAGCTAGCACTATTTCCTCAGGTAAGTAGTACCACATGTCCACAAACGATCCACTTTCACATACAACCATTAAGATTTGCTGGCTAAGGGCTAAAACCTACCCAAACAACTTCACAGTGCCCAAATAAATGAACTTCTCTAAGACTGCGTAAATTTCTTGAATGCTCACTTCAGCTGAAATTCCTTAAATAGGAAAGACTCTAGCAGGTTCTACCTCCTTACTTCTGAACCAATTAAATATAGTTTGCAAAGCCATGCTTCAAATTTTTACATAAGAGAGTGCTACTGGGATAATAATACAAATCTTTCTGGGTGTGGTACAGGCATAAATTTCCCCATAAATGGGCTAATATTTCTATGTGACCCCCATTTGAGATATTGTATTTTACCCTGTGCTAAGGGAGGGGAATCCACCACAGAAGAAAAACATTTGTTATACGTGCGAGTTCGCAAGATCTAGTGGACGGTGGAGTTGAATTCTCAAAATTGAAAACAACTTTTCTGAGGGCAATTGTAGCTAATTCTTGAATAAAAAAATTAGGTATACATTTTTGTGAGTTTCTTAATTGAAGTACATTTTCAATAATAGTCAGTGCTTTGGTCTGTGGTATATTTGTATACAATGATTCGATATCTAAACAGGCAAGTAAAATAGTATTGTCTGTAATGTGAAGGTCTTCAAGTGTGGTAATAATGTCTGCGGAGTCCCTGACATAGGATGGAATCTCATGGTTTTAAAACATAATCAATAAAAATGGAGAGAGGTCCCAGAAGTGAGCTGATGGCTGAAATAATCAGTCTGCCAGGTGGGGAGGTGAGAGATTTGTGTATTTTGGGTAAGATGTATATGGTAGGTGTAATTGGATATTTTACGGTTAAAAAAATCTATTTCATTTTTTGGTAGAAAACCCGCAGTTTTTGCAATATTGAGAAGGGAGTCAATTTCACATTTAATTTCCTCACTAGCATCTTTATTTAAACTAGTATAGAATGTGATATCAGAGAGTTGTCTTTTGATCTCAGCTATGTATTTGGAGTGATCCATAATTATGATATTGCCGCCCTTATCTGCAGGTTTTATGAGAATCTCGTTTTGGCGTAATGTATCAATCACTTTTCTTTCTTCTTTACTTGTGTTCCAATACAATTTTGGGCTACTATGTTATATTTTTTCAATGTCTTTTAGAACAAGGGTTTGGTAAGTGTATATGATGAGATTCACAATACCTTTAGGAACCCATGTGCTGGGTCGTTTAACACTGGAAAAATCTAATTTATTTTTTTATTGTTTGAAAAAGCATCTATAATTTTGAGTTTTCTAACAAATTTACCCCTAGATTCATCAAAAAGTCTTAAAAATGCTCACACTAAGAAAAAGGGGTGTGTTTAGGGAAATTTTGGAGTTTTTACTGCTTTTCTGTACACTTTCCCACTGCTGGCTCTTTATTAATTTTATTTGCATGCAGAAAGCAGTTTTGAATGTTCTTGCAGAAAATATTTTTTCATTTACATATTTTATTGTAACTGTCTTTAGTAGGTTAGGCAATTATTTTAAGGGATGGACTTAGCTAATTATACCTCAAATGATTGGGTTGCTATGACAGGCTTTTTGCATCAAAGAAAGTAGTGCTCACAAAGTAATGTAGAAGGGTGTACTGTGTTCTAGAGCACCTAGCAGCAAATTTTCTGGTGAACCACCAATTTCAGCAGTCACCATACACTCCTGCTTGCCCTTATGATATCTCCTCTTAGTTTTGCCCTCTGCTCTTCTACTTCCCATAGATTTTCCCATCCAGCTAATAACTCCTTGAGGTATTCCCCCATTTTGAGAAACTTTGTTTTCCTGATGTTTAGGACCCTCCCATGGGAAGTGATGTCACTGGCTAATACATACTCCCTCTAGCCTTCTAAATGTTTTTAAACAATCATATTTAATAATACCTATCAAACTCATTATTGAGACCATTAGTAGCATTTGCTCTTCTCTTACTAATGATAAGAGAAGAGCAAGATATGTGTATATAATATTCTATTTTGTTTTGATTTATAGAATTAAAAGAGTGATCATACCCTGATGAAGAACATCATGGTTCGAAACTTGGACCTGTGTCAGGAAGAGAGAATTTAAAAGGTTACTAACAAGGAGTCTGACAGGAGTGACTACAGTTACTTTGATAATCGAGTCAGTACACAGTTTCATACCTGTGAGTTTTTTAAAAACACATATTTGAGAATTCTGGAAATAGACTATGAAGTAGATTTTAAAAGTATTGCTCTTGCAAAAATGGCCACATATGCGCATATGCAGCCCATGTGTGAACAACTCAAATTTTAAGAAGCTGCGACATAGGCACATACATACCTGTGCTCATGTCAAGAATAAGGAGGCAAAAAATGATGAAGGCATGAGCATTCGATGGGGGCCAAGTCCTATATGCAAAACTCTGAAATTTGCAAAAGCTGAATATCGCACGCGTTGACGTTATCTGCATAACTTTACTGATGGTCCTGATGAGAAGCAAGTCTGGAGATCTCGAGTTTTAAGACTTTCAGCACAGTGCGAGGGGTTGCACTCAAGTGGGGGGCTTACAGTATGTAGACCCTGAGGGTGTTTTGAAGACCTCAATATCAATTTGACAAATTGGTGGACTAATTGTAAAAACTGTGTTTTTCCTCATCCGAGCATTTTTTAAAATCCTCCTGTATATGCCCAAAAAAGCCACTAAAGCCATGACAGAAATATGAGTGTGACATTTACTCGAGCTGCCTCTTAAGATTTTGTGCACACATATGCAAAAAAGGGGGATTTTAAATGATATCCACGTATGTGCGCTCATAATTCAAAATTGCAGCGTATCTCCTCTCATACGCCAATACATGCCATTTATAGATGCACGTGCTTTTCTTTTAAAATTAGTCAGTAAATGTGCAATTTTTGATTTTTTACATACACAATAAATATAGATGTTTTTAATTGTAAAACAAATTTAAAAAGTTATGTGAACAGTTGGGATTTATAGTGACTTGAGAATATACATAAGGCAAAAATTGGGCTTATGTGGGAGCATACTCAATGATTCCAACTAACCTTGTCTTAAAGCATCTGTCTGCGCATTTTAAAATGACAGTTAACTCTTACAAAGCAAGAGAAGGCTATAAAATGTCTCTAAATGTTTCCAGCTAGAAATTTCAACTGTCAGAAACATTGTTAAGAAATGGAAGCTACATGGAACTGTTGAAGCCAAGTCAAGATCTGGAAGACCAAGAAAAATCTCTGATAGAACTGCCTAAAAACTGGTCTTATCTGAGAAACAGAAACCACATATCACCTGGAAATTACTTTCTGAAAATGTTATCTGACACTGTTGTCCACAGGTCCACAGTTCATTATTGCTTACACAAAAATGTTATGCATGACAGAGTTGCCAGAAAGAACCTTTTCTACAGCTGCAACACAAAAGTCATTGTCTAAAGTATTCAAAACAAAATCTTGATAAGCCTGGAACATATCCTTGAAGTGAATGCCCAATAGTCAGTGAAGAAATTGAAGCTGCAAAGAGGTTGTATATTTGAGCAAGATAACGATCTGAGGTATACCTCAAAATCAACTATGAAGTACTTACATGAAAGAAAGATGAAGGTATTTCAATGGCCGTCACAGTCCCCAGACTTGAATATTATTGAAAATCTGTGAGGAAATTATTGAAAATCTATGGGGAGACAAGAATATGTCTGAGCTAGAACAGTTCTGTTAGGAAGAATGGGAAAACATTCCAAAAAGATACAAAGGCTCTTAACTGGCTACAGAAAACATTTGGAAGCTATTTCTGCTAAAGGAGGTGTTACAAAATACTCTCTAAATGGGTGTTCAAAGTTTTGTACATGCCATATTCACTTTTCTATTATTTTCAGTCTGTTAAAATCAGAAAATAGTAATTTTGCATTAGGAATTGCAGAAATCTGTCATGCTTAACTTTGTACTATGTAGAGATTGTGTCAGGTACTGTTCACTTAGAGATTCAGTGAAGCACATAATTTGACCATCAGTACCTGTTGGGGTCTCCACCGCTTCCCCTTCTTTTGCTCTGAACAGTGCTCACCTCCGCTGCTGGAAATGCCGCGTTCCGCATGGCCGGGACTCCTGCGGCTCTGCCGGTTCCACGTGGCGTCCGCCATTGCTTGCCCATCTCCCCGCTGCCTCGTGCGCGCATGAGGACGCACACTATGTGCGCACAGCTCCTGGAAGTCGGGTCCCGCCTTTGTTAATGACGCCACGCCCTAAGCCTGATATAACCGGCGTCCGGACGCCTTCTCTTTGCCTTGCAACGAGGTTCACTACTGCCTAGTAGTTCTGAGTTGCGCTTCGTCTGTTCCTCGTTCCTGACTTGACCTTTGGATTGCCTTTGACTTCGCTTCAGCCTGCCGCCTGCCTTCGACCTTGGTCCATTCCTGACTTCGCTTCAGCCTGCTGCCTGCCTCTGACCTTGGTCCGTTCCCGACTCCGCTACAGCCTGCTTCAGTTCACAGCCAGCTACAGACTCCGTTCCAATCTACAGCCTGCTCCAGTTCACAGCCTGCCATCGATTCTACCTCAGCCTTCAGGCGGTTCCCGGTCCAGTAATCTACAAACCCTGCCTCACGGTCTGGCTTGCTACAGGTATCGCTGCCGCCGCTGTCCTGTCATCAGCTGGCCCTCGACCTGCATTGCCGGCCTACAGACTTTCTTTCTCTCTTTGGACTTTTCTCACTACACTCCCTGCCCAGGTTTTATCTGCTAATTGACTCTGAGCGTTCTCCCAAGTCCCAAGGTTCCAGGACCCTACGGGCTCCTCCTGGGGGGCTCCTGGTTCCCGGGTGAACACTGCCAGCCTGTGGCTCCGCCTCCCGGCCTACCCTGTCACCCCGGGTAGACCGGCCCAAGGGTCCACTATCCTGACTGCAGCACCCAACTGCAACAGTACCTAAACGTTTACATACAACTGTAATTGTGAATTTGTAATATCTTGTGACAGAGTTTTTGTTAAATAAATAGGCAGTAGTACATAATAGGATACATGATAGGTTATGCAGTAAACTATTTAAATTGAGTAAGCTAAGAAGACTAAGGCCAAATGCTGAACACTGAAAGAGTATGTAGTAGGATGATAATATAAAATGCTCACACTAGGCTGAAAGAAAAATAATTTAATATTCTCAGGTATATAAATTAAAAATGTCAGAACTCTTTACTCAAATGCATTGATGACATTTGAGCTTAGCTTATTCTATATAGTATATCACAATTTGCAGCATCAGATCAGTGTTCCATGCAGTCATTTACAGTGTCAGCTTTTTTCATGATCACTTCAACAGCAAATAGGCATGAAGGCAGAAATATAGACAATCCCTTGGATGGATAAATCCTTCTGGAATATGAATAAAGATATTAAAAAGATTGTAGTTAGTGGGAAGTTATTTCACATATACTTTGTGCTTAGAAATGAAAGATTGTAATCTTAAGCGCGGATTTTAAAAGACCTGCGAGCCTAAAAATTAGCACCTAACGGAATCGCAGGGGATTCCACTCCCTAAACATGCAAGTGGTCTGCAACACCAAGGATGTAATTTATGCGGGATGAGGCACAAATTAGGCTGCCTACAAAAAGATCAATTGCCCATTCATTGTCCACAATCATAATATCTCAGGCACGTGCAAATCTGATTCGCAAGCCCAACTTCTCACCAGCTGAGGTGGACATGCTTGTAGAGCATGTCATGTGGTACCAGAATCTGCTATGTGGTCCTCAGTCTAAGAGCGTTGGGGCATACAGGAAGGAGCAAATCTGGAAGCAGATCAAGCACGCTGTCAACTCAGTGTTCCACCACACCCGTAGCATTGGGGAACTGATGCACAAGTGGAGGAACCTGAGGAGACTTGTGAAGGGGAAGCAGGCCAGGAGGAATGCAGAGGGAGAAGGCAGGCACATCAGCTTTACTCCCTCTGAGCAGCTGATACTCAGCACCTTATCTGAGGCACTTGTGGGTGGAGTTGGCCAGCTGGACATCATGCCTTGTCTACGGCAGGAATGTGAGCATAGTAATAACTTTTTTTAAGTAGGCTGTACTCATATCCATCAGGCACTTCTTATTAAGCCAGGTTACAGCAGCATTATTATGTGCTATAAACCCAAAGGCCCCAGAGAGTCCATATTGAAAGATGCACTGAAGGGGACAGCAAAGTTCAAGTAAAGGCCCAAAACTGTCCATGTTGAAAGAGTGCCCTGAAGGGGACATACTCAGGGCCACAGCAGCAAAGCTCAGCAAGAAGGCAGCAGGACCAAGACCAAACAGTTCAGCATGAAGGCAGCAGGACCAGGATTGGAGAGTGCATCATGGACATAGCAGGGGCAACAGAGGATCCAGCAGCATGTATGCAGCAGGGGCAGCAGAGGACCCAGCAGCATGAAGAGGCAGGAACCCAAAAGGAGACCCAGGAGGAGACCCAGCAGCATAGGGGTAGCAGTTACTGGAGCTGAGATGAGATGAGGCACCAGCAGCATAGAAGCAGCAATTGCAGGAGCTGACATGAGATTAGACATCAGCAAGATTGAGTAGGAGATAAAACAGGATGACAAGAGGTAGTAGGTGGATACTGAGTGGAGAAGACTTAAAAGAGGATGGAATATACGCAGAGCATTGAGGAGGCCTTCTTAGTGTGCTGAATAAAAATGGTTGAGAGTACACCATCCGTTCTGAATGCTGGCACAGCAACTCTGTTGTGAGGCCGGGCCCAGCTGTCTTCTTCCATCTTAGATTGTAATCCCTCTGGGGATAGGGAAATATCTACAGTACCTGAATGTAATCCACTTTGAAGCACTGAAAAAAGTGCGAAAAGCAGAATATAAATAAATAAATATCTAGATGGCACAGCAACTCAGTTGTGAGGCCAGCCCAGGCTTCTCCTTCAAGTTTTCTTCTTGGGGCTTGTAGGCCAGGTGATTCAGTTTATCATGGACCTCTGCCATGTCATGGCTTGCCACTTGGGAGGGGGGCATGGGTTTGGGTGGTCTAGCCCTTGGACATCTCCCCTGATGGGGACTGCTGTGGGCTGTTTAACTCCACAGAGGCAGCAGAGGACTCTGACGGCTGCTCTGGCATCCTTTGGAGGATTTGTGTGGGCACATTTGTTATGTTGCTCATGGCACAACCAGTGTATTAATATTTTGTGTGTTTGCTGCTGTATCCTGTTGCAGGATCCGGTTTTGGTTGTTTACAGACCTCCTCAAGGCCCATAGCTCTGCAAGTATGTGCCTCATCCCAGCAGCATGCATCAGTGCTGCGGGTTCTGGTGTTGGTGCCACTGGTGGTGCTAGTAACTGTCACTGCAAGATTTATTTATTTATTTATTTATTTAATGTCTTTTTTATACCGATAACCGTTCACACATCGTATGGGCATTAGTGGGCATTAGTGGCTCCTCCTGCTGAGGACATTGGTGATGGTACCTGGCGTAGTGGTATGCTGACTCGTGGTTGATATGTGTCTGGAGGCTGCCACTCCTGGCTCCCTTCCTGCATGAATTTGTCGAGATTCAGGGACACATCAAGTGTGCTTGATGAGGACAGTGGGTCCAGCATGAACAATGAGTTTTGAGGCTGTGGCTGCTGGTGCTCCTCCTCCTCCTCCTCCTCAATGTCCTGGGTCTGCGCATCCATAAGGAAAGACTTGTGGAGCAGTGGTAACACATGGCTACTCCCTGGAGCATCCTGGCTGGTCCTTGGGGCTTCCTGGTTGGGATCGGCAGAATAGAAGGCAAGAGCTGTGGAAACAAAACAGAAGACATTAGTACATATGCCAGCAAGTATCCTTTTTTGATTTGTCATTAGAGATGCACTTTTCTTTTTGAAACGATAAGAAACCCACGGAATTTTGTGTGGTTTTCTTATCATTTTTGGGGGGGAGAAAAGGCACATTAAAAAAAATCCCCAAATCCACCCCAACCCTTCAAATTTAATTAATTGCAATCCCCCACCCTCCCAACCCCCCAAGACTTGCCCGACCCCCCCCCCCCAAGACTTATCTAAAGTCCCTGGTGGTCCAGCGGGGTCCCGGGAGCAATCTCCCCCTCTTGGGACATCAGCTGCCACTAATCAAAATGGCACCGATGGCCTTTTCCCTTACCATGTGACAGGGGCTATTGGTGCCATTGGTCGGCCCCTGTCAAATGGTAGGAGCAATGGATGGCTCGTGCCATATTTTAAGATGGTGCCAGCCATCCATTGCTCTTACCATGTGACAGAGGCCGGCAAATGGCACCGATAGCCTATCACATGGTAAGGGCAAAGGGCCATTGGCGTCATTTTGATTACTGGCAGCCGATGGCCCAAGAGTGGGAGATCGCTCCCGGGACCCCTGCTGGACCACCAGGGAATTTTGGCAAGTTTTGGGAGGGTCAGGAGGGTGAGGGGGTTGCATTTAATTAAATTTGAAGGGTTGGGGTGGGTTTGGGTTTTTGTTTGTTTGTTTTTTACAACCCCATTCTAATTAATTACATTGGAAGGGTTGGGGCGGGTTTCGGATATTGTTTCGGGGGCAGCCAAATTAAAATGAGCCCGAATCACGGGAAAACAAAATTTCCCATGGCGGGTCGATAATGAAGGCAGAACTGAAAGGTTTGGCCGAATCCCATCTCTACCATTTATGGGTGAGGTAAACTTACTGGCTTCAGCTCCTGCGGTGTCTAGCTGCTCAGCCATGCCCTCAAAAACATCTGGGCCCAGCCTTTTGATGAGTTGTTGCTCCATCTTTGTGACAATGATCGGACAGGGGTGCCCCTCCTCCAGTCAGCCATTGATTCTTGGCTTGGGACACCACCATTGCCTTGAGCTGGGCCTTGATGTTGCGGTATCGATGTGTGACTTGCTCCCTGCTTCTTGCCACTCCGCTGTGCCAGGTGATGGACTGTGCAATGTTGTACCATATTTTGCCCCTGGCTGCCTTGGAGGTCTTTGCTGCCCAGTTGCCAAGCAACATCTGATAATTTTGCAGATCCCTGCAATGACGAGCTCATTTTGCATGCTAAACCCCTTTATGACCCTGAGATGAACATGTGGGGCTGCCTGGCTGCCTGAACTGGGTGCCACTTCCTCTTCCGGAGAGGTTCCTCCTTTTCCTCACTCTCCATCCTGTTCTTCTCGCTCCTCCTTTCCTCCTTCCCCCTTGATCGTACCCTACCAACTCCCTTCTCCTCTGCCCTCTCTGTCTATCCCTATGCTGCCCTACTCCTCCCTCCAAACTCGTCTGCCTAGCCTCTTTCCCCTCCTACACCCTCCTATCCCTTCCCTCCTGTGTCTCTCTAGTCCTGCCCCTGTCCCTACTCCTACTCCTACTCTTCCTTCCCCTGGCACTCCTGCTAGGGATGTGCAGAGGGACGGCATACGTTGCATTCGGGATACGTATTCGTCGGGGGGCCGATACGTTGCATACGTCCGTATGGCGCCCCGATACGGTTATACGTCTAATCCTATTCGTTGCCCGGCTAAAATTAAAATCTACTACAACCCCCACCCTCCTGACCCCCCCAAGACTTACCAAAACTCCCTGGTGGTCCAGCAGGGGGTCCGGGACCCATCCCCTGCACTCTCACACCCTCGATACCAGTTCAAAATGGCGCCGGATAGCCTTTGACCTACTATGTCACAGGGGCTACCAGTGCCATTGGTCAGCCCCTGTCACATGGCCATCGGCGCCATCTTGTGCTCCTACCATGTGACAGGGGCTGACCAATAGCACCGGTAGCCCCTGTGACATAGTAAGGGCAAGGCTATCAGCGCCATTTTGATTCCTGGCACCCAACGGCACGAGTGCAGGAGATCGCTCCCGGACCCCCGCTGGACCCTCAGGGACTTTTGGCCAGCTTGGGGGGACCCCCCCAAGCTTTTGCCCTTACTTGGGGGGTCCCCCCAAGCTGGCCAAAAGTCCCTGAGGGTCCAGCGGGGGTCCGGGAGCGATCTCCTGCACTCGTGCCGTCGGGTGCCAGGAATCAAAATGGCACCGATAGCCTTGCCCTTACTATGTCACAGGGGCTACCGGTGCCATTGATCAGCCCCTGTCACATGGTAGGAGCACAAGATGGTGCCGATGTCCATGTGACAGGGGCTGACCAATGGCACTGGTAGCCCCTGTGACAAAGGCTATCGGCCCATGATGAAACCGGCACCGAGGGTGTGAGTGCAGGGGATGGGTCCCGGACCCCCCGCTAGACCACCAGGGAGTTTTGGTAAGTCTTGGGGGGGTTCAGGAGGGTGGGGGGGTTTGTTTAAATTGTTATTTAGGTGGCCGTATAATTTGGCGAATATTCGTGTATTGGTGGGGAATCGCTATACGTTTCGCTTCCCAACGAATACTACGAATAGTGCAGTATACGTTGCAGATCGCCAATACGGCGAAAACGAATGCACACCCCTAACTCCTGCCTCATCCTTCCATTCCCTCTCCCGGCTCCTGGCCCTCCTATCCTCACACCTCTTCTCTCTCCCCATGCCTGTCATGCTCCATCCTCTCCTTAGCATACAAAAACACCTCCTCAGCACACAGAAACACACACCTCCTCAGGGCACACACACACACACATATCTCCTCAGCACAAACACACACCCACACCTCCTCATCACCTCCACTCCTCCTCATCACCACCACACAAAAAATCAGACAGACAAACTGGACTAACAAATACTTTCATGCCAACACAGATGACTAAAGACAAAGGTAAATGGAAACAGAGGACAACATCAAATGACAATGCACTCAGTAATCACTCTAAATAACCTCCAACTAGCCACCAACAAACCTATCTACCTCCTCTCTCCAAACAAATGACACACCCTCAAAGAGGCATCTGCACAAAGCTGGTACAGGGAAAAAATAATGCACACCGTGATGATGCAATGCCATATGTGAAGCTGCAACGCCGTGTGCAAAGCCACAACACAGCATGTGTAAAAATAGCTATGTGATGCGGCAGGTGGACAATTATAATAAACATGCCCCCTTTTTATCGCAGACGTTATTTCATATGATAAATATAGTTAAATGACGAATCTAGGTCTTAGCCAGACAAACATTTTGAATATGAACTTTATTAATTGCTAAAATATTGAATGGAAGTGGAATAAGACTATTACCTGAGATAATCACAGAGGGCCTCATCTTTTAGAATGAACTCTATTTATCATTATTCGCTGTTGTCTATCAATCAAACAGTTTCTAACCCATTTTTCTACCTTAGGACCCATCTGGAGTCTGCTCAACCTACCTTCTGTGTAGAAAAGTGTGAAGTGTTTTACTGAAACCCAAGCATACCACATCCAGTGCACATCCCTGATCTAATTATTTAGTCATTTAATCAAAGACGTTATTGAAATTTATTTGATAAGAACTTGTAACTTAGATTCTGTAAGCTGTTGGATTCACTATTTTGTCCTTTAGTCAACACATATTTCAAAATAACTAACCTGTAGTTACCAGCCTCCTTCATATTATCCCATTTATAAAGAGGTACAATAACTGCCTTTCACTAGTTTTGTGCAACCATTTTTCTCTCTAAAGAATTGTTGAATAGAATTGTCAATGCAGCAGTAAGAATCTTTTTAAGCTTTCCTGATTATCTTTTTTGCTTCTCACAGACAATCCAGATATTTTTTCTATTCACCTCTCCCTGAGATCCTCTGTATCTTTTTAGCTACCTTTTTTGAAAATCATATTAGTCTTTTTTTTTTATTTCTTTTATTTACTTTCCTATTCTAAGGATTTTTTGCACTTACAAAGAATACTTTTCAAAGGGACTTCTAAAGAAAAAATAGGGTTTTATGTGCAGAAAAGGCATTTTACAAAATTGTCTGCTCAATATGTGGTTAAATTTGCAAGTGTATGTCATTGTTCTCACATAAGTTTACTCAGACTGAATGAAGATATCTCTATGGGCAAGGTTGGGGAGGGGTTTGCACTTCTACACATACTTTTACATTTTCAAAAATACATGGGTAACATTTCAAAAAAAAATCTTCTGTGCACCATTTAGTAGATATAATTGTATAGTTGTAGTTTTGATGGGATAATTTTATAAAGAGAAAGTGTGTGCATGGTCGCATACACGTACTTCCTATTTAACTTATGCAATTATTTCATCATCTAATTTATGCAAGCTGTCACAATATTATCCCCACAATGTCTTTTTTTTTAGATTAGCCCACTGTACTAATTACTTGGATCTCCCTAGCCTTCTAGTGTCTCTTTAAGATCCTCTTCCAATTTAACAAACTTACTACTTTTGAAATCCAGAACTTTGACCTTTGCAAGATGCAGAGGCATTGCTTGGTATATAAAAGATCCTGGGTGCAGGTCCATAGCTCTATCTTTCCCTCCCTCCCACCCCAACATTTTGATAATTAAACTGAAAAATCATAATCACCTTTCCTAACTCAACATTTATGCTATGTCTAAAAATTTTTAAACAGCATGGCCTGGGATTACAGCAATGGGTTGAAATACAAGGAGAGCATGGTTTTAGAGTGCCATTTCCCACACTGATACATTTTTGTGGACGTGGGCAAATTCACTTTATCTCCCATTGCCTCAGATACCCAGTCAGACTGTTATTTCTTTTTGGTAGGGATTTATTCTACCTGAATTCTAAAACAAACAAACAAAAAAAAAACAAAACAAGACTGTAAGTCTCCTTGAGATTTATTTGGAAAGACTGGCTATCAAAATCTAATTAAATATGATTTTAAAAAGATCAGACTGTTTCACTTACATTTAATGTGATGGGAGGTTGGGCCTGCCTCTTCGCAGTCTGGAACAAATGATGAACTACTGCCCCATATCAGGTTTGTTCTGTCACTCTCATTCTCTGTCTCCTTAAATGCTCACTTTCAGGTTGATTTTACAAGCGTTGCTCGTGCAAAAATGCCTATATACACATGTATGAACCGCGCTCAAGCAACATGGATTAAAAATAAATGCAAGATATGTGCATATGTCCTTGTGCATGCATGAGGACTATGAGGGCTGAAAAGGGGCGGGGAATGGGCGGCATATGGGTGTTCCAGGGCGAGGCCAAGACTTACGCGGGTAAATCCCAATTTTTAAAAATGAAACCCACAGCACGCATATGCTAGATATCCACATTACTTTACTGCTGCTCCTGATGAGTTTTAAGGCTTATAGGACTTGGTGAGGGGTCTGGGTCAACTGGGCAGTGTGCAAGATGAAGAAGGGGGTCTGAAAAATCTTGCTATTAACTGGATAAACTGATGGACTAATTGGAAAATTGGAAATGTTTCTCGCATGTCCATGTTTTAAAATTTGCTGAAATACGCATGTAAAGCCCACATGGTCCTATTGAAGACACACACATGCTAGCTATGCTCGAGTAATCTCTTAAAATTAGGAGCATACTTACACGTGGTTGGTGCATTTTAAAACATATGGGGCGGATATTAAGAGCCATGCTCGCGTAAATCCGCCCGGATTTACGCGAGCAGGGCTTGTGCGCCGGTGTGCCTATTTTACATAGGCCTGCCGGTGCACGTAGAGCCCCGGGACTCGCGTAAGTCCCGGGGTTTTCCGAGGGGGGCGTGTCGAGGGCGTATCGGGGGCGGGGCTGAACTGCGTGCCGTTTTCGGGACGGGATGCGGCGTTTCGGGGGCGGGCCCGGGGGCGTGGTTTCGGCCTGGGGCGGTCCGGGGGCGTGGCCGCGCCATCCGGAACCGCCCCCGGGTTGCGTCTAGGTGCGCGGGGATTTACTTCTCCCTCTGGGAGGTGTAAATCCCCCAACAAAGGTGGGGGGGGGGGTGAGACAGGGCCGGGGGGGGGTGGGTTAGGTAGAGGAAGGGAGGGGAAGGTGAGGGGAGGGCGTTAGCAAATTCCCTCCGAGGCCGCTCCGATTTCGGAGCGGCCTCGGAGGGAACGGAGGTAGGCTGCGCGGCTCGGCATGCGCCGGCTACACGAAATCGGTAGCCTTGCGCGCGCCGATCCAGGATTTTAGCAGATACGCGCAGCTACGCGCGTATCTACTAAAATCCAGCGTACTTTTGTTTGCGCCTGATGCGCCTACAAAAGTATGCGAGGGCGCCCTTTTTGAAAATCTACCCCTATGTGCTAAGTACGTGCACAATACAAAATTCTGGCGTATCCTTGCTCGTGCGTCAATAAACATGTATGGGTGCACGCATGCTCGATTTAAAATGATCTCTTCACCCAACTCTCTTTATTCACTCTCACTCTCACCACTCCAAGTTCTTCTGTTTGATAATTCACCCCCAGCCCTCCTTGCTCAATTTCACCCTCTCAAATTTCTTTCTCTCCCCCAAGCCTCCCTCTCATGCAGCTAACTCCTCCAGCCCCTCTATCTTGCTATCTCACCCCTCCTGCTCTCCTTGTTTCATCGCTCAACCCCTTGCTCTCATTGCTCTCACATCCTGAGGAGTTCACACTCTTACTTCTCTGACCTCTCCATGCTTTCCATTTCATGCCTCCAGTTCCCCTTGCTCTCATCCCCCTAGTCTCTTTGCCCACTCACCCCCAATTCATTTTTGCTCCCCATCCTTAGTTTGCTCTTTATCTCCCTATTCTCTTCTTCTTTCTTCTCTCTTCCCCACTCTTCTGTGTGATCCTCCTATAATTGGATAACATTATACCACACCACAACACTCCTCAAGATCCATTGTCCTGCTGGCAGAAAGAAAGCAGCATCAGTGCTTTTTACTTGCTTCCTCCTCCGACAGCTGTGATATTACGTTTGACTGTGCAGATCTGGTCCTTCCAAACTACAGGGCCTCACATGGCTCAAATTTCATAATAAGGCTGGTATAGGATGAAGCAAGCATTTGGAAAAAAGAAGTACAATTGTTGCCTTACTGCTGCCAGCAAGAGGGTTATGGTGCTGAAAAGGGGGTTGGTGGAAGATGTAGTAGGATTTCAGCATCTGCCTTGGCTGTACCCTAAGGGGCGGATTTTCAGAGCCCTGCTCGCCTAAATCCGCCCAAATCCGGACGGATTTAGGCGAGCAGGGCCCTGCGCGCCGGTGAGCCTATTTTACATAGGCTCACCGGCGCGCGCAGACCCCTGGGACTCGCGTAAGTCCCGGGGTTCTCCGAGGGGGGCGTGTCGGGGGCGTGTTGGGGGCGGGCCCGAACCGCGCGGCGTTTAGGGGGCGTGCCGGGAGCGTTTCGGGGGCGGACCCGGAGGCGTGGTTACGGCTGGGGCGGCCCGGGGGCGTGGTCGCGCCCTCCGGACCCGCCCCCAGGTCGCGTCCCGGCACGCAGGAGGCCCGCTGACGCGCGGGGATTTACGCCTCCCGGAGGGAGGCGTAAATTCCCCGACAAAGGTAAGGGGGGGGCTTAGACAGGGCCGGGTGGGTGGGTTAGGTAGGGGAAGGTGAGGGGAGGGCAAAAGGAAGTTCCCTCCGAGGCCGCTCCGATTTCGGAGCGGCCTTGGAGGGAACGGGGGTAGGCTGCGTGGCTCGGCGCGCGCCGGCTACACAGAATTGATAGCCTTGCGCGCGCTGATCCAGAATTTTAGTGGATACGCGCGGCTCCGCGCGTATCTACTAAAATCCAGCGTACTTTTGCTTGCGCCTGATGCGCCAGCAAAAGTAGGCCTATTCGCATAGTTTGAAAATCTACCCCTAAGGGGTGGATTTTCAGAGCCCTGCTCGCCTAAATCCGCCCAAAACCGGGCGGATTTAGGCGAGCAGGGCCCTGCGCGCCGGTGAGCCTATTTTACATAGGCCTACCGGCGCGCGCAGAGCCCCGGGACTCGCGTAAGTCCCGGGGTTCTCCGAGGGGGGCGTGTCGGGGGCGGGCCCGGTCAGTCGCGGCGTTTCGGGGGCGTGTCGGCAGTGTTTTGGGGGCGGGTACGGGGGCGTGGCTACGGCCCGGGGCGGTCCGGGGGCGTGGCCACGCCCTCCATACCCGCCCCAGGTCGCGGCCCGGCGCGCAGGAGGCCCGCTCGCGCGCGGGGATTTACTTCTCCCTCCGGGAGGCGTAAATCCCCGGAGAAAGGTAAGGGGGGGGTGTAGACAGGGCCGGGCTGGTGGGTTAGGTAGAGGAAGGGAGGGGAAGGTGAGGGGAGGGCGTTAGAGGATTCCCTCCTTGGAGGGAACGGGGGTAGGCTGCGCGGCTCGGTTCGCGCCGGCTATACAAAATCGATAGCCTTGCACGCGCCGATCCAGGTTTTTAGCAGATACGCGCGGCTCCACGCGTATCTACTAAAATCCAGCGTACTTTTGTTTGCGCCTGGAGCGCAAACAAAAGTAGGCCTATTCGTGGAGTCTGAAAATCCGCCCCTGAATGTTTTGGTGGCTAGCACCTCACTTTCTCTCTCTTGTCCAATTCTGGGCCTGTTGACATGGGCTGTTCCCTTGTGATTCCATACAGCCCAAGAAGCCCCACACCCCGGGCATGGAATGCACATTCAGTGTGCAGAGACTCAATGGATCCACTTCTTCTAGGACTAAAGCCAAAAGGTGAGCCCCACAGGCTAAGTCTCTATTCCCATCTTGGAGAGGTGCTAATGATGCCCCTACTATGACCTCTTTCTGCCTAGTTTTCACTTACATGAAACTACACTGCCTGGTGACCACCTACTGTGACATTGGTAACATTTTACCTATTTATAATTATTGGATTCACTATCTCTCCCCTCCCTCTATTACTATTTACTTGAGGAGCATTTGTTGAAGGAAGTCCAGACTCTCCCTTCTTTTAACTGATTCTGTAGCAGTGAGCTCCAGGTCTGGCAGTTTATAATCTCTCTCCAATGGCACCTGCCCTTTTGTTGTAGTTTTATAAATGTCTTTTTTTTTTTTATTGTTTCCTTTACCTGGAAGTTTTCTCCTGCTCCTTTATTTATACATTCGGCTCAGTCGACATTTATTGAGCTACAAATCATTAAGCCTTGAATGAAGTTACTGGGTAATACATTCAAAACTAATAAGAGAAAATATTTTTTTACTCAACGAATAATTAAGCTCTGAAATTTGTTGCCAGAGGATGTGGTGAAGACTATTATTATAGCTGCCTTTAATAACATTTAGAAACATTTCTGGAGGAAAAGTCCATTAACAATTATTAAGGGAGAGTTGCAGAAATCAGCTGCTTATTCTTGGGAAAAGCAGCTTGGAATCTATCGACCTTTTGGGATCCTGCCAGGTACTTATAGCCTGGATTGGCCACTGTTGGAAACATGATACTGGGCTTGATGGACTCTTGGACACCCTTCTGCTGCCCGAGGAGCTATGGATGTTTTTAACTAAATCTCTGTCAAACCTATGGCTTGCCTTGGTGGTCTATAGGTTATAAATGGAAATTCCATGTCCTCTTTGTAAATTAACCCACAGTACCACCGTCCTTTGCCATAAGAACATAAGAAAATGCCATACTGGGTCAGACCAAGGGTCCATCAAGCCCAGCATCTTGTTTCCAACAGTGACCAATCCAGGCCACAAGAACCTGGCAAGTACCCAAAAACTAAGTCTATTCCATGTAACCATTGCTAATGGCAGTGGCTATTCTCTAAGTGAAGTTAATAGCATGCTCCATGTATCACTGTTGCTTTAATGCTATTTTTACATAAAGTGCTAATCCTCTCTACTTTTTGTCCACTTTATTTCATTTTTAAACATATTAAAGACAATTTTTAAAGCAATTTGCTCTGATAACTAAGCAGAGCCCATGTCATCATGTGCATTGGGAAACAGTTGGATCATGGGGCCATTGAATCCCATTGTCACATTTATTGGAGGGATTGGAGCTCCAAGGCTCTTTGTATGGGGACGGAAGATTATTAGGTTAGGTCATCCCCTTCAGTTTTTTACCTGTGGGGATAGAGGGGATGAAATCTTCCCTGTTAACTGTCCCTTTCATTTTGAGATGGCTAGCATGGGGGGGGGGGGGGGGGAGATTTCCAGCAGTTAGCATGGATGATATACTTTTTTGTTAATGTCCACATTAGTACCATGGCCACAGTATTGAGGGTAAAAATGACTATGCCATTGATTAAATGTATTATACAGTAGGGATGTGCAGCAGGGACGGATTCATCCCATTCGGTATTCGTATTCGTCAGGACCCAAATCCGTTGCATCCTTTCTCGGGGGACTCCGATCCATTCATTAGTTACATATGTATTTGTTTCCCAAAAAAACCCCATCCCACCTCTTTAAATTTAATTAACTATACCCCCCCCCCCCCACCCTCCTGACTCCCCCAAGACTTGCCAAAGGTCCCTGGTGGTCCAGCGGGGGTCCTGGATCATCTCCTGCACTCAAGCCGTCGGCTGTTGGTATTCAAAATGGCGCGATAGCCTTTGCCCTTACTATGTCACAGGGGCTACCAGTGCCATTGGTCAGCCCCTGTCACAACTGGTTCTTTTGCTATGAACTGTTTGTGCTGAAAATAATTTTATTTTGCCATTGCTGCTGCCTTGAAGCTAATCTGTGTTTAACTTGCAAAATGAAATAAAGACTGCCTTTAACTTTCTACTGGTTTTCTTGAGTCTGTTGTTTTCCTTTGCTACAGGCTCCAGCTAAGTGCAAAGCTGTAGACATCTGATATAGAGATGATTATGCTTTTTAAAGCTCTCACACAACATTTTTGTTGACCATTTAAGAGAATTCACAATGTC
Organism: Rhinatrema bivittatum; assembly: GCF_901001135.1. NCBI lineage: Eukaryota > Metazoa > Chordata > Amphibia > Gymnophiona > Rhinatrematidae > Rhinatrema > Rhinatrema bivittatum. Next base: position 611,821,281 of record NC_042615.1, read on the forward strand.
AAGGAGTCCATTTTATCCAGGACTAATGTAGCTGCTAGAACTCTGTGCTACCTAAAACTGACTGGCAAGTCCTTTTTCACTAAACACTAGCTGTTAGAAAGCCCAAACTAGTTGATAGCCTTGTTCATACAGTCAATCACATGGTTTAGAAGTTGCCAAGACAATACCTTCAGGAATAATTGCACAGCATTATTTCCTTCCCTTTTTGATTTGACAACTTTTCAGTGCTCTGGAGCTTTAGTTGACTGGGTAAATGGCACAAGTTTAAGCTGTGTAGCAGCTGTTGAGGAGCCATCACTTTTGCTAATATTAGATAATTCCAGATTTGCTTGTTAAATATTTTAAGGCATATAACATACCAAGTCAATTGAAATACCAGACACTAAAAATGAAAAATTGAAATGGGAAGGAGAATACTTGATGGTCCCGTGGAGAGCCCTATTTTCTTTCCTTTTTTGAAAGTATGTTTTTCCTCTCAGTAGAAATAATTTCTATCCCATTTTAATCCATATTTGGATCATTTTATGCAGAGTAAATTACATCAATTACTATATGATTATCATTGAGCCAAACACCATTACCTTCTTTTTAGATAATTGGACATTATATGGTGAGGTTGGGTGCATTTACATAGAAACATAGAAATGACAGCAGAAGAAGACCAAACAGCCCATCCAGTCTGCCCAGCAAGCTTTCACACTTATTTTTCTTATACTTATCTGTTACTCTGACTGCTGAGTTCAGGGCCCTTATTGGTAACTTTTTGGTTTTAATTTCCTTCTACCCCCACCATTGATGTAGAGAGCAGTGCTGGAGCTGCATCAAAGTGAAGTATCAAGTCTAATTGGTTAGGGGTAGTAACTGCCGGCAAAAAGCAAGCTACTCCCACACTTATTTGTTTACCAATCCTGTGCAATTTAGTCCTTGTTGGTTGTTGTCTGAACATAAATCCTCTTTTCTTCATTTCCCCCTGCCGTTGAAGCAGTGAGCTGTGCTGTATATGTATTCAAAGTGAAGTATCAGGCTTAATTGGTTCGGGGTAGTAACCGCCACAACAAGCAAGCTACTCCCATGATTATTCGTGAATGCAAATCCTTTTTTCCCACATTTCCTCTTGCCGTTGAAGCATAGAGCAATATTGGAGTCACATTAACTGTGTGTATGTTTATTGAATAAGGGTATTAATCACCAGGTAGTAGCCGTCATTTCCGCAAGTCACCCCCATGCCTCTTCTCTTCATTCACATCCTCTAGACTTTATGGATCCACAGTGTTTATCCACAGTGTTTATTATATTATACAGAAAAACCATATTAAAAGAGAATAAAAAATGGCATATCTTTAATATTGGATTCTTTGCAGGTTGTGATACTTTTTATTTGTATAACATAAACATTATTCAAAGTTGTTGTTGTACATGACTTTTTAACACTATGTAGATTCATTCTTCAGATGTGAACAAGAGACCTATGTGGACTAAAGGATCCGGTGCAAAGTCTTTAAATAATATTATTTTACTCCAATAACATTCAATTACAATACGGATACTAGAATTCTCTACAGGAAGGGCAGTAATCAACATATTATTTCCTCAGGGATGTTTACATACAGTAGGATCAGACAAGCATATTTTATACTAAAACAATTCATTGAATCATTATGTAAACATATCACTAAATGGTGGATTATAAAGGCAGTGCAGGAAAAGGTGAAACCTGGCAGGTGGTCACACTCTGTTAGTCAGCTGGGAGATAGCCTTATCAGTAGGAACAGTATATCTGGGCAGATTGGAGGGAAAATATGCTTATCTTCTGCCAGCATGTAATTTATTATCATGGAACAGGACACTAGGCTTGATAGATCCTTGGTCTAATGCAGTATAGCAAGCCTTATGTTCTTATAAAAAGCATGGAAGCACAAAGGATCCATGTATTCCAAAAAGGCAAGGGGTATGGAACAAGTAAGTCCCCTTTGAAGGACTCTTCAGCTTGGAGAAGAGTCAGCTGAGGGAAGATATAATAGAGAGCTATAAAATAATGAGTGGAATGGAACGAGTAAATGTTAATCAGTTGTTTACTCTTTTGAAAAGTACAAAGAACAGGGACACCCAAAGAAGTTACTGGGTAATACATTTAAAATTAATAAGAAAGAATATTGTTTTGCTCAATGCATAATTAAGCTCTGAAATCCACTGCAAGATGATGTGGTGAAAGCTATTAGTATAGCTGCTTTTAAAAAAGGTTTGGACAATTGCTGGAGGAAAAGTCCATTACAATTATTAAGGTACAGTTGCAGAAATCCACTGCTTATTCTTGGCATAAGCAGCTTGGAATATGTCTACCCCTTGTGACCTGGCTTGGCCATTGTTTGAAACAGGACACTAGGCTTGATAGATCCTTGGTCTAATGCAGTATAGCAAGCCTTATGTTCTTATAAAAAGCATGGAAGCACAAAGGATCCATGTATTCCAAAAAGGCAAGGGAATTCCTACAGCAACTGGGATCTAGGCTATGCCCCTGGAAGGAAATTGGGCATATTGGATATGAATTATGGTTTGTATTTGCTCTCTGAGTATATTAGGGATATATATTCATTTTTTTTTCATTCATGGGGTCCCCTAAACAAATAAAGGAGTTTAACAAATAAAACAATTCCTATTTGTTCCATTTGTTTCATTCCCATTCATTTCTGTGGACTATTGAAATCTATGGGCCATAGAAATGAATGGGAGAAGGTACAAGAGTAATGTGAATCATGCATGACCTTACTGCCTTGTCAGGGCCAGGGCAATGCCCCAGATATACCACCACAAGGTCCTTACTGTTACCACTCTCCTACTTCCATGCCTCTTATACCACAACAGGGGACACACTGTTACCAATCTGTCTGCTTTCCATGCCCTTTATATCAAGATAAGGGTCTTATGTTTACTGATTAGCCTATCTTCAATGCCCCAGATATACCACCACAAGGTCCTTACTGTTACCACTCTATCTGTCTTCCATGTCCCTTATATCACTACAGGGGACGTACTGTTACTACCATGCCTACCTGCCATGCCCCAGATAAATCACTACAAAAGTTCTTACCTTTACCACTCTGCCTGCCTGCCGTGCCCCTTATACCCCTACAGGGGATATACTGTTACCAATCTGCTTGCCTTTCATGCATTTTATATTACCACAGGGCTCTTACATATACTGATCTGCCTATCTGCAATGCCCTAGATATACCACCACAGGGGCTTACTGGTGCCTCTCTGCCTATCTACCATTCCCTTTTTACCACAAGGGGCATACTGTTACTGCTCTGCCTGTCTGCAAATATCCTTACACCATGACAAGGGCCTTATCTTTGCTACTCTGCTTGCCTGCCATAATCTGTAGAGAACTTTATGAGTCTTACAGTTACAGATCTGCCTGCCTGCCAAGTTACTTACAACAAAATACAAAATGCTTATACCACCACAGGAGTCTCACTGCTATCTATCTGCCATTTCCCAGATATACCACAAGAGACAATGTTATTGATCTGCCTGCCTGCCATGGCCCTTATACAACCATAGGGGTTTTACTGTTACTGTTCTGCTTATGTGCCATGCCTCAGATATACCACCGCAGGGGTCTTACTGTTAACGATTTGTCTGCCATGCCCCTTATACCATCATGGGGCCTTACTGATACTACTCTATCTATATGCCATGGCCAAGATATACCATCTTAGGTGACTTACAAATACTGCTCTACCTGCTTGCCATGAACCAGATATATAAACATAGAGGCCTTATGGTTACTGCTCTGCCTGCCTGCTATGCCCCTTATTCCTCCACAGGGGTCTTACTGCTACTACTCTATTTACTTGCCATGCCCCATATATTCCACTAAAGGGGTCTTTTTGTTCCTGATCTTCCTGCCTGTCATAACCCATACAGCATTTTATGGGTCTAATTTTGTTACTGCTCTGTCTACCTGCCATGACCTAGAGATTGTTTAGCCTGACTGAACTTTACCCTACATTTACTATTTATAACTCTGGAATTAGACATGTTTCAGTTCTCCTTGTAGGAGATGGCCAATTTAGTCAGGCTAAACCTTCCTCCCCCAAATGTATCCCATTCTCTTTTACTGTTATATATATATATATATATATTAGGAAGAGAAAGACTTGTATTCAGAATTATTTATTATAATTCTTTTATTAGTAAAAATATGGACATTATTACAACTTAGTTATAATCATTTCTTCAATAAGTATAATTTGTATAATAATCATAATCTTGTGCTCAGCTACAAGTATTATTAAAAAGCAGAAAAGCAATATCCCAGATCAGTTCTCTTATTTATTTAGCCCGGAGAGAAGGTAAGGAGTGCCACGTAATAACGTAGTCACATGCTTCAGCAAATATGCTAGCCTTCTCCAAAATTCTCAGGCTTTCTGCCCCGCCTTATATATACCTGAGTTTTATAATATCTGGTGTGAAATAAATTCTTGCCTCATGATGCCAGGATACATATTTTCCTTTGTCTTGTCACTTATACATTACTCCCACCCTTGCATCCCTCTTGATTATTTTAGCATATATTTCCAATGTATGCATAGTTTCCTCTTTCCCCTTGTGCAAAGGTACAAAAGTTCACAGTGAACCATAAATGCTTGCATGTGTTTGCATGCATATATTTTATTACCCCACTCCTTTACATCAATCACCCCAGCATCTGCTTCCCTCTGCAGTGTTCCCACTTCTGTCTGGTCAAAAATAAGTCATCATCATAGGAGTCTGCACCGGTCCGCCACTTAGCTAAGTTTCTGTTTTTGCATTGCCAATTGAAGGGAACAATGAGTATTTCTTATCACTTCTCCTTTCCTTGCTGCCCACTTCCCTCCAAACAGTGCCTGCAAAAAAATCACCACGGGAAGAACAGGGCAAGGGTAAAAAGTTAACATTTTTCAAGGTTCATTCTCTCCAGGTATATCTGGATATACGAAATACCACCACAGGGGCCTACTGTTACCACTCTCCTGCCAGACGTGCCCCTTATTCCACCATAGGGGTTGTACTGCAACCAATGTACATACATGCCACAGAGTTGCTTTTAACTAGGGGCAAATGTGGCAGTTACCGTGAGCCCATTAGCACAAGGGGCCCATAGGCTGCTGGCAGGAAAACCTGTGATGCTGTGGGATGATGTGCTGATGAGGTTCCCACCCCCTGCCAGAAATAAGAAGTCCCTGTGGTAGCACAGAGCAACGGAGGGTTCCCATTCCCTACAGGCAGTAGGAAGGCCTCGCAATGGCACAGAGCAGTGATGAGCTGGTGGGGTTCCCATTCCTTATGAGCAATAGGAAGAACCTCAGCAGAAGAAGAGCCCCTGCTGGTCTGTCGGGTTTTCCCTGCATCCGATGGTTGAAGAAGTGTGAGAGGTCCAAAGTGTGTCTGTGTATAAGAGACTGCCTGTGTGTGTGAGAGACTGTGTGTGAGAGTGAGAGATTGCCTGTGTGTATGATAGTGAAAGTGCATGCATGTGTGTGTGTGTGTGTGTGTGTATGAGAAAGTGCCTGCCTATGTGTATGAGAATCCCTGCCTGCATGTGTGTATGTGTGAGAGAATGCCTGCCTAATTGTGTATGTATGCGTATATGAATCCCTGCCTGTGCATGTGTGTGAGAGAGATTGGCTGCCAATGTGCATGTGTGAGTGAGCACCTGCCTATGTGACTGTGTAAGAGAGTATCTGATTTTGTGTGTATGTGTGTGTGTGCCACCCTGCATATGTGTGTGAAAGTGCCTGCCTGTTGTGTGTGTGTGAGTGCCTGCCTGCATGTATGTGTACTTGTGTGTGAGAGAGTGCCTGTCTGTCTGCGTATGTATGTATGTGTGATAGTGCCTACCTACAGCATGTGCGAAAGAGGTTAAAGTTTGTGCATCCTTCTCCAATCAGGGTAACTGGAAGTCTAAAGTTCCCAGGCATGAAATACACGGGATTTTTAAAAAATCCTCATTAGTTTTAATTATTGGATGTGATATGTCTGCTGTTTTGAACTATTTTATTGGTAGTTGTTAATTTTTAAAACATTTTTGTATGTGTTTTTAATTATTGGATATTTCTCTATTCATCAGTTGATTTGTAATATTCTTTTTATTGGTATGATTGACGTTTTATATTTCCTAATTTAATTTGGTATTTGCCCTGCATATACAATCTGACTTCTTGTGGTTTCCAGTTCAGTTTTTGTTTGAACATTTCTATTTATATTTTGGTCTCTTTATTCTGTATTTGGCGAGAGTCTGTCTGTGTTCTGCATGAGTGACTGAGGTCAGGTTTTTAGTGATTGGCATACGTCAACTTTGGGAATCTTCATGTCTTATATTTTTGTATTTTGAACAGTATAGAAAGACATGAATTTCTGTTTTTCATTCTCTAGTTTTTAACTGCATGAGACTAGCTTCTGGCTTCTCAGGGTCTGCATGTTTCTGATTCTAGTTTGTGGTCCACTATTCTATATTAGGTAAAGTTCTTCTGTGTGTGTGACAAATGGGAGATATTCTGCTGCATGTAGTTCTTCTGGAAGGTCAGCTGGGCCCCGTGCACGGCTGGCCAGGATAATGTAGGCTCAGGCGCACGTCGGGAGCAGGGTAAAGCGGGGGGGGGGGGGGGGAGCACATAAGGGAGGCAGTTAGGTCAGGCAGGGGTCAGGGGAAGTAGCAGAGGGCGTGGAGTAAGGAGGAGGGGTAGGCAAGGTACGGCTGCGATGTTGGCAGGCCGTAATTGGTGGGAAGCCCAGAGGGGGATCTTGAGGGGGCGGAGTCTCGGGGCAGGGCGGCGTTGGTTTCACTTCGCCGCGACTGCCCTGAGAGCCGGTCGACTGTTTTCTTTCTGGCTGCGCTTTAAAAAAAAAAAAAAAAAAATATAAAAAATAAAACAAGGCAAGTGATAATTTTGTGGGCAGCTGGAAGGATTGGAGCGGTGGGCTCTGCTGACTTTGGACGGCTCTCCGGGCCTTCGTGTTGAAGGCATTCGCGCCGGGTCTGATGGAGTCGGAGGAAGCTGCCTCTGTGCCCGGGGAGCTGGAGGAGGGCGGTGACTTGCCGCGACGGGAGCTTGTGTCCGTCCCCTTTGCGGCGGATTGGGTGAGTCCTGTGCCGCTCGGGGTGGCTGGAGTTGGGGGGCTGCTGGCGGTGGAGGGTGGGGGTGTCGGCGACGGGGTGAGGCTGAGTCCGCGGTGGGACGGCGGTCCTGGTCGTGGGAGGGCAGGGCGTGGCGCCGGTAGTGGGCGGGCTTCACGGGCTTCCAGGTCGCGATCGCGGGCGCCGGGCAGGGGGAGAGGACGGGGGGCGCGGTTTCCCGAGCTGGCGTGGAGCGTAGCGGGCGGTGTGGGGTGTGCAGGTCCTGGGCAGGGCATGGGGACGGCTGGTGGTGCTGCGGGGGGTGTAGCCGGGGGTAGCGGCTTGGCGGGGCCGGCAAGGGCACTGAGGCGGAGCGGGGTAGGTCGGCGTGCAGCTTCTGGGCCGCCTTCGCGTGCCGTTTCCCTTGGTGGGGATGTCCCTGAGGGGTGGCTGGCGGGGTGGCTTCGGGCTGATGCGAGGGGGGGCTTCGGGGAGCTGGATTGGCAGGAGGGGCGGGAGGACTTGATGGACTGGGGGGGGGGGGGCGTCGGGCCAGCCATCTGTTGCATGGCTGGGGGAGCGGGGTCCGATGGCCCGGGAGGGGCCTGTTGCAGGCCGGGGGGGTGCAGCGTGGAGCGTGAATGGCGGGGAGTTGGGGATGCGGGATTCCCTTGCTTTCCCGCCCGGCACAGTGGGTTCCCTTTCCCCTCGAGGCTCCAGTGGGGGTAGGGGTCGGTCTGGGGACTTTGTTCCTCGGTCTGGGCCTGGTTCGGGGCGCGGGGAGTCGGGGGCGGGAGCCGCGGTTCCTGTTCTTGGTCCTGGACGGGCGGCGGGTGAGGTCGGGGAGCCTGGGCTGGTCTCTCCTGTCCCTGTTTGTGTTCCTCAGCAGGACTTGACGGGTGCGGAGTGGGAAGAGCCTGGGTCGTCGAGGCAGGAGGCTTGGCGGAATGCGCCACCCGGTGAGGAGGGACGGGCGCCTAGGCCCCTGGCTGCAGCGTCAGGCTTGCTTGCAGTGGATCGGAGGACGCCGGGTGAGTTGGTCTTCTTTCCCACCGCAGGTGTTCGCGAGGGATCTGAGGGGGGACACCCCGGGGGGGATGGGGTGGAAGTGGACGTCGGTGGGGGGGTTCGGCAGCCCATGGATGGCGAGGTTGACCCGAAGGATGGGGGGGGTCGGGCGAGGAAGGTTCGTGCGAAGAAGTCCAAGTCAAAACGGCGGCGCGCACGGGATAGTTCGTTGGGGTCTTCGTCTTCTTCTTCGTCGTCCTCGACCTCCTCGTCTGACTCTGCGGGGTCGGTGAAGGCGGCTTCTAGGTCCGGGGGGGCGGTGCGGGGTACCCCGGCCTTGGTCGCGCTTACGGAATTATGGGAGGAGGTGCCCCGGGCGGTCCGGAAGAAGATACGGCGCCGTAGGTTCGTTGATATTTTTAAGCTGCTGGAGGGGCGTCGGGGGGAGGAGGAAGGACAAGAAGAAACGGGACAAAAGTGGGCGCTTTCCCGGGTCGCGGGTGCCGATTGCGCGGAATATCCATAACTGGATGCGTTCGTTTTTGAGGCTGGCGAGCGTGATTGGTCACTATGACCCATCGCAGTATGGGCCTCTGTTGGCTTACGGGGATGCGATTTTGGCTGCTAGTAAGACCTATGAAGGCTGGTCGTGGCTAAACTACGACGAGCGCTTCCGGGACCGGATGGAAGAAAACCGGTTTATGTCCTGGGGTACGCAGGATGTCGGCTTGTGGTTGACGCAAATGGCCTCCAAAGTCCCCGGGGGGGGTTTGGGGGTGGGTGCGTCGCAGGGGGTAGCTTCTTTTCGGCCATTTCGTCCGGGGTTCCCCGCGGCTAGTGCGGGGAAGGCTGGTGCGGGGGGCAGTGACGTCTGTTGGCGGTTCAACAGATCCCAATGCATGTTTACGGACTGCAAATTCCGGCACGCGTGCGCGTCTTGTGGTGGGGGGCACCCCGCGTTCAAATGTGTTAGGAAGCTGGGAGATGGCTCGGGGCCCGCTCCTGGGCCGAAAGGGGCAGGTAAGTAACTGTTTCGGTAGGGCGGCCACTCCTGTCCGCATAGAAGCGATGCGTCCGTGGTTGCAGGGGTACCCGATGGCAGGGATGGCGGAAGTGTTGTTGCAGGGTTTTACACGGGGGTTTCGGATCCCGTGTTCGGGGGGGGGGACCAGTGGGTGGGGGGTTGCGTTGTCCTTCGGTGACCCGTTTGCCTCACGTAGTGCGGGCTAAATTGCAGGCGGAGATTGATTTGGGTCGTATCGCGGGTCCTTTTGCGGAGCCCCCGTTTCCGGACTTGGTGCTTTCCCCATTGGCGGTGGTGCCTAAACGGGAGCCGGGTAAGTATCGTTTGATTCATAACTTGTCCTTTCCTGAAGGGGGCTCTGTGAACGACGCTATTCCCAAGGAATTGTGCAGGGTGTGTTATGCTTCATTCGATTCGGCCGTCCGGGTGATTTTCCGTTGTGGCCAGGGTGCGCTGCTGGCGAAGGTTGACATCGAGGCGGCTTTCCGATTGTTGCCCGTAGATCCTGAGACTTTTCGTTTGTTGGGTTTTCGTTTCCAGCGGGGCTTTTATTTTGATATGTGCATGCCAATGGGTTGCTCCATTGCGTGTGCTTATTTTGAGGCGTTTAGCTCCTTTTTGCATTGGGTGGTGGAGTGCCGCTCGGGGTCTTCAAACATCGTTCATTATTTAGATGATTTTCTGCTGGTGGGTGCTGCGGACACGGACGCATGTGCGGAGTTGTTGCACTGTTTCCAGGCGGTCGCTCTGGAATTTGGGATTCCTCTTGCGGGGGACAAGACGGAAGGGCCTTGCACTACTTTGGTGTTTTTGGGGATTGAGGTGGACTCGGTTGCGATGGAGTCGCGTTTGCCCCTGGAGAAGGTTGAGCGTTTGCGGGGTCTGGTGAGCTCCGCGTTGCGTCGGCCCAAGTTAATGCTTGTCGAGCTGCAATCGCTGGTGGGGAGTCTCAATTTTGCGTGTCGGGTGATTCCGATGGGTCGGGTTTTTCTGAGACGGTTGACTAGGGCCACGGCGGGGGTGGGGAAGAAGCATTACAGGGTTCGTGTGACCAGCTCGATGAAGGAAGATTTGCTGGTGTGGGATCGGTTTTTGGTTGGGTTTAACGGGATTGCGTTCTGGCAGGAGGATCCGCTGTCCAACCACGACCTGGAGTTGTTTACGGACGCGGCGGGCTCTTTCGGTTTTGGTGCCTACTTTCATGGGGCGTGGTGCGCGGCGGCGTGGCCGGAGGATTGGGTGGTGTCTGGTACTACAAGGAATATTACGTTTCTTGAGCTTTTCCCGATTGTGGTTGCCTTGCACATTTGGGGGGATAGTTTGAGAGACAAGAGGGTTGTGTTTTGGTGTGATAACATGGGCGTGGTGGAGGTTATCAATCGGCGGGCTGCTAGGTGCCTCCGGGTGTCTGACTTGTTGAGGGAGTTGGTGCTGCGTTGTATGTCGTGCAATGTGACAGTTTGGGCCCGTCATGTGCCGGGGGTTGCTAACGGTGTGGCTGACTCTCTTTCTCGTTTCCAGTGGGAGCGATTTCGAGAGTTGGCCCCGGATGCGGATCCTTCCGGAGCAGTGGTACCGTCTTTCCTCTGGAGCTTGGGTTCCCCGAAGCCTGGAGACTGCTGCGGGCTTCACTAGCCCCTTCAACGTGGGCAAGTTACGTGGGAGGTGCTCGGAAGGTTTCGGTTGTGTTGTCTGCGGCGGGATGGGGTGGGGGCCCTGTTTCGGATGTTGCCCTTCTTCGCTTCCTGGAGTACAGTAAGGCGGCCGGCTTTTCTAGAGCGGCGGTGGCTCGGCAGTTGTCTGGTTTTTCCTTCTTTATGAGGGCGCATGGCTGGGGTTTTCCTTCGGGAAGGTTTGTGGTTCGGCGTGTGTTGGCCGGTTGGGCTAAGGCGGTGGGCAGGAGAGTAGACAAACGTCTCCCGATCACGCATGATATTTTGTTGCGATTGCTGGCTGCGTTGCCGAGTATATGTTTTTCTTGTTACGAAACGGGTCTTTTCCGAGTGGCGTTTGTTTTTGCCTTTTTCGGGGCTTTTCGGATTAGCGAGTTGGTGGCTCGGTCCGCCACCAGTGCGGATTTTCCGGGTTTATTGGCCAGGCATGTGACGGTTACTAATCGTTCGGTGTCCATTTGTATACCGCGGTCCAAGACGGATCAGCAGGGTAAGGGGTTGTCTGTGGTGTTGTGTGCTGTGCCGGGATTGCCATCGTGCCCGGTGGACAACGCGGTGCATTATTGCCGGGGGCGGGCGTCAGGGCCGGCGCAGTTTTTGATTCATGAGAACCTGCGCCCGCTGACTAAGTATCAGTTTGAGGTGGTTCTGCGTTCGGCGTTGTCGTCATTGGGCTTGGATGTTGGTCGTTTTGGGACCCATTCCTTTCGGATTGGGGCGGCGACTGCCGCGGACTCCGCTGGCTTGTCCGGGGAGGTGATTCGTAGGATTGGGCGGTGGCGTTCGGACTCGTTCCGCAGTTATGTGCGTCCGGGTCAGGGGCAGTTTTGAACGGGTCTAACTCTGTTTTTCCTTCCAGGTGCGGAGTCTGCAGGACATGCTGGGTGGATCCTTGGGCACTCTTTCACCTATTGGGCACACAGGCATGCCTGCGGACGGCCATACGGGCCGCATCTGGACTTACAGACGCGGGGGGTTGCTTTGCACTGGTTGGGGCGTCGGGGTATGGTGTGGGCCGAGCTGCTTCCTTGCGTGCGGGAGGGTTTGGAGCGGCTCGGTGCCCCTAGGGCGTTGGTAATTCATTTGGGAGGGAATGACTGGGGCAAAATGACGGGACGGCAGTTCATCAGTATGGTCCGTCAGGATCTGATGTTGGTGTCTCTGCTGTTGCCGTCCACTGTTTTGCTTTGGTCGGATATTATCGCCAGGCCGGCTGAATTGGATAAGGTAATTTGGCGCAGGAGCAGATCCAAGGCGAACCAGCAAATTGGCTCGTGGCTGGTTTTCCGGGGCGGGCGGCATATTAAGTATGATTGGTCTTGGGGGTCGGCCACGGGACTTTTTGGCAAGGATGGAGTACATCTGTCCTTTATCGGAATGGACTTATTCCTTAATTCAATTCAGGAGGCCTTGGAGACGGTATTTCCCTTGTAGTTGGGCCGCATCTTTGGGGGGCACGGGACATGTATGCCCGTGTCTGTGGCGGATGGCCCGAGCCGGTACAGCTTGTATAGCATAATGAGTAAGATGTAATTATGTGGTAATTAATGAACGGTGGACAACTGGGATAGTTGTCGGATGTGGATTCCTTGCTCGTCAGTGGCGGGAGTCCCCTGGTCTGGCTCCTTGCTCGTCAGTGGCGGGAGTCCCCTGGCCTGGCCCCTTGCTCGCCAGCAGCGGGGGCCGCCGGGTTGGCTCCTTGCTGGCAGATGGCGGGGGCCGGAACCCGGGAAGGGTCGAGGAACGAGCCGTATGGCTGGCGGGGGATCGTCCTGCTAGAGGAGTGGCGGACGATGGTCGGAGATGTTGTTAAAATGTTATGTTAATTCAATGGCTCGGACCTCCAAGTTATTAAAGCTGCGGCCCAGTTAACCCAAAGTTTGTTGTCAGTTGCATTTATTCAAGGTGTGAACGGGGGTGGATGCGAACGAGCGATGTCCTGGATGCCTGCATTATGTGTGTGTGTGACAAATGGGAAAGATTCTGCAACATGTAGGTCTTCTGTGTGTGTGACAAATGGGAGAGATTCTGCAGCATGTAGGTCTTCTGTGTGTGTGACAAATGGGAGATATTCTGCTGCATGTAGTTCTTCTGTATGTGTGACAAATGGGAAATATTCTGCAGCATGTAATACTTCTGTGTGTGTATGACAAATGGGAGAGATTCTGTTCCATTTAGTTTCTGTGTAGGAATTTACACTTTTCTAATAAGTGTTAGAACAAAGTATAATGTTTGCAGTATTGTAAGGTTGCTGTTTGAGACTTAGTTCTTTTATGGTATGGTAGGTTTGCTCTATGGCTTCTAAGTGTCTCTTTTGCAGGGTTTTATGTTAATTCACTAAGCATCTGGCAGTGGAGGGAATGTTGTGATGCTGTTACTGAGATGACAGCATAATTTGAATATATATTTTATATGGTGAGTTGTAAGGGAAAATATCCGAGTTCTGTTTTGCACCCATTGTTAGGTGGGGATAGTGGGGAATTGAGCTGAGGGGACAGTGGGGACATAAGAATTGAGAGAATTGGTCCACCCTGTATTCAATGTCTTGAATAGACTGGAAGTGCTCAGTTTTGACAGCAGAAAACAACACAAAATGTACCAACTTATGTATTAATAATCTTTTGTAAGTAATCATTCATCATATAAATTATTGCTTTAAAATAAATTGTGTGACAGTATAATGCATTTCTGTTCCTTAAATGGGGATGGGATCAATCTGGGAAAAATACAATGGGGCTCATGCACAAAAGTGTGCCTAGGGCCCCATAAGTGATTAAACTGGCCCTCTCTGAATATGGCTAGTCCAGATTGCAAGTACCCAGTAGAACCCATAAAGTAGATCTATCCTATTATTCCCACAAATAAGCAATAACTTTTAGAGATGTGTGAAGCCTGAACCTTTTGGTTAGGGCTTTGATTTTGGCCCGCCGTGGGAAATTTCGTATTTCCCGTGGTTCAGGCCTTTTAAATTCAGGGGGACCCGAATTTTGGGTTAGTGTGCACTAACTCCCCGTTAGTGCGCACTAACATTTTTACTTTTGTACGCACTAACGGGGAATTAGCGCATACTAACCCCGTTTGTCCGCACTAAACCCGAAAATGAATTTTTCCTGAAATTTCGGCAAAGAGTTGTTTAGGTTTCGGGCTCCCCGAACCATGACAAATTAGGAAATTTCATTGCAATTGCTTAATTCATCCTAGACAAATGCACATCCCCAATAGCTTTGTTTAGGCTACCTAGCTAGTAATGTTTTATGGACTTTTCCTCCAGAAAGTTGTCCAAATGTTTTTTTAAACTCCACTATGCTAGCTGCCTCTGGAAACTTGATTATGTCCTGAATGAAAAAGTATTTTCTACAATTTTGATTTTAAATCTGCTGGTTGCTAGTTTCATGGAGTGCCCCCTCTTTGTAGTATTATTTGAAAGGGTAAATAATCATCATCAATTACCTGTTCCATCCCACTCATGAGAGGCTATGATGGGATTCATTGCTTTCCACTCTTGTTACACAGAAGTAAAAGATTTCCTGGGACACAGAAGGAATTCAGCAGCTTGGTCCTGAAGGAACTGATAGAGATGTGCAGGAAAATAGCAGGGCATTTTTACTGAAGCATAAAGGGTGGGCAGCAGCTCCATAAGCACCAAGAAGCAGTGGGGGCAGACTGAAACCAAGATCAGTGTGGAGGTGATCCACACCCATCTTCATCATATGTAGCCAATCATTATTGTCTACAGATGACAAAGATGATATGAGTCTTGAAGCCCTTCAAGGATGCCACAGAAGATCTGAATTCCACAAGAGCCACTTTGAGTAATGTTACCCCAATTGCCAATATTCTGAAGGTTAATTTAGAGAGGTTTTGGCAGGAAAAGGATCTGGCACCATAAGTGTAGCTGTTCATGAACTCCTTGCAACAGCAGTTGCAAAATAAGCTCAGACCTCTCACCCAAAAAAAATACTTACATTTTAGGTGAAAGGAGGTATTGCCCTCTGGTTCTACACTGGAAGGAGATGCTATTTGCTAGGGTGCAGGAATGGGACCACCAGAGTCAGGGGGAACGTGGAAATGTAGCACAGGAAAGAATGGGAACCCCACTCAGCATGAGAAGCAGCCAGTCAGCTACTACTTTCTTCCCCACTTTTATCTGTCACCTTCATGGCCACTGTAGACCAGTGTTTCTTTACACAGGCCTTGATTCAGCAATTGCCAGCAGAGATGATTCCCTACCTCTTCAAAGAGACCTCAACTCAAATTTCAGTCACACACTAGCTAACAGAGCCTATCGAAGATATGGCAAGAGATCATATTGGGCATGCAGTTTGGCATATTGGATATACAAGGCCATAGTCTGTCCAGAATTGGCCAAGTTTTCCCAGCATTTCCTTTCCTTCTCAATAACCAGTATGCTTAGTGAACAGGTATTCTCAAAGGCAGAGTACATCATGAATCCACATCATACATGACATTGACTGGTGCCAGAGTTAGTGGGAAAAGTTGGTCTTCTTTAAGATGAGTTCCCTCTCCTGGATTTTCCTGAATTTCCATCTAACTGGCAGGAAGACTAAGTGGACAGTTACAGTGAACCATTATCCACCCTCATCACCTTGCTGTGTTGTTGGCTGTTGCAACTGGGGCACTAATATACAGTCTGCTTCTTGTGCTCAGCCTCCCTCCTGCCTCAGTTCATTAATTACTGTTGTACCGCCCTTATGGCCTGGTTTCTGCCTCCTGCCATACTTCCTTCTTATTAAGAGTGCTTTGTCCCAACCAAACAAAAACATAAAAAAATAAAATAAAATAAAATCCTTCTCTTCCCCTGCCTTTTTTTTTTTTTTAATGTATTGGAATTCTAGAACTTTGCTTCTTCTGTTACTCTGCCTCTCCTCTGGCTCAGTGCCTTGCTGTTTTGCTGCACTAAGAAACATAAGAAACATAAGAAAATGCCATACTGGGTCAGACCAAGGGTCCATCAAGCCCAGCATCCTGTTTCCAACAGTGGCCAATCCAGGCCATAAGAACCTGGCAAATACCCAAAAACTAAGTCTATTCCATGTTTCCATTGCTTATGGAGGTGGCAATTCTCTAAGTGAACTTAATAGCAGGTAATGGACTTCTCCTCCAAGAACTTATCCAATCCTTTTTTAAACACAGCTATACTAACTGCACTAACCACATCCTCTGGCAACAAATTCCAGAGTTTAATTGTGCGTTGAGTAAAAAAGAACTTTCTCCGATTAGTTTTAAATGTGCCTCATGCTAACTTCATGGAGTGCCCCCTAGTTTTTCTACTATCCGAAAGAGTAAATAACCGATTCACATCTACCCGTTCTAGACCTCTCATGATTTTAAACATCTCTATCATATCCCCCCTCAGTCATCTCTTCTCCAAGCTGAAAAGTCCTAACCTCTTTAGTCTTTCCTCATAGGGGAGCTGTTCCATTCCCCTTATCATTTTGGTAGCCCTTCTCTGTACCTTCTCCATCGCAATTATATCTTTTTTGAGATGTGGCGACCAGAATTGTACACAGTATTCAAGGTGCAGTCTCACCATGGAGCAATACAGAGGCATTATGACATTTTCCATTTTATTCACCATTCCCTTTCTAATAATTCCCAACATTCTGTTTGCTTTTTTGACTGCTGCAGCACACTGAACCGACGATTTCAATGTGTTATCCACTATGACACCTAGATCTCTTTCTTGGGTTGTAGCACCTAATATGGAATCCAACATTGTGTAATTATAGCATGGGTTATTTTTCCCTATATGCATGACCTTGCACTTATCCACATTAAATTTCATCTGCCATTTGGATGCCCAATTTTCCAGGCTCACAAGGTCCTCCTGCAATCCATCACAATCTGCTTGTGATTTAACTACTCTGAACAATTTTGTGTCATCTGCAAATTTGATTATCTCACTCGTCGTATTTCTTTCCAGATCATTTATAAATATATTGAAAAGTAAGGGTCCCAATACAGATCCCCGAGGCACTCCACTGCCCACTCCCTTCCACTGAGAAAATTGACCATTTAAACCTACTCTCTGTTTCCTGTCTTTTAGCCAGTTTGCAATCCACGAAAGGACATCGCCACCCATCCCATGCCTTTTTACTTTTCCTAGAAGCCTCTCATGAGGCACTTTGTCAAATGCCTTCTGAAAATCCAAGTATACTATATCTACCGGTTCACCTTTATCCACATGTTTATTAACTCCTTCAAAAAAGTGAAGCAGATCTGTGAGGCAAGACTTGCCCTGGGTAAAGCCATGCTGACTTTGTTCCATTAAACCATGTCTTTCTACATGTCCTGTAATTTTGATGTTTAGAACACTTTCCACTATTTTTCCTGGTACTGAAGTCAGGCTAACTGGTCTGTAGTTTCCCGGATCGCCCCTGGAGCCCTTTTTAAATATTGGGGTTACATTTGCTATCCTCCAGTCTTCAGGTACAATGGATGATTTTAATGATAGGTTACAAATTTTTACTAATAGGTCTGAAATTTCATTTTTTAGTTCCTTCAGAACTCTGGGGTGTATACCATCCGGTCCAGGTGATTTACTATTCTTCAGTTTGTCAATCAGGCCTACCACATCTTCTAGGTTCACCGTGATTTGATTCAGTCCATCTGAATCATTACCCATGAAAACCTTCTCCATTATGGGTACCTCCCCACAGTAAACACCGAAGCAAAGAAATCATTTCGTCTTTCCGCGATGGCCTTATCTTCTCTAAGTGCCCCTTTAACCCCTCGATCATCTAACTGTCCAACTGTCTCCCTCACAGGCTTTCTGCTTCGGATATATTTAAAAAGGTTTTTACTGTGAGTTTTTGCCTCTACAGCCAACTTCTTTTCAAATTCTCTCTTAGCCTCTCTTATCATTGTCTTACGTTTAACTTGCCAATGTTTATGCTTTATCCTATTTTCTTCTGTTGGATCCTTCTTCCAATTTTTGAATAAAGATCTTTTGGCTAAAATAGCTTCTTTCACTTCCCCTTTTAACCATGCCGGTAATCATTTTGCCTTCTTCCCATCTTTCTTAATGTGTGGAATACATCTAGACTGTGCTTCTAGAATGGTATTTTTTATAAATGACCACGCCTCTTGGACATTTTTTACTTTTGTAGCTGCTCCTTTCAGGTTTTTTTTTAACAATTTTTCTCATTTTATCAAAGTTTCCCTTTTGAAAGTTTAGCATGAGAGCCTTGGAATGGCACACTGTTCCTCTTCCAGTCATTAAATCAAATTTGATCATATTATGATCACTATTGCCAAGCGGCCCCACCACCGTTACCACTCTCACCAAGTCCTGTGCTCCACTGAGAATTAGATCTAAAATTGCTTCCTCTCTCGTCAGTTCCTGAACCAATTGCTCCATAAAGCTATCATTTATTCCATCCAGGAATGTTATCTCTGTAGCGTGTCCCAATGATATATTTACCCAGTCAATATTGGGGTAATTGAAGTCTCCCATTATTACTGCACTACCAATTTGGTTAGCTTCCCTAATTTCTCTTGTGCCTCAGCCTGTTCCTACCATTTTAACCCTCTCTTGATTATATTGGGGTATTTTGGCCCTCCACAAATATTTCTATATTTAAAATATAATAAAAGCCTCCTCCCATTCTTGATTCAATGTCTTGCAGTTTTGTTGCATCACTTTTGAAGCCTAGCTTATTTCTCATACCCTGTCTCTTCAATCTTGGTATACTGAGGTGTTTCAGCCCCCAAAAACAAAAACAAAAATAAATAAATAAAAACCTTCTCCTCCCACCCTTCCTTTTTCCTGGTTCAATGTCTTGCTGTGCTGTTATGCACTATCTCTGTCCAGCCTACCTCTGGCCCTCTCACAGTACCTTTCAAAACTCCTACCACTATCTTTGGGTATTCATGCCACTTTCGGTGCTGCATTGCTGTTCTTTTATGCCTGGGGTGTTCAAGCCATTGTTATTGGTGTGCTTTGATCCTCTTACAATATCTTTGAGTTTTCATGCCACTGTGCTTGCTGCCTGGATAGCAAGGTCTGAGGCCAGCACCATTTCCTTCCATGCCATCATATCAGATAGACAGATGCTGCTGGTATCTGTGATGGGCAGATTAGATATGTTTTATGCTCTTCTTATGCCATCTTGTTTCTATGTTTCATCAATAGTTTGCTACTCATGATAATGTGAAGAACACTTGATGAATCTGATGGCCAATTTGTATGTCAGAACCTCTAGTCTCCAGTTTCATAACACCAATGTTTATGATGCTTTGTCTCTTTCACAGTGCTTTGAATTCTCTGTGTCAATGTTTTTGGGGACACTTTGATCCTCTCATGCTTTCTTGGAGGTGTTCATGCCATTGTCGTTGGTACCTTTTGCCCCTTTTTTGGTGCTTTTTGTATTCATGCCACTGTTTGTGCTCTTTCACCTTCTCTTGGTGCTTTGCAGTATTCATGCTATTGTGGGTGCTGCTTTGCTCCCTTCATGGTGTGTTGGAGTTTCTGGAAGGGGAATGCAGCTATTCTTACCCTTGACTGAAGAACAATATCTTTTCTAACTGGGAAGTTCATCCTTTTCCTCCAAGTGCTCAATTTCAGGAGGAATGAGCATGGGATGAAGAGAGAAGAAGAAAACAACAACCTAACTAGCCAGATTAACCAAATTAACATTAGCAATCAATGGGTGACAAATAACTCTAGAGTGCCCTTACATCATTTTCATTGAACCTTGAGGTTTTCATGCCCCTGTTCTTGATTTCATTTGTTCCTCTTTAGGTGCCTTGGGGTCTCCATACCACTTTTGTTGTTGTACTTTGCCCTCCTTTGGATACCTTAGGGTTCCTTGCTACTGTTGGTGCTGCTTTTCCCCTCTCACAATACCTTGTAGGTTCTAGCAGAGGAGCACAGTGACCTAAGAACATTACTTCCTTTATCAGAGAAGACCATTCTCCTCCTCCAAGGGCACAGCTTTGAAAGGAATGAGCATAGAGTGGTGAGGGAGAAAGAGGACATCCGCCAAGGCAGCCAGATCAGCCAAATCAACATTAATGATGAAGAGGGTGGCAGATTTCACAGTTGGATCATCCTCACATCTCTCACACAGTGACTTTGTGTGTTCATGCCACTGTTCATGCTCTTTGTCCCTCTTTTGGTGCTTTTAGATGTTCCTACCACTGTTTATGTCACTGTATTTTCCTCTCACAGTTCCTTGGGGTGTTTATGCCACTGTTGTTGATGGTTCTTTGACTCTTTTTTTAGTGCTTTAGGTTGTTCATGGCACAGTTTGTTCTGATTTTTTACTTTTTTGGTGCCTTGGCAAGTTCATGCCACTATTGGAGCTGTATTGTCTTTCTCTGTGTACCTTGGGGGTATTCATGACACTGCTGGTGCTGCTTTTCCCCCTCACAATGTTGCATTGTTTCTCTTTTTGTGACATGGGGTGTGCTGCTCTGGCACTCTCTCAGATCCTTTGGCTGTTCATGCCACTTTTGGAGCCACTTATCTCCACTCTTGGTATCTTGGAATGCTCTTACTTTTGCATCTGATGCCTGCTTGCAAGTTTTAATAAACTTAGATAGAAAGCCCTAATAATAGTGTCTCAAACAGGTTAGATTATTCACTTCCATGTCTCATTATATGCTTTGTAATTTATGAAAGCCTTCTTTATTCCTTCAGCTTTCATTATTTTAAAGGTCCTTGTTTTCAATACATTAATGGATGTATTTCAATTTCAGATTGATGTCTGGTCCAATAAATACTACTTCACAGTTTTCTTTAGCTAGTAATTTGTGCAAAAGCTTAAAAAGCGGGTCTTCTAATAGAGTTTGTTTCATCTCATGTCTTTTCTGCTTTTATGCCAAAAATTTGTAAACCTTGCCAGGGGTGTGGATCCCCAAAATTTTGGTTCATTTTGGTTTTTCATTTTGAGGAGATTTTTTGTTTTTATTCAGTTCATTTAATTTTTGGGGGGATTCAGTTCATTTTTTAAACTGATAAAAACATTAAACAAAAATAAAACCCAAAAACAAATTGATGAAAAAAAATAAAACAAAACAGGATTCCAGCAGCCTTAACTGGGTACTCCCAGACCAAAAGTCTTCCCGGGTCCAGCACTGCAGCCTACACCTAAGTTAGGTCCATTGCCAAGGCCTAGCTCCAGAACCAAGCCAAGTCCGGGGCAAGGCCTAGTTCTGAGCCAGGCCTGGCACTGAAGTATAGCCCCTAGCTGGGCTCAGCACTGGAATCTAGGCTGAAGCAGGATCAGGTGCTAAAATCTGCCTGGGCCCAGCACTGCAGCCTATGCCTAAGTTGGACCCATTGCCGAGGCCTAGCCCCAGGCTCAAACCGGGTCTGGGGCAAGGCCTAGTTCTGATCCAGGCCTGGCACTGAAGTATAGCCCCTAGCTGGGCTCAGCACTGGAATCTAG
Organism: Rhinatrema bivittatum; assembly: GCF_901001135.1. Classification (NCBI taxonomy): domain Eukaryota; kingdom Metazoa; phylum Chordata; class Amphibia; order Gymnophiona; family Rhinatrematidae; genus Rhinatrema; species Rhinatrema bivittatum. The sequence goes on from NC_042615.1 coordinate 611,842,503, forward strand.
GCTGAAGCAGGATCAGGTGCTGAGGCCAGGATCAGGGCCCTCCCCATATGTCCACATCTGGACCCCCACTTATCCCCTTCTCTGATCCTGCTTTCAAAAGGGCAGAAGTGATGACAAGTTACTCCCAATAGGGCCCTGAGACATAAAATATTGTGCAGGTCACCTGAGAAATGGTGCCAGAGTGACATCTCTTTGGTTCCTTCTTCCAGTACAACCAGCACCATATTTATATACAGGCAAGAAATGTATACCTGTACATCCAAATGATGCTAGCCATACCAGTGGAAGGTGCCAAAGTGACAACACATTGGCACTATCCTCCAGGCAGATCATACCATTTTTAAACAGCTGGTACCCAGTAAGGAATGATAGGGCATTGCTCCTAAACCTTTGCAAGCAGAATACATGAAGGGGATAAGTGGGGACCGTGGTGCAAGCTCCCCAGCCCCAACACTTTTACACAGGGGGAGGGCCCAGGTCCCAGCTGTGGCTCAAGTTAGGCCTTCGCACTGGGATCAGCTCAAGCCTAGTCCTCAGTGTCAGGTCCAGCTCAGACTTAGGCCATAGTTCCAGGCCTGGCTTAGAACCGGGCCCAGCTCAGGACCAGGCAGGTCTAAGTTCTGGTCCTATCTCAGGACTCAGGCACTGGTGACAGGTCTAGCTCTGGACTGGGCTCCTGCACTGGTCCTGGCTCAGGACTAAGAAACAGCTCTGGTGTTGGCTTGGGTCTAGATCCCACCGCAGGGTTTGAATAGTTTTTTGGCCCAGGAAGGTCCAGCTAAGGATGAACCAAAAATGGCCTCATTGATTACATTTTTGGCATTCATTAGGAACAAATGAATATCCGTATTCCTTCTTGATTTATTTTTTCCTTATCCCACTTAATGAAAAGGTATGTTTTATCTATTAATTCAAACTCCATTTGCTAAAAGTAGTTCCCCTTTTTAGAGGACTTTTTCATCACACTAATTGCCCATGACTTCATTAAATGTCTTTGCCTTAAGCTTCTAATTTGGTTCTCAGGTAATTATCTAGTGACAGAACACTCTCCCACAGGGACTGTAGCTTTTGTTTTTAACTGCTAAATAAAAATTCATCAGGATTTAACAGTGAGTCATGGAGAAGACTCACAAAATGCAAATTAGTTTCTGCTCAAACATACCCCCTCGAGGTACATTTACTCCTTTCTATAAGTATGGATATCAGATTTGGATATGTTTATCTCAAAATTTTATGTATATCAGATAGTTCTTATGTCAGGTACAATATCAAAGGAATCCACATAGCAAGCATAAAAATACTTAGAGATCAATATTCAGAAAAGTGGCAAGCAAATTTTTCAGCTAAGGTTAATTGGATAACTTGTGATGATTAACTGGATAACTAGTGTCCAGGGTAACCCTATTTGGATTCAGTGCAAGAAGCATAAAATGAAACTCTATTAAACTGTCGTCAAGCAGAACATAAAAGGAATCTAATATACTGTATCTCCTATGCATTCTTTTTCAGTACAATTAGAAAGCTTTCTTGATATCATAAATGCACTCAAATTATATATTAGAAATATAGTATTTCAAGTGTGTCAGCTCAACTTAAAATTCTTACTATACTAGGGGGAAAGGTGGAGAGCCGATTGTTTGCCTGGACCCCGTTCGAGTCGCTATTGCGGTGAGAGAAAGAAAAACTGAACTCCTCACCGAGGGAGGCGCGGCTGAGAGACCACCCCGTTTGTGACATCATCAATAGGCCCCCGGACCATCATAAACGTCAGGCCCTGTGGCGCACAAACTGGGGAAAGGAGGAGAGCCGACTGTTTTCCTGGACCCCGGTCGAGTCGCTATTGCGGTGAGAGAAAGAAAAACTGAACTCCTCGCCGAGGGAGGAGGGAGGCGCGGCTGAGAGACCGCCCCGTTTGTGACGTCATCAAAAGGCCCCCGGACCATCATAAAAGTCGGGCCCTGAGGCGCACAAACTGGGGAAAGGAGGACAGCCGACTGTTTGCCTGGACCCTGGTCGAGTCGCTATTGTGGTGAGAGAAAGAAAAACTGAACTCCTCGCCGAGGGAGGAGGGAGGCACGGCTGAGAGACTGCCCCATTTGTGACATCATCAAAAGGCCCCGGACCATCATAAAAGTCGGGCCCTGTGGCGCGCAGGCGCCGGCGCGCAGCCAAAGGGGCGCCCCTGGTAAATTTTTTGTTTTTGTTTCCTTGTCTGATTATTCTATATATTTGCCTGGTAGTTACCTCCCTGTAGAGGATATGGGAAGGAAACGTAAATCCAAGACTTGGACTTCCTCACCAACAACTCCAGCGTCTAGAAAGCGTCTAGGACCCATGGACAACCATATCATACATATGGGTGAGTCTATGGTAAGGGACGATGTAGAAGGGAATTCCCAGTTAGGGGTATCCCTAAGTCCCAGGTCCGCACAACCCTTCTGACAGAAGGTAGGCGCCGTCCACAAGTAGTAACATTATCAACATGACACTGGAGAACTAACAGATATCGAGTACCTGTTTAGGACACAGCACAACCCCCCCCCTGTAGCCCCTGAAGCAGGCACAAGAGTGCCGAAACATGGCCCATGTCGGGCAGGCAGACGCGATCCCCGCGAGAAGCAATTGAGACGGATGTCCTGATAAGTACTGACAAACAAGTAGCGGGTCGCCTCATAAAACGGGGAGATAAGGGGATCTTTTTAGATAAAAAAGAAAAAGACAAAATAGAAAATCTACATTGAATTTTGGATAATAAAGATTAATAGATGGGGCTAAAAAGAAGGACACCCATAAAATTGGCTGTCCTTGAACAATAGCCACCGTACATAAGTAATACCAGGACACAAGCATCCCTTGTATTGGTATATGTTATAGAATTACTGGCATCAGTAGCATGGGATCTACTTAGTGTTTGGGTTCTTGCCAGGTACTTGAAGCCTAGTTTGGCCACTGTTGAAAATAGGATGCTGGGCTTAATGGATCCTTGGTCTGACCCAGTATGCAATTTGTTATGTTCTTATGGATTGTGGTGGGGTGACTAGTGAAAGAGAAAGAGGGATTGATTGGTTCATGGGTGACTGGCGAGAGAGAAAAAGGGAGTGATTGTGGGGTTGACTGGTGAGAGAGAGGGAGCTGGCTGTCTTGGTACATGTGAGTACCAATGACATAGGAAAGTACAGGAGAGAGGTTCTGGAAGACACTTTTAGGTAAAAAGTTGAAACCTGAACCTCCAGGGTAGCATTCTCAGAAATTCTCCCTATTCCATGTACGGGAACCTAAAGGCAGAGATCCAGATTTTCAATGTGTGGATGAAATGGTACAGGAAAGAGGGTTTTAGGTTTTCTAGGAACTGGGCATAATTTTGGAGAAATGAGGCTTTATTCAAAAGGATGGCCTCCACCTTAACCAGATGGAACAGTCTGCTAGCACTAACCTTTAAAGAGGAGACAGAGCAGTTTTTAGACTTAGATGAAGGAGGGAAACCGACAGTCGCTAAGATGTGCATGTTTCGGAATGATATATCATTGAAGGTTCCAAAGAGAACAGGGTATTTAGGAAATCCCGGTAGAGAGGTTGCAATAAATGCTAAAGTGGACAGGTACCTTTAAGTAAAGAATATACAGAGCAGACAGATTCCAGATTAACCCTGTTAACTGGTAAGCAAGTTGTTAATACAAACAAAAAACATACTTTGAAATATCTGCATACAAATGCAAGAAGTCTGAAAAAAAAAAGATGAGTTAGAGTATATAGCACTAGATGAAGAGGCTGATATAACTGGCATCTCAGAGACCAGGTGGAAAGAGGATAACCAATGGCATACTGTGATACCAGGGTCCAAATTATATTGAAATAATGGCATGAATCAAATTAGTAGAGGGGTGGCACTTTATATTAAAGAGGGCATTGAATCAAACAGAACAAAAGTTCTGTAGAAAACAAAATGAAATGCTGAATCTTTATGGATAGAAATTCCAGGCGACAAAATAGCAGTGGGGGTGTATTACCATCTTCCTGACCAGAACAATTAATGAAATGATAAAAAAAAATGAGGGAAGCTAACAAAATCAGCAGCACTTAGAAATGGGCGATTTACATTATCCCAGTACTGATTGGGTGAATATAACATCAGGACATGCTGTAGAGGTAAAGTTCCTAGAAGAAATAAATGCTTGTTTCATGGAGCAGCTGGTACAAGAACAGCAAGAGGGGAAACTATGATGGACTTAGACCTTAGTGGAAACCAGGATTTGATGCAAGAGGTAACAGCGTTGGAGCCACTTGGCAATAGTGATTACAACATGATCAAATTTGGCTTAATAATTGGAGGGAGGACACTAAAGAAATCTACTGGGACAGCATTCAGTTTTCAGAAAGGTGACTATGATAAAATGAGGAAAATGGTTAGGAAATAACTTAAAGGAGCAGTTGCAAAAGTTAAGAGCTTACATCAGACATGGACATTGTTTATAAATACCATCATGGAAGCCCAGACCAGATGTATTCCACACATTAGAAAAGGTGAAGGAAGGCTAAATGACTACCAGCATGGTTAAAAGGTGAGTGTTACACGCGCCACCCACAGCAGCCCCGCAGCATGGCCCTCTCACCTTCTCAGATGGGCTCCAGGGCCTGGCTCCTCTTCTCTGGTGGCGGTGGGCCACAAGCTCCAACCTCGGGTTCCCTCCAGTGCCGCCGGTCCTGCCTCGCCACCCAGGTTTTCCAGCCAAGACGTCCCTGCTCATCAGGCCTCTCCGCGTGGCCCGCGGAGAGATGCTGCCATCAGTGCTGCACTCCTTCCTAGGTGCGTGTACGCACTTCTCTAGTTCTTTTAAAGGGTCCGTGGCGGAAACCTGGCCACGGACCCGGTTGCTGACGTCAGACTCTTCAGCATATAAAAGCTCAGGACTCGCTCCATAGAGTTGACTTTCCAACAGGTCTCCTTGTATTCCGGGTACTCGTTGCTGATTCCAGAATTGTGTCTTCGTGGTGTTCTTGTCTCCTGTGGTTCCCGGTTCCTGTTCTCCTTGCTCCTGTTCGTTTTTATGTTGGACTGTCTCTTGGATTTGACCACCGCGCTGCCTGACTATTCTTCAGCTTCTCTCCAGCCTCAGACCTCTGCTACGCCTGACTACTCTTCAGCTTCTCTCCAGCCCCGGACTTCTGCTATGCCTGACTACTCTTCAGCTTCTCTCCAGCCCCAGACCTCCGCTATGCCTGACCACGCCTGCCTTCTCTGTGCCCTGACCATTGCTTTGATTGACCATGCCTGCCTTCTCCGTGCTCTGACCATTGTTTTGATTGACTATGACTGCCTTCTCCATGTCCTGACCCTTGCTTTGAACGACTACGCTATAGACTCTACTGTGTCCAGAGTCTACACCGCTTGCCACAACTTCTTCTTGCCACCGGCTCTGATCCTTGCCTATTCTCTGGATGTGGACTTAAAGGCTTAGGCTCAAGCACCCCCAGCTACCTATTGTTTCTCCAGCGCCTGAGTTCTGGTTCCGAATCCAGTCCAGGATAGGACTACGCCATCTACTGGCTGCTATCTCTGGGCTGAACCACCTTCTATCTCTAGCTAACTCTGAGGCCCATCTAAGTCCTGCCGGCCCCGGCACCCAAAGGCTCAACTCGAGGGGAACGAGGGCTGGTATAGGTGAAGCTCCAGTGGCCTCTAGCTTCAGCCCACTCCACCTGCTGATGGTGGGGACCCGTAGGTCGCTGCCTACTGGCTGCGTCAACCCCACCTAAGCCCAAGGGTCAACTCTGACGCATCAGTGAGATGCAAGAGGCTATAATAGCGTAAATAACATCATTCAAGAAATGAAAAAGAGATCCAAATGATGAAAATGGGAAACAGCATAAGCACTGGCAAACTAGATGCAAAGCTCTGTTAAGAATCTTATAGATGTCAGCAAGCCGGAAAAACGTGCCAGACCTCTTTTCAAAAAAAGGTTACCTGGACTTCTCGATCATTCACCTATTTAGCCCATAACGGGTGCCAAATAATATCTATTTTTCAATTATTTTAAATTGCATATATAAAGCAATTTAGTCATAACTTAAATTAAATTAATGCATTCTCTGAACAAATAAGCCTTTTTGCTAGAACAAATAAGCAAAAAACCTGTCCCACAACCTGAATTCATATACAGGAAATCTTGCACATCCGAGGAATTACACAATCATCTTGGCCCAGAACTCACATTCATAGACATCTCTTCACCCAACTCAGCCCTCCACTCTTGGTCTATGATAACAGAAACAGCAGCCAACAATCTCTGTCCTCTATCAACAAAAAAACTCGAACACAACTCCTCCAAAAGACAACCTTGGTTTAAAGAAGAACTTCAAAAACTGAAACACTCCCTCCGACAGAAGGAAAGCAAATGGCGGAAAACACCAACACAGACATCCCTCTCTGCTTACAAACTCGCACTCCACCAATACAAAAGCGCTACATTAAAAACAAAAAGGGACTTCTTTGCACAGAAGATCCACCATATTATCTTTGACTCCAAAGCCCTCTTTGCCTATGTATCTAATTTAACGCAAACCATGACTCCTGACATCCCTGCCAACCTAGCTCAAGAAAAATCAGAGGAGTTGGCCCTCTTCTTTAGCAACAAAATCTCCAACCTAATAACACAGCTGAGAACCAACACTTCAACGCCATCCAACACATACTTCCACCACAACAAAGACATTTCTCTACAATCTTTCGAACCCATCACTACTTCTGAGATTCTCTCTATACTGAAGAAAATGAAACCTTCATCTCACCCTTTAGACCACATCCCATCCAAACTTCTCCTGCTAATACCAGAAACAATCTCCAATGCTCTGACAGACATTATTAACTGTTCCCTAGCACAAGGAATCTACCCGGATGACCTGAAAATTGCATCCATCAAACCGCTCTTAAAAAAACCCAACTTAAATCCTAATAATCCTAACAATTTCCGTCCTATATCCAATCTCCCGTTCATAGCTAAGGTAATGGAAAAGTTAGTTAACTCCAGACTCTCAGACTACCTCGAAGAACACAACATTCTGTTCCCATCTCAATATGGCTTCAGAAAAGCTCTAAGTACTGAATCACTACTAATTTCCCTGACCGACTACCTCATCATGGGCCTGGATAAAGGTCACACTTATTTACTGATCCTACTGGACCTATCAGCTGCCTTTGATACGGTTAACCACTCCACCCTACTAATTCAATTAGCAAACATCGGAATAACAGGAACAGCACTATCATGGTTCAAATTGTTCTTAGGGAACAGAAAATACAAAGTCAAAATCCACAACAAAGAATCTCAACACTACTCTTCATCTACGGGAGTTCCACAGGGCTCCTCCCTTTCACCAACGCTCTTTAATATATACCTGCTCCCTCTTTGCCAACTGCTAACTAACTTAAACCTTAAACACTTTCTGTATGCAGATGACGTCCAGATAGTCATACCCGTTAAAGAATCCTTCACCAAAACTCTAGAATTCTGGGAAACTTGTCTTCAAAAAATTGATGGTCTCCTCTCAAACCTTAATCTAATACTAAACTCTTCAAAAAGTGAACTCCTCCTAATTTCTTCTGAAAACAGTAACTTTGACACAAATCCTCCACCCAATTTACAAACTCCACAAGTAAGAAACTTGGGAGCTATCGTGGATAACAGGTTAAACCTAAAAGCATTCATAAATCAAACTACTAAGGACTGCTTCTATAAACTCCAAGTCTTAAAAAGAATAAGACCACTCTTCCATTTTCATGACTACAGAACTATTCTACAATCAATAATATTTGCTAAACTAGATTACTGCAACTCTTTGCTTTTAGGTCTTCCATCATCTCACACTAAACCCCTTCAGATGGTCGAAAACACGGCTGCGAGAATATTAACTAACACACGGAGAAGAGACCACATATCACCAATCCTCAAAGACCTGCACTGGCTGCCAATTCACTACAGAATCATATATAAGTCCATAACCACTATTTTCAAAGCTATACATCAACAATCGCAGCTCAACCTTCAAATTCCACTCAAAAAATTCACGTCCAAAAGACCAATCAGAGAGTCTTATAGAGAAACCCTACAAGTACCACACTCCAAATCCATGAAGCACATAACCGCCAGAGACAGGGCTTTCTCCACTGCAGGACCAACACTGTGGAACTCCATCCCACCAGATTTGCGACAGGAACCATGCCTTCCTACTTTTAGGAAAAGACTTAAAACGTGGCTATTCATGAAAGCATTTCCTGAACTAAACTGAACCTATTCCATTATCAACCAGTCGCCCAGACTTTGCCTTAATCATGGTAATTAACATCCCTACCTCATAAGGGCAATTCATCAATGCTATAAGCACATTGACTGGCATATATGTTCTTTCTATTTAAACCCCTGCTTCTTTTCTCCGATCCAAGTTATTTTATTCCCTTGTTTTATTGTAACTGCATTCCTTAGCCTTCTCTTGTTTTATGTTTTTTACTACCATTATTATTATTATTTATTACTAAATGTTATTTTTTGACTTTGTTCCCTATCCACTTGTTAATTGTAAACCGACATGATGCGATTTTTATCGCGAATGCCGGTATAGAAAAACTTAAAATAAAATAAATAAAAAATAAAATAAAGCAGAAAAGCATGTGAAACAGAAAAGTCAACCCAACCCTGACATCATCTGGCATTTTCAAAACCTGCATAAAGAGAGCATAATAGCTAGTGTGACAGGAAAGTCAACCCAACCCAGACATTAGCTGGTGTTTCAAAAACCTGCATCAGGGGGGTATTATCTTTAATAGTTAATCACTCTGTGTGATTGCTCTGTGATATATCCTTCCACCTTTTCTAAGGTGTGGAATACATCTGGTCTGGGCTTCCAAGACGGTATTTATATACAATGTCTATGCCTGATGCAAACTTTTATCTTTTGCAGCAGCTTCTTTAAGTTATTTCCTAACCATTTTCCACATTTTATCACAGTCACCCTTCCGATACTGATGATACATCACAGAGCAATAACACAGAGTAATCAATTATTAAAGATAAGTCCCCCTGATGCAGGTTTTTGAAACGCCAGCTAATGTTTGGGTTGGGTTGACTTTGCTGTCACACTTGCTATTGTGCTCTCTTTATGCAATGGTGGAAGGAGGACAACCAATGGGACAGTGCTATACCGGAGTACAAATTATATCACAATGACAGAGAGGAGCACCCGGGAGGCGGTGTGGTGCTTTATATCCGGGATGGCATTGAGTCCAACAGGACAAACATCCTGCATGAGACTAAATGCACAATTGAATCTTTATGGGTAGAAATCCCTTGTGTTTCGGGGAAGACTATAGTGATAGGAGAATACTACCGTCCACCTGGTCAAGATGGTGAGACTGACAGTGAAATGCTACGAGAAATTAGGGAAGCTAACCAAATTGTTAGTGCGGTAATAATGGGAGACTTCAATTACCCAACAAAAAAGTGCAGAAAGGATTTAGTCCAATTTTGAAACTGTCTTGCATTCAGGTATGTGTTGAAATTGTACTAGACTACCTATGTCGGCATTTTGCAGCTCTATGTCCTAACCAATATATGTTTATTTACAGTGTCTTGTGAAAAAACTGTTGCTCCCTCCCGATGCAGCCCTCGGCGAAACACGGGACCGTGTCGGGGGACGCGTTCTAAATTGGTGCGATTTTAAGTCAGTGGAGTTGCCGTTTAAAAATGAATAAAAGCTATCCTGCTCTGTAGAGCTTTTGAACTACTTTGTGGTTTGGACTAAATCCTTTCTGCACTTTTTTGTTGAGACTTCAATTACCCCAATATTGACTGGGTAAATGTATTATCAGTACATGCTAGAGATATAAAGTTCCTGGATGGAATAAATGACATTTTTATGGAGCAATTTCTTCAGGAACTGACAAGAGAGGGAGCGATTTGGGATCTAATTCTCAGTGGAGCACAGGATTTAGTGAGAGAGGTAATGGTGGTGGGGCTGCTTGGCAATAATGATCATAATATGATCAAATTTGAATTAATGACTAGAAAGAGGACAGTAAGCAAATCCATGACTCTCGTGCTAAACGTTCAAAAGGGAAATTTTGATAAAATGAGAAAAATTGTTAGAAAAAAACTGAAAGGAGCAGCTACAAAGGTAAAAAGTGTGCAAGAGACATGATTCATTGTTAAAAAATACCATCCTAGAAGCACAGTCCAGATGTATTCCACACATTAAGAAAGGTGGAAAGAAGGCAAAACGATTACCGGCATGTTTAAAAGGGGAGGTGAAAGAAGCTATTTTAGCCAAAAGATCTTCATTCAAAAATTGGAAGAAGGATCCAACACAAGCTGAAGAGTAGTAAATCACCTGGACCGGATGGTATACACCACAGAGCTCTGAAGGAATTAAAAAATGACATTTCTGATCTATTAGTTAAAATTTGTAACCTATCATTAAAATCATCCATTATACCTGAAGATTGGAGGATAGCTAATGTAACCTCAATATTTAAAAAGGGCTCCAGGGGCAATCTGGGAAACCACAGACCAGTTAGCCTGACTTCAGTGCAAGGAAAAATAGTGGAAAGTGTTCTAAACATCAAAATCACAGAACATATAGAAAGACATGGTTTAATGGAACAAAGTCAGCATAGCTTTACCCAGGGCAAGTCTTGTCTCACAAATCTGCTTCACTTGTTTGAAGGAGTTAATAAACATGTGGATAAAGGTGAACTGGTAGATGTAGTGTACTTGGAGTTTCAGAAGGCATTTGACAAAGGTCCTCATGAGAGGCTTCTAGGAAAATTAAAAAGTTATGGGCTAGGTGGCGATGTCCTTTCGTGGATTACAAACTGGCTAAAAGACAGGAAACAGAGAGTAGGATTAAATGGACAATTTTCTCAGTGGAAGGGAGTGGGCAGTGGAGTGCCTCAGAGATCTGTATTGGGACCCTTAATTTTCAATATATTTATAAATGATCTGGAAAGAAATACGAGTGAGGTTATCAAATTTGCAGATGATACAAAATTGTTCAGGGTAGTTAAATCACAAGCATATTGTGATAAATTGCAGGAAGACCTTGTGAGACTGGAAAATTGGGCATCAAAAAGGCAGATTAAATTTAATGTGGATAAGTGCAAGGTGATGCATATAGGGAAAAATAACCCATGCTATAGTTACACAATGTTAGGTTCCATATTAGGTGCTACCACCCAAGAAAGAGATCTAGGCGTCATAGTGGTTAACACATTGAAAGAGTCGGTTCAGTGTGCTGTGACAGTCAAAAAAGCAAACAGAATGTTGGGAATTATTAGAAAGGGAATGGTGAATAAAACAGAAATTGTCATAATGCCTCTGTATCACTCCATGGTGAGACCACACCTTGAATACTGTGTACAATTCTGGTCGCCACATCTCAAAAAAGATATAATTGCGATGGAGAAGGTACAGAGAAGGGCTACCAAAATGATAAGGGGAATGGAACAGCTCCCCTATGAGGAAAGACTAAAGAGGTTAGGACTTTTCAGCATGGAGAAGAGACGGCTGAGAGGGGATATGATAGAGGTGTTTAAAATCATGAGAGGACTAGAAAAGGTATATGTGAATCGGTTATTTAATCTTTCGGATAGTAGAAAGACTAGGGGGCACTCCATGAAGTTAGCATGGGGCACATTTAAAACTAATCGGAGAAAGTTCTTTTTTACTCAAAGCACAATTAGACTCTGGAATTTGTTGCCGGAGGATGTGGTTAGTGCAGTTAGTATAGCTGTGTTTAAAAAAGGATTGGATAAGTTCTTGGAGGAGAAATCCATTACCTGCTATTAAGTTCACTTAGGGGCGGATTTTAAAAGGCGCGCGAATAGCCTACTTTTGTTTGCGCTCCAGGCGCAAACAAAAGTACGCTGGATTTTAGTAGATACGCGCGGAGCCGCGCGTATCTGCTAAAATCCTGGATCGGCGCGCGCAAGGCTATGGATTTTGTATAGCCGGCGCGCGCCGAGCCGCGCAGCCTACCCCCGTTCCCTCCGAGGCCGCTCCGAAATCGGAGCGGCCTCGGAGGGAACTTTCCTTTGCCCTCCCCTCACCTTTCCCTCCCTTCCCCTACCTAACCCACCCGCCCGGCCCTGTCTAAACCCCCCCCCTTACCTTTTTTCGGGGGATTTACGCCTCCCGGAGGGAGTCGTAAATCCCCGCGCGCCAGCGGGCCTTCTGCGTGCCGGGCCGCGACCTGGGGGCGGGTACGGAGGGCGCGGCCACGCCCCCGGACCGCCCCGGGCCGTAGCCACGCCCCCGAACCCGCCCCCAAAACGCTGCCGACACGCCCCCGAAACGCCGCGACGACCGGGCCCGCCCCCGACACGCCCCCGACACGCCCCCCTCGGAGAACCCCGGGACTTATGCGAGTCCCGGGGCTCTGCGCGCGCCGGGAGGCCTATGTAAAATAGGCTTCCCGGCGCGCAGGGCCCTGCTCGCGTAAATCCGCCCAGTTTTGGGCGGATTTACGCGAGCAGGGCTCTGAAAATCCGCCCCTTAGAGAATAGCCACTGCCATTAGCAATGGTAACATGGAATAGACTTAGTTTTTGGGTAATTGCTAGGTTCTTATGGCCTGGACTGGCCACTGTTGGAAACAGGATGCTGGGCTTGATGGACCCTTGGTCTGACCCAGTATGGCATTTTCTTATGTTATTATGTTCTAGAGATAGGATGATGTCATCCCAAAGAAGGGTGACTAAAATGCTGTGAGGTCTGTATTGGAAGACTTATGCGGAGAGGTGAAGGATTTGAATAGTTACGCCCTGGAAGAGAGGACGTGTAAGGGAGATATGATATAGAACTTCAGATACCTGAAAGGTTTTATAATGATGCACAAACTTTGAACCTTTTCCATTGAAAAGGAAACAGTAAAACTAGGGGCACAAAATGAAACTCCAAGGGGGAAGTCTCAGAATCAACATAAGGATGCCTGGATGCCAGGTGGATGTCTGGAATGCCCTTCTGGAAGAGGTGGTGAGGACGAAAACAGTAAACAAATTCAAAAGGGCATGGGATAAACACTGTGGATCCCTAAAGGCTTGTGGATGATAATGAAGAAAAGGGATCATGGTGGAAAGCTGCACGGAGCTGCAGTTAGTTCCCTTAACAGAACTTATGGGGGATTGCTATGCTTAACCAATTAGCCTTGATTCTTTTGAAGCAACTGCAACATTGCTCTCTACTTTGATGGCCGAGGGGGGAAAGAAGTGTTGGATTCTAGGGATGTGCAATCATTTTTTAACGATTAGGAAATTCGTACGATATTTCCTAAATCGTCATGGATCGAGAAACCGATAAAATGATTGCACATTTCCCGAATTTTCGTAAAAAAATCATTTTTTCGGCTTAGCGCGCGCTAACGGGAGTTCGTTTTTGTTACTTTTTGTTAGTTAGCGCGCGCTAATGAGAAATAGCGTGCATTAAGCTGAAAAACGATTTTTCACGAAAAAAAAAATGCCAATCCGTGGGAATACGAGATTTTCCCTCGGCCACATGAACCCGAAAGCAGAAACAATTGGGCACTCGATGCACATCGCTATTGGATTCTGAAATCAATCATGGTCTAGGGTACTGATATGCTAACATTAGGGATAAAAAATAAAAGCACTGAGAGGTCTAGAACGGGTAGATATGAATCGTTTTTTTACTTTTTCGGATAACAGAAAGACTAGGGGGTACTTCATGAAGTTAGCATGTGGCACATTTAAAACTAATCGGAGAAAGTTCTTTTTCACTTAGCGCACAATTAAACTCTGAATTTGTTGCCAGAAGATGTGGTTAGTGCAGTTAGTATAGCTGTGTTTAAAAAAGATTGGATAAGTTCTTGGAGGAGAAGTCCATTACCTCCTATTAATTAAGTTGACTTAGATAATAACCACAGCTATTACTAGAAATGGTAACATGGAATAGACTTAGTTTTTGGGTACGTGATGGGTTCTTATGGCCTAGATTGGCCACTGTTGGAAACAGGATGCTGGGCTTGATGGACCCTTGGTCTGAACCATTATGGCATGTTCTTATGTTCTTATGTTCTTAATATGTGATAGAAATTGTAACAAAAAGCGTGAGAAAATCACATATATAAGAATATTGCAAGTAAGCAATGTGTTAAACCCTCATCCTTGAGCAATTGCACACTTATGCTGCAAAAGTGTTTTAACATTTAAACACTCGTTATTAGTAGTGCTTGCTCAGTACACTTAATCATGGGGTGATTCCCAATTGTTTCTTGGTTGCCACGGTCTTAAAGAAACAACTATTTTTTTTTGCAATTTTTTAAAATTTTTAAAGGAGAATTTTGTCACTCCAACATCATTTTAAATAAGAAAACATTTTTGAACTTATCCTTCCTGATAAACGCTTGGAGCAAGGCATTTACCAACTTTGCTCAGCAAATGCTCAACAACTGCCCGACACCACCGATGTTTCGTGGACTTTCTCAGGGGCTTATGTCTCTAAAAGGAAAACATGAAATGCTTTTTATGAGTATCTGATGCATTCCAAATTGAAAAGCCATATAGATTTAACTTACGTGCGCATCTAGAGTAGGAAACAAATGATTTCATTATGTGACGTTTCAAATCAAGGATCCGCCATTTTTAAAGGGACGTATTTAAGCTTACGTTCGGCTCGTAATGCAACCAATCAGAGGAGGGAAAGAATATTTTAACCGATGAAGAACATTTGGGACAGTTTTTTAAACTAATGAAGACCATTCAATAGTATCGTTCATGCCCCAAGGAAATTCTGTTGACAATTCAAAAATCCATCTTTGTTCTTTGTAGTTCAGTGTGGAATGACTGTCTCCTCCTCTAGGATTTTGCGGGACCATTTCTAAAATGGTCCAGTGCAGCTCTAAGAATGTGTGGCTTGCTTGTAAACAATGTTTAACTATGGGAGCTTCAATATTGCCCGTATTCAATCGACTTTGGTGTTCTCTTAGTCAAGTCCTGATTGGTCTAGATGTTAGTCCCACATACAATAGAGGACAGTCGCATTGGATTAAGTAAACTGCATTTTGAGACTTGCAATTACTTGAAAATTTCTTCTTGTAAATGACCCCAGTGATCGGATGTTTCCATATTTCGCCTGTTATAGAGTTTTGACACATATCACATTGTCCACATGTTGTGTGGGTACTAATACTGGATTGATCTGTACTGTCGGGTAATGCTGCTCATACAATATGATTTCTAATATTTGAACCTCTTTGAAATGAAATCTATGCTGGTTCTGAAAAAAGAGGGTATAGCTGAAGTACATGCCAATATTTATAAATGCTCTGAACAATGGCTGAGGACCGATCCATATGTTGTAAAACGTACACATCCTGTGAAACTGTTCTTCTGGTTTGATACGTAAGCAGTGATTCCCTTGGTGAATATAGGGCTCTTTTGTACGCTGCTCGTATAACTTAAAAAGGATAGCCCCGTTCAAAGAAATGTTTTGCCAGATCAAGAGCTTGATATTTAAAACCCGACAATGTAGAACATATACGATGTAAATGAAAGAACTGGCTGACTGGGAGCCAATTTTTAAAGGCCCTCAGGTGAAAACTTTGATATCTGAGGAAATTATTCCTCTTAATAGAATTTTGATGCAAGGTTGTCTTAATCTATAAGCCATCTTTAACTAACATAATATCCAAAAAGGGCAATTGGTGGTTGTCAACTTGAGATGTAAACTTAAGGTCATCATCAATGGTATTTAACCATTGAAGAAATTGATGCAGATGATGTTTGTCAGACTTCCAAAAAAACAAAAGATCGTCGATGTAACGAATCCAGAAGCATACATCTTAAAAGAAAATGGTGATTTGTAAATAATCAACATTTCTAAATGATTAATAACTAAGTTGGCCACCGCGGGGGCCACTGAAGACCCCATCAGTATGCCGTGTGTCTGTAAATAAATTTTGTCACAAAAAGAAAAATAGTTATGCTGTAGAACAAATTGTGCAAGTTTTAAAAGAAATGAAACTGGTATCCGATGAATTAAAGATGTCAGTGCTTCTCTCACTACATCAATTGCCACAGAGTGGGATACATTCGTGAAAAGCGAGATTAGTTGAAACTGTGTTGACGGTAACTTCACCTCTTGAAGCTTTGTTAAGACATGAGTTGTATCTTGTACAAAAGAATGTGTGGCTTTTACACATGGTTGAAGAAATTGTCCAAAAAAATGGCAAGAGGTTCAAGTAAAGAACCATTACTTGAGATGATGGGTCTCAAAGGGGAGTTGTCAAGTGCACTTTAGGAACACCATATAATAATGGTATTCTAGGATGGAGTACAGTAAGAAATTGTTGTTCCTTTTTAGTAAGAAATGCTATTTTAATTTCCATCAGTAAAGATTCAATTTGATCATGTAATATTTTTGTTGGATATTCTTCCAAAAGTTGGTAATATTTATGATCATTTAACTGAGCCTGCAAACTCTGAATGTACTGTGTTTTGTCTTGGATAACTGTGCTGCCACCCTTGTCCATGGGTTTTATTATTATTTCATGATTTGAAGATAATGATTTCAAAGCTGTTTGCATTTGAGCTGAAAAATTGACAAATCCATCACATGAGGAGGATTCTACCACTTCAATATCATGTACCATCAAATCCTTAAAGGTGGCTATATGAGGGTCCAATGGACCAGATGGAGTCCACTCCCATAGTTAAACATTGTTTACAAGCAAACTACATGTTCTTAGAGCTGCACTGGACCATTTTAGAAATGGTCCCGCAAAATCCTAGAGGAGGAGACAGTCATTCCACACTGAACTACAAAGAACAAAGATGGATTTTTGAATTGTCAACAGAATTTCCTCAGGGCATGAACGATACTATTGAATGGTCTTCGTTAATTTAAAAAACTGTCCCAAATGTTCTTCATCGGTTAAAAAATTTGTTCCCTCCTCTGATTGGTTGCAAACTGAGCCGAAAGTAAGCTTAAATATGTCCCCTTAAAAATGGTGGATCCTTGATTTGAAACACCACATAACAAAGCAATTTGTTTCCTACTCCAGTCGCGCATGTAAGTTAAATCTATATGGATTTTCAATTTGGAATGCATCAGATATTCATAAAAAGCATTTCATGTTTTCCTTTTAGAAACATAAGCCCCTGACAAAGTCCACGAAACACCAGCGGTGTAGGGCGGTTGTTGAGCATTTGCTGAGCAAAGTTGGTGAATGCCTTGCTCCAAGCGTTTATCTGGAAGGATAAGTTCAAAATTATTTTATTTAAAATGATGTTGGAGTGACAAAATTCTCCTTTAAAAATTTTAAAAAATTGCGAAAATAATAGTTGTTTCTATAAGACCGTGGCAACCCAGAAACACCCCATGACTAAGCATACTGAGCAAGCACTACTAATAACGAGTGTTTAAACATTAAAACGCTTTTGCAGCGTAAGTGTGCAATTGGTCAAGGATGAGGGTTTAACATTAGGGATAAAGCACAGGACTGCTTCTACAGCCAAGTTCAAAAGCAAAGCACGTTCAAGCAGCATTGTCTGAATTATCAGCAAGGCTGCTCACAACGTAAAAATGTTGTTAGCAGTAATTTTGTTATGGGTTTGACAGTTACTTGGTTTTGATTGTATTACTATCCTTAACATAAGGCATGGGGGTAACCTGCATAGAGAAGAAACTTGCTTGGCAGACTGGATGGACCATTTGGTCTTTGTCTGCTGACAATATTATGTTACCATATTACTATGTTATTTTAGAGAAACTTGTCAAAAAGGTGTTTTAAAGTTTTACTTCATTTTTAAATTATGTAAGCTAACAGAGTCAGAAAATATCTGTTTATTTTTTATTTTATTTTTAACTTTGCAGCTACCTGTTCAGTGGATACATTTTTGATAAAATAAAATTCTCCCTAAGGCGTCTTTGGTTGAAATGTTCCAAACCCAAACTGAAAAAAATAGAAACTGTCAAACTATCAACAGTTTTACCACTGGGAATAACCACCCAGACAACAGATTTGCCAGGAAAATATTTGACTTGGAAGAATGAAGATGCTTCTTTTATTCTTAAACTGAAGTGTATGTTTTTATATGCATTATACAATTCAACAAAAAAAGGATTAACATAAAAGAAATTGATTAAGACTGGTGGGAATTTGTTTTTACCAGCATCCCTGATGATTTTATTTCTGACTGTCCCTTTATGCACATATGGGAGTAATTTTCAGACTGGCCACATATCCGCAGAGAACACAGGTAACTTGGGGACCTTGCTCTAATTTTCAAAACATACATACACGTGTACTTTCACTTTGAAAATTAACTGTAAATGTTTACACCTGCTATTTTATGCAATTTTCCTGAGTAAAAATGTGCACATATGTTTGAATTTTCAACAGTAGGTGTGTCATTCCTAATCCTACCCTATGCATGCACTTTTACACAAATATAGAGTGAGCAATAATCAAAAATCCCATTTCTGTGAGTAATGAACTGTTTTACCCATGAAAATAGCTGTGAAACTTACCCTCCATATGTATAATATACAATATATAGTGGTGTATATAATTTCTTTTGAGCAGTATCCCATTTTTTTACTATATTTATTTGTGATATTAAACTGTTTGCTATTCTAATTTTCCTTAAAGTTGCTCCATGACAATTCTAGTAATCACAATTCCAGTTCAAAAACACTTCATGGCAGGTAGGCTTTGTAGAAGCAAGATCCCTTAAGTGGGACATTTGGGAAATTACAGCTAGGCATAGTAGCAGCAAGACCCCATAGTGAGATCAGGAGCATGTTAAAGAGATATGGTGGCAGTTAGATCCTAAGAGGTACATCAGGGTCATGACAGGTAGATATAGAAGCAACAAGACCAATAAGGTGGTACATCTGGGGCATGGCAGGTAGACATTATAGCAGCAAGACCCCTAAGATGGTACATGTGGGGTATGGCAGGTAGGTACATTGGCAGCAAAACTAATAAAGTAGTAGCTCTGATAAGGTAGGTATAGTAGCAGCAAGACTACCAAGGAGATACATATTCCTGGGGGAATTCTGTGCAAAAACATTTAGAATTCAGCGCACAAAAACTTAAAATTCTGTGCACAAAAACTTAAAATTCTGCAAAATTGTGCAAACTTTATATTGGTCAAAATAACACAATTTACATGACAGTCTTTAAGTAATTACATTTTAAATTAATACAGAAAATATTGCCAGTCCCAGAGTTTGACCCCATTCTCAGTACTGCCCCTCACACAGGCTCCCTCTGTACCTCCCTCTCTCACACACATGCTCCCTCTCTCTAATACACATACATACCCTCCATACAGGCTCCCTCACTCTCTCGCGCACACACACACATCCCCTCATAGAGGGCCCTCTCTCTTGCATACACCACCCACACAAGCTCCCTTTCTCTTTCACACATACATCCTCACCCAGGTTAGCTATTTCTCTCTCTTACGCAGCCCTTCACACAGGCTCTGTCTCACACAATCCCTTCACACAGACTAGCAACCTCACATACAAACAATCCCGTTTTCCTACACAAGCTCCCAATCTCTCACACACATACACACTACTTCACAATCTCCTCATATAGGCTTCCACTCTCTGAAACCCACACTCAAGCATCCCCCCACCCTACCTTCTTAACTCCCATGCTCTCACTCACACCCTCCTGCTCTCTCTCACCCTCCCTTCCCCCACACCCCTCCCCTCATATAGGCTCCCTCTCTGAAACCCACACTCAAGCATCCTCCCCACCCCCTCTCTTACCTCCCATGCTATTTCTCACACCCTCCTGCTCTCTTTAACCCTTCCTTCCCCTCCCCCACACCCCCTCCCCTCTCTCACACACACATTCTCTCTCACTGGCATCCCCCCACCCTCCCTCTTACTTCCCATCCTCTCTCTCACCCTCCCCTCCTCCACACCCCCTCTCTCACAAACACATTCTCTCACCGACATGCCGTGAACAGAGCGCGACCTGCATCTGCCAAGGGACACGCTCCATTTACGGCGAAGATGAAGGCCTGGGTGTGCCATTCGCAGCACATGGGGGGCCTTCCCTTTTTGCTTGCAAATGGCGCTCGGGCCTTCATCCTCGCCACGAACGGAGCATGTCCCATGGCACACGCGGGACACGCTCCGTTCGTGGCATGCCAGGGTCTCCTCTGCTATTTTCTGCGCAGAATTTGGCTATTCTGCGCAGGGGGGAATTCTTCACAAATTCTGCGCTCCGCAGAAGCGCAGAATTCCCCCAGGAATATACATCAGAGGCATGGCAGGTAGATATAGTGGGAGCAAGATCCTTAAGGTGGCACATATGGGGCATAATGAGTAGAAATCTGGGGCATGGTAGAGGGGCATAGTAGCAGCAAGACCCCCTCTTGGTACATCTGGGCCGTGGCACGTAGGCAAATTGGCAATATGGAATAAACTATTACTAAGAAAGTGGGTCTTTCTGAGGTGTGAAGTTAGCTAAAACTTAATGTAAAAGAAAAGTCTGGAACTATTTTCACTGTCACAAGCAGACCATTGATCAGTTTGAAACTGGCACAGTGAGAATGTTGGGGTTGTTGAGGGGGAAACTGAAGGGAATATGTCTGTTTTTGCAGCAGCCTCTACCAGAACCAGATCTGTGTCCCTTAGTATAAAAACGCAGAGGGAAAATGTATCAATTTACACATATTAAGGTAAATTTTAATACTCGCGCATGGGCATATGTGCCGGATTTTATATCGGCACGCGCATGTACGCTCGAATGCCGTTTAGGGCGAGTAAGAGGTGACATTTTATAAGATGAGTACGGCGATGAAATGGGCTCTTTCCCCAGTTCCTCCCAGTCCACTCCAGTAAAGGAATGAACTAGGAGGGAACTTCCTAAACCTCCTAGCTTACCTGCCTTCCTTTTCCACTGTCTACCCCGACCCCTAAAATAGCGCCAACTTCATTTTTTTTTTTAGGTAATACTGACCTGCTCTCCGGAGCAGTAGCTGGTTGTGTGGGCCGGCCAGCTGCGGGGGCGCGCACTTCAGCAGGACAGTGCCTAATGGCGCAGTCCTGGCCCACCCATGCCCTGCCCAGCCCCAGCCCCTGATCCGCCCCCTTTTTTGTAATCCGGGTCTTTGGCACGTACCAGGAGATATGCATGTGGCCGCTGACCTTTGAAAATCCCAGCAGCACCTGCGCGGCCCGATCACGCGTGTATCTTCTCCCGTTTTAACAGGCACCGGCTTTTTAAAGTAGGCCGACTATGTTCAGATGAATGAATAAGATGTGTGAGAATGCAAATTGTATTGCTGTTGTTTAGGTCCTGAAGTAAGGATAAGACAACCAGCTTAAAAATAAAATATCAGCCGATTTGCGGATAATATTGTTGACTTCATGTAGAAAAGTTGTGAGAGAATTTTATGGTTTGTGTGGAAATATTTGTTCTTTTAAAGTAACACAAGTGGTTATAATCCCAGCCCCATTTATTGAGAGAAGTGTAGATAAACTTTTCTCTGTTGCAGCACTGGAGCAGTAAAATTGAGGGAGTAAAAGAGTGGGAAGAATAGGAATATAATATGGCTCTATACATCTTCTAAATGTGGTTTAAAATCCTGTTAAATGTAAAAGTAGAAACAGTTATGTGACTCGGTAATATAACTCATTCTCAGGATATTTCAGTGAGCCTAATGTAGGCTGTGGGATACAAGTCACTGCATATTAACAACAGTCTGCAAAAGTGATTTCTGATGCAGGATTTAATTCTGGATCACTAGTGGGAATTTAAATAGGCTGCATCTGAGTTAATTGGAGCTAATACTGAAAACAGTATCTGTGAACTAAAAGTCCAGATTCTTCGGAGTACCTGCAGAAGTATTTATTATACTCAGCAAAGAAGTTTCTGTGTGTGCACTGCATAAGTGAGTTGATTTTTCATGATTTTCCCTCTATAAAAGCTTAGGGTTGGACTAATTATCTTTTATTTTTCACACTAAGTCAAAGTTCCAACAAGACAGCGTAGATGCTACATGCAGCAAATTAACTAAACACATCTTCATGGTTAGAGTATTTAGGAAACACATTGTTTTTATTTAGTTAAAGACAGCTAGTAGGGATGTGAATCGTGTCCTCGATCGTCTTAACGATCGATTTCGGCTGGGAGGGGGAGGGAATCGTATTGTTGCCGTTTGGGGGGGTAAAATATCGTGAAAAATCGTGAAAAATCGTTAAAAAATCGAAAAATCGAAAAACCGGCACATTAAAACCCCCTAAAACCCACCCCCAACCCTTTAAATTAAATCCCCCACCCCCAAATAACTTAAATAACCTGCAGGTCCAGCGGCGGTCCGGAACGGCAGCGGTCCGGAACGGGCTCCTGCTCCTGCATCTTGTCGTCTTCGGCCGGCGCCATTTTCCAAAATGGCGCCGAAAAATGGCGGCGGCCATAGACGAAAAAGATTGGACGGCAGGAGGTCCTTCCGGCCCCCCGCTGGACTTTTGGCAAGTCTCGTGGGGGTCAGGAGGCCCCCCACAAGCTGGCCAAAAGTTCCTGGAGGTCCAGCGGGGGTCAGGGAGCGATTTCCCGCCGCGAATCGTTTTCGTACGGAAAATGGCGCCGGCAGGAGATCGACTGCAGGAGGTCGTTCAGCGAGGCGCCGGAACCCTCGCTGAACGACCTCCTGCAGTCGATCTCCTGCCGGCGCCATTTTCCGTACGAAAACGATTCGCGGCGGGAAATCGCTCCCTGACCCCCGCTGGACCTCCAGGAACTTTTGGCCAGCTTGTGGGGGGCCTCCTGACCCCCACGAGACTTGCCAAAAGTCCAGCGGGGGTCCGGAAGGACCTCCTGCCGTCCAATCTTTTTCGTCTATGGCCGCCGCCATTTTTCGGCGCCATTTTGGAAAATGGCGCCGGCCGAAGACGACAAGATGCAGGAGCAGGAGCCCGTTCCGGACCGCTGCCGTTCCGGACCGCCGCTGGACCCGCAGGTTATTTAAGTTATTTGGGGGGGGTTCGGGAGGGTGGGGGATTTAATTTAAAGGGTCGGGGGTGGGTTTTAGGGGGTTTTAGTGTGCCGGCTCACGATTCTAACGATTTATAACGATAAATCGTTAGAATCTGTATTGTATTGTGTTCCATAACGGTTTAAGACGATATTAAAATTATCGGACGATAATTTTAATCGTCCTAAAACGATTCACATCCCTAACAGCTAGGTCTTCAGCAACCTGCACCAGATGTCAGAGAAGAAGAGGAGAGACAGACAACAACCAGATACCAACATCCAGGTCCAGAGGGAGAACCGAGAGACATAGGCTGAAAGGAGAGAGACAAAGTCAGGCACCTGGTGGAGCTGCTAAGTAAAATTCTTCTGCACATACCTTTGTTGGCTAGTTAACAAAAAGAGGCAAACTTAGGCCCAGATTCATCATTCTGCTATATTTATATTTATAGCAGAATGATGAGTTGCGAAAAAAAAGGAGTGGGGTATGACAGTGGGCAGCTGGCCGCATCACCGTGGTGCATTTTCGCCAGCCACGATTGCAGCCCTGCTGCTCACTATCACCCCCATAGCACCACACCAAAAGGTGGTGTTATATCTTGTGCTACTGCCGGCGATAATGTGTAAAGAATTAGAATTATCGCCCACAGCGGTACCAGAAATATATTTTTTTTGCCCGCCTAAAGCACCACCCTAACCACTCCCCTTTTCACAATTTAAATATTACTGACATGATATTATAGTTATCGCGTATGTTAGGGCCCTAATGCACGCGATAATGGCCTATCACGTTTTAAAGAATGACCCCATTAGACAGTCACACACACACACAACAGAAGAGAAAGAAAATAGAAAAAAAGCAGAGGAAAAAAAGACAGTGCTATCACTTATTTTAACTAAAGGAGGATAACACTAAAGAAAGACAGACAGAAATAAATGAAAATCAAATACACTTACCATGTATTGACACACTGGAGAAACTACTGGAACACCTGGAAAAGAGAGTTTAAAAAAATCACTTTCTTTTAAAGCTAGTATTGATTGAATAAACACAGTTGATACAGTGGAGACAAAACTAAACTATTCAGAGACAAATATAAATATTCAGATATTAGTAGACTTAATTATACTTATCTGATGAGTGTTCCTAGGTAAATCCTCTGGTATCAAATAGGAGTAAGTTAGTCTGAAACCAAAGAGTAAAGGAGAAAGCTTATTAGATAGAAATATACTTGTGTAAGGTATACTTTGCTTACTTCATGTGCGATTTTGGAAAAGTTGATACATTTTTCTAACTGCTAATTTTCCTGCAGGTACTTTGTGAGGAATAAAATTGTAATACCTGAGTTTGTGTCCAATTCTTGTATTCATCTGACCTATCTGTTACAAGACCCTGTCATCCCTCTCTACCCCTGGGAGACTAGTTGGGTGGGTTCTATGTTGCTATGGCCTGACACGGAGGCCAGGTCCTGATACCGGGGCCTTAATCCTGACCCAGGCCCAATGTCAGGCCCTGGCATATATATATATATATATATATATATATATATATATATATATATATATATATATATATATATATATATATATTAGAAACACATTTATGCCAATTGACTCTATATTATATTTTTTACTTTTCAATAAAACAGTTTAAACATAAAATACCATTGCTCCTCCACCATCCTCTTGTAGTCCTCATTACCCCTTCCATGGGTTTTCAGTTATGAAAAGGGCAGGATTGATCCCCAGTCATTTTTTCCCCACTGGCTCTGAATAAAAAATGGTGCCAGTCTCCAGGCCAGCTCGCGCCATGTAGTTTTATAGCTTTAAAGCAATACAGTTGTAAAACTTGTTTTACAAAATCATAAATACTCTCATTCCAAATTTTATTGTATTCATAGACCAAATTTTGTAGCAATTAATAAGGACCTCATCTCTTCATGGCATACAATTGTATCGTCATCACCACACAATATTTTAATAAGTGGTTCATAAAGTTCCTTTTGGGCCGAACGAGCGTTCCGGCGCGAACCCGCAGGGAATCACGTGACGCCGCGTCACTCCGACGTGGCGCCGACGTCACGTGCTCCTCGCAAAGAATTTCAGAAATGGCGTCCTCACTCCTCGCTGGATCACCAGGGAGTTGTGGTAAGTCTTTGGGGGGGGATTAAGGAAGGTGAGGGGTTTAAATTTTTATTTTGGATCAACAATCGCGATTTCCAACTTATTCAACATAGCTATGTTGAATAAGTTGGAAATCCGATCGTTTATTTCTCATCACTTTTTTAAGTTAAAAAAAAAAAAAAAGTAGCGTTTTACATTTATGTTCAATATGAATGCACACCCCTAATAGAAGATATTTTCTATTTGTGACAGGGCAGTGAGGAATTTTTACATGATTTTTCACCTGGATTAATTCCTTAGATCATTATCTGAAGTTCATAATATATTTTGATCATCAAAAGATACCATTTTTGGACATGATAATAAGTAGATCAGGCGTAGGAGTTCATACCATCCTCTATAGAAAGCCTATCGATAAGAAAAATTATTTGAAGCTTGGCTTACCTATAAGTAGGAAATTTCATTTTCAGTTTTTATTGTTCTTTATTTTTCCTGGGAATTTAATAGGATTTATTATAATAAGAACAAAAACAGGAGACAATCATTTTTAAAAAATGACTCTTTTTTTCTGGATAAATATTGGAGTTTATTTTGGACAAAAGCCAGGACAATAAAACAACATTTTACAAATTATCTCGCTCACCCACTCAGCAGCATCCCCATTTCTAATCCCATCCCTTGACCAACACGCTCCTCTCTCTACTCCCACACCACCAAGAATCTCAGTCCCTATTCCCACACCGGCACCGCACACAGTGCAACAGCATTTATCCTTATTGGTAATGGCACTTGGCTTCTTCTCTTTCCCTCGGCAGCATGCTTACTGAGGCTTCCACGCTCTGCAACACTGCACTTCTGCTTTGGTGCAGGGCCAGGGAGCCTGCCAGGAAGTGCTTCTGATGGACAGAACCTTCTTCAAACACATTGGCGGCTCCCGACAGCAGGCACTTTGGTTGCTTGAGGCTGAGGAAACAGGACTTGAAACATAGCATGGGTGACAGGGTAAGCACATTCACTGGTGGAGGGTGGGACTTAAAACACAGCATGCATTTGGCCCAGAATGGCTTTCAGCAGTGGCTAGAGGCCTTGAAACACTGCATCTGAAGCTCTGGAGCAGCTTTTTAATCAGCCAAAAATTAGGGTGAATATCAGTTTAAGCTGATTGTCACTTTTGGAAATATCCTGGAATTTATAAGTGAAAATCGGTTTGAACTGAAAATGAAGTACCCTACCTATAATTAATAGGGATGAGCAATCGTTTAGGATGAATTAGGCAATTTCAACAAAATGTCCTAATTTGTCCTGGTTCGGGGAACTCGAAAACTGAACCAAATTTTGGGAAAATTTTGGGAAAATTCGGTTTTCGGGTTAGTGCATGCTAACTCCCCGTTAGTGCGCGCTAATGTTAAAATGATAGCGTGCACACTAACTCCCATTAGTGCGTACTAACCTGAAATTTGGGTCCCCCGAATTTCATAGGCTCAAACTGTGGGAAATACGAAATTTCCCAAGGTGGACCAAAAACAAAGCCCGAACCAAAAGGTTCAGGCTTTGCACATCTCTAATAATTAAATTTCTATGAGAATGATATGATTTTTACTTTTTGATGAATATAATTCTAGTGCACAGGAGCTGGTGCAGATAATTTTTATACAGGGGTTATCCCTTGACTTGTGTAAAAGCAGCTTATAAGCGAGGTTTATATGCTAACAGGACTTTGCTATTAACCTATTATTAGCCTGAGAGAGAGTTGGCACTTACCTATCTTCTATGATATTCTACCAAAGTGATGGAAATGTTAAAGCCAGTAGAAATAAGTATTGCATTATATTTCATTCCATTATGTATTTGCAGAGATGCCTATATTTACATTAACTTGGAGCAGGAGCATCAGGGACATAGTGGTTCATACATTTTTGAAAGAGACACCGCAGGTTGCAGACAAGTTGGTTGGACACAGCGTATGTGGTCATTGTTCATTCTGCAAACATTACAGGAAGAAGTTATGTAAGGAAAACTAATTCCACTTGCAAATCAGCATTAGTAATATATATGCTTTTATGTCCCTATGGTTTAATGTATATAGGACATACTAAGAGATCTGTGAAAGTGCTATACATCCAACAGAACATCATAGTTGTTTAAACAAGAAAAGTCCAAGCTCCTGTAGTGTCACATTGTTTACTGATGGAACATATATTTGATGACATTAAATGGACAATTTTGGATCAAGTTGTAAAATCTCCTGTCAAATTTACATGAACAAAGGTAGATTTTTCTACTGGATACTGTTAAACTCAAGGGATTAAATAATGAATTAGAATTAGAATGGTACATCTTTAGGGAGACCAAGATGGCTGCCAACTGAGAAGCAGGTTTAGGACTCTCTCCTCGCTTGGTTTTTTTTCTCCTAGTTTTTCTCCAATTGCCTCTAATATTATGCCTCATACTAAACGTAAAGCAAAACTTCATGAGAATTGTCCTATTTCTACTAATTTGAATCCTAATCAACAGGGGATTGAGAATGTCTTTGCTCCCATGCCGACACAACCGGGAGTGAGGGCCGCTACGGATGTTGGTGCAAAGTGAATGCCAACCCCGCTGGCCGAGGAGGTCTCACTTAGCCCCAGCAAGTCAGTAACACCGTCCCCCCCCCCCCCATGTGGATTGTCCTCCGTGAGTACAGAACCAGCATTGGCTTCCCCTTTTAATGGTAAGGGAAAGCTGGCTCTGCAAGAAGAGGACATGGAGGCCACAAGGATTTCCTCAGATGCCGAATATTACCTCTGAAGTTAATAGCTTCCTTGGCAAAGAGGTTCCTATGAGTACTCCCGTGACGGTTCCATCTGGAGACTTTTACACTAACACCCTACCGAGCAAAGGTGGTACAGTTCTGGTAATTCCAAGTGCCTTATTAACATTAACAATACCTGTTGTTATAACATTGGATAGTGTAAGGATTGCATTGGTCTATATAGAAACAGCAATTGCTTCTATGACTCTGGGTTGGCAACAGAAAAAATGGTTTCATCAAATGATATAAAATTGAACTCTGTGGAAAAGAAGATTTCTTATGTAGAAAAAATTTAACAGGGTTTGGTTTAGTCTGAAATCATCCACGCAAAAAAAACTTTAGATAATCAAAAATTCTCTGAGGAGTTTAAATTTAAGGGTTCTTAATTTTCCAATTGTTAAAATGATGCCTTTGGAACATTTCTTTGAGTTATATTCTTAACGTACTTTAGATACCATCAGAAACAATGCCTATTGTAACAAAAGCATATTGGGGCAGATTTTAAAAGCCCTACGTGCCTAAATCCAGCTGGATTTACGCGCGCAGGGGAGTTACACACGCCAATCCTATTTTGCATAGGCCCGGTGACGCGCGCAAGCCCTGGGACGTGCGTATGTCCCGGGGTTTGAAAAAAGGGGCAGGGCGGGGGTGGTCCGGGGCAGGGCGGGGGCGTGGCCAGAGGCCTCTGTAGGGCCTCTATGCCGGGGGATCACGCACCGGCACTTGGCCGGCGCGCGCACCCTACGCCTGCCCAGAGGCAGGCGCAACTTGCACAACAAAGGTTAGGGGAGAGGTTTAGGTAAGGTTGGGGGGTGGGTTAGGTAGGGGAAGGGAGGGGAAGGTGGGGGGGTGGAAGGATAGTTCCCTCCGAGGCTGCTCCAATTTCGAAGCAGCCTCGGTGGGAACAGGGAAAGCCATCGGGGCTCCCCTAGGCCTCGGGGTGAGCAAGGTGCACAAGTGTGTACCCCCTTGCACACGCTGACCCCGGATTTTATAACATGCGTGTGGCTGTGCGCGCATGCTGTAAAATCAGGCGCAGATTTGTGCCCGCCGGGTTGCACACACAAATGTCGCCCGCGCGTAGGTATTAAAATCTGCCCCATTATTTGCCCCAAAGTGAGACAGATGTTCCTGGTAACTTGTCTCAAGTTCATCGATCTATGAATCTTACGGATGTATTGGAACTGACTCAAGAGACTAAGATTGCACAAAGAGGGACTATGTTGGTGACTTTTGCCTTAATGAATGACAGAAATACTGTTCTTAGGTTTTTCTTCAGAAACAGGAGTCTTCTATTTCATGGTCAGAAGATCTGGATTTATCCAGACATTACAAGGATAACCCAGGAGTGAAGGAAAACATTTCTATCTATGAGATCTGAGGCATTGACATGTGGGGCTCAGTTTATATTACAGTATCCATGCAAATGTGTAGTGAAATTTCACAATTCTATGTTTTTTTTGAACCATCACAATTGTGGACTTTTCTGGACTCATACACCCAAGGATCACTTATGTAGTATGGCATTTATTTGAAAGGCATTGGTTTCACTTCTATTTCCTTTTCTTTACTTGATTCATTGATATTTCATTCTCTTTTCTTTCTTGGTCGCCCCTATTTCCTATTGCAAGGAAGGAATATTGGAAAACTATTTTTCTTTACTTATATTTTTCATATGAACTAAGTATTTGAATGTTTCTCTTTTTCTGGTACAAGTTATTCTTGTGTTTAATTGTAAAATGCATTATAAAAAAAAAAAAGAATGGTACACCATAATTTGATTGTTCTGTTTGTCAATTAGTGCTGTCATTCATGACATTTTGCATAATGGAGCATGAGCTTTGTTGTGTTTTGTAGCATTTTAAAAAGCTATGGCATCAGAAGTGATGTGAGAGTTGGTTGACAGAAGAGTTCCCTTATGAAACAGAATTGTCTGATGAGGGCACTAATGATTTAAGAATCCCCCTGATGCAGATATTTGTGCTGGACATTGAAACACACCATATGTCAGGACTTTGCTTTTAAGAACATGATGATGTGTGTGGGTTTCCTTAATATGCTACGTACTGCCTTATTTTGTTATGCATCCCGTCCGCGCCCGGCCCGCGCACGGTCCTGCTCACCTTCATGTTTCCACGGCAGGTCCTGGGTCGGCCTCCCTAGCGGCTGCTGCTAGCGCTTCCAGGCCCCGGCATCCCGCGATGGCGGTCACCGGGCCTTCTACTGTGCACCAGGGCTCACGCCGGAGCTCGGTGCCCTTGGCTGTGTCGGCCACGCCCCTACGCACGTGCGGACCGCCCGGCCTCTTGTAGGGCCAAGGGTGGGTTCTAGCTCCGTGGCGCGCCCTGATTGATTCCCCGTTATAAGGAAGCCATTGCTTGAACTTCTTTGCCTTGGCAAACGGGTCGGCATTTGTACTAGATCAGTGGTTCTCAACCCTGTCCTGGGGACTCCCCCAGCCAGTCGGGTTTTCAGGATATCCACAATGAATATGCATGAGAGAAAATTTGCATACACTGCCTCCATAATATGCACAAATTTTCTCTCATGCATATTCATTGTGGATATCCTGAAAACCTGACTGGCTGGGGGGATCCCCAGGACAGGGTTCAGAACCACTGGATTGTCACTGCATTTTTTGCTTGCTCCTGTCTTGTTCCAAGACTCGTTCCAGGATCCTTCTGTTTCAGTTCTCTTCCTGCCTTGTTCCTGCTTCCTAGTACTCCAGTGTCCTCCTGTTCCTGTTCATCTGTTCGTCTACCCAGGTAGTACCCCGGACTGTCTTACTGGTACTGACCTCGGCTTGTTCCTTGACCTGCCTGCCTGTCTGCTGCCTGCCTCCTGACTCCAGTCCGTCCCTCGACTCACCTGCCTGCTGCCTGACTCTGGCATCAGTCCGTTCCTCGACTCACCTGTCTGCTGCCTGCCTTCTGACCTCGGCCTGCCTGTGACCTCGTCTGACCTCCGGTACCTAACCTCTGTTTCCTGATCACTCCTCGGACTGACTCCTGGACTTTCGCCTCTGCCTGCCTGACCACGTCCCTATATTCTGGCTCTGTTTCTCATCTTGTCATCACCCACACTCTTCTGGTCCTCCTTGTTACATCGTACCTCCTGCTTCAAACCTGACCGCGCTCCCCTTCTGCCCGTGGGCACACCAGACTTCCTCCTTCCCAGGAGACCCTGCAAGGCCCACCTATGTCCAAGTGGCCTGGGTCCCTACGGGCTCCTCCCAGGGGGACCTCAGACATCCAGTGTTGAAGCTCTACCTAGCCTCTGTCTCCTCCAGTGCTCCACCCCCTGGGGGCAGTTGCTTCCTGGTCCCAACCAGGAGGCAGTTCTCCACTGCCTTAGGATAAGGGTCCACCCCTGAGTGTAACATATTTATTGAGGAATGAGATATCCGCATCAACAACATTTGAATATGTATGTGGGAACACAAATTGATTTTATTGCATAAAAAATATAATAAAAAATTAATAGTTTCTTGTCGTATTGGGACTTTCTGAACTTTATGGACTGGAGATTAAAATATTGTGTGGCATTGATAATACAGGTATGCACCATACAGAGAGGAGGTCCTTACTAATTGCTACAAAATTTGGTTTATGCATGCAAATAATGTTGGAATGGGAGTATTTTGAATTTGGTTGGGTTTTTTTTCTTCTGATTTCCTTGGACTAAATTTTTGAGTGTATTGAACTGGTTTTGTAGTTATATTGCTTTATGACCATAAAACTACTTGATGCCAGCTAACCCTGAGACTGGCATCACTTTTCCAAACACGCTGGCTTGGCAAGAGCAATTGGAGATCGCTTCTGAAGCCTCTTTCAACATCAAGGACTCACAAAAACAGGTAAAAAGGGCTAAGGATGGCTGCAGGGGGAGTGAGGTGGGATGTTTGTTTGTTTCTTTCTGTTTCTTTCATTTCTTTTTTTTTTTATTTTGGGTGTTTTCAAATTTTTATGTTTGTTTCTGTTTGACAAATGAACTAAACCAAATTAAACATTGAATGATCTGAATCTTGAAAAAAAACAACAACCCAAAATGAAAAAAAACAAACAAATTGAACTGAAAATGTTTCCCCTGTACATCCTTAATAGTTAATTCAATAATTGGATTGCATACTGGACAATCCTAATGATTTCCTGTCTGTACCTAGATTTGTTTATTTTTTGTGGTGACATTTCATTTATGTTGGCTTAATTTGATTCACTGTTTGATGTGTCTGGACCACAATGCTCATCCTACCTCACAGGATACCTAAAACTAACAAATATGAATAGTCTATAGGTGCTTTCTAGAATTGCTCCACCAGACAGCAGGAAAGTGTTTGGTATTAAAATAGAATCATATAATTATTGAATCATAGCAAAATTAGCACAATTTGATGTATTTCTATCATCATGCATAATTGATTTTCTAACCTTTTCTGAAGAACTTGCTGCAAACAAGGCTGGTTTAACCATTAAGTGAACAAAGCATTCACCTCCAGCGCCAACATTTGGGGGCCAGCATTGTGGCAGTGGTATACATGACAATACTGTGGGAACACATATGATGCAATTCCTAAAAGGATGTCATTAGGCCATAGCCAACTTACCAGCCTTATGAGCCCATGGTGCTGAAGACAAAAAAGCTACCACTCATGATTGCAAGTGTCCTCCATCTATCCTGATATGGACAACACACAGCCATGTAAAGAAAGAGCAGCTGCCTCCGTCCCTGACCCCCTACTCTAGCTGCAGCCAAGGAAGTCCTTGCTGCCCCCTCCCTCTATGGCCAGGCCATCAGGTAAATAGGTCAGCATTTGTTAACCTGATCTCATTCCCTCTTATGTCCCCTCCATATAGTTTCAATTGCTAATCTGAATTGCTAATCTATGTAATGATTAGCAGATTAGCAATCTGAATTGCTAATCTATGTAATGGAAAAGTATTAATAGCAGAAGGGATAGCAGGGATAGAAGTGACTAATAGCTGGACCCACTCTCCTGCCAGGCCATGGAGTGAGGAAAGTGACATGATAGAGAGAAAGCTATGAAGCTAAATGGGGGTAATGGGGGCATGGATTGTGTTGGGGATGAGGTTGAATGAAGATGCATGGATTAGGAGGGGGATGTGGGGACTCAAGGATTGGGGAGAGAGGAGAATCATATTGGGTTAGGGAGCGTGGGGATGCAGAAGTCAGGAACGAGAGTGGGTACTCAAAAATTGGAGGAAGAGTGGGGAGGTGGGGTAGGAAAGAGTAGGTACTTGTGGATTGAAAGTGAGTGGGAATTAGTGATAGGATGGCAGAAGAGAACAAGGACATGGAGATTGAGTTGAGATGGGAGAGCAGGGACATAGGAATTGTGGGAGGGGAACAGCAGGGCCTCAGAGGCTAGGAGAATGAAAACTCAGTGGATAGGGAAAACTTGAAAACTCATAGATTGTAGGCAGAGTGGAAATTTGGGAACTGGATGGGGGTAAGCAGTAGGGATGTGCAGCCAAAAAGTTTTCATTGCATTCGTGATACGTATTCGTGGGGGGTCAATTCCGTTTCATGCGGAAGTATGGAGAATTCCATAAGTTGTCGATCTGTAAATACGTTACTACAGTGAGTTAAATTAGTGTCCCAGCTAAAATTAAAATTAACTACAACCCCTCACCCTCCTGACCCCCCCAAGACTTACCAAAACTCCCTGGTGGTCCAGCGGGGAGTCAGGAAGCCATCCCTGCACTCGTTTGCCGGTTTCATCACGGCGTGTCACAGGGGCTACCGGTGCCATTGGTCAGCCCCTGTCACATGGTCACCGGTGCCATCTTGTGCTCTTACCAATCGGAGCGGCCTCGGAGGGAACAGGCAGCACCGCTGGACTCGGCACGCGCAGGTTGCACAAATGTGCACCCCCTTGCGTGCGCCGACCCCGGATTTTATAAGATACGCGCGGCTACGCGCGTATCTTATAAAATCCAGCGTAGTTTTGTTCGCGCCTGGTGCGCGAACAAAAGTACGCCATCGCGTATTTTTTAAAGATCTACCCCATAACGTTCCTGAATGGAATAAATGATTGCTTTATGGAGCAATTGGTTCAGGAACCGACAAGAGAGGGAGCAATTTTAGATCTAATTCTCAGTGGAGAGCAGGATTTGGTTTGAGGGGTAAGAGTGGTGGAGCCGCTTGGCAATAGTGATCATAATATGATCAAATTTGAATTAATGACTGCAAGGGGGTCAGTAAGTTAGTCCATGGCTGTAGTACTAAACTTTTAAAAGGGAAACATTTTGATAAAATGAGAAAAATAGTTTAAAAAATTGACAGGTACAGCTACAAAGGTAAAAAGTGTGCAACAGGCATGGACATTGTTAAAAAAAACACCATCCTAGATGTACAGTCCATATGTATTCTTCACATTAAGAAAGGTGGAAGAAAGGTCAAACGATTGCCAGCATGGCTAAAATATGAGGTGAAAGAGGCTAATTTAGCCAAAATATTGCCATTCAAAAATTGGAAGAAGGATCCTTCAGAAGAAAATATGATTAGCAAAAGCATTGGCAAGTTAAATGTAAGACATTGATAAGACAGCCTAAGAGAGAATTTGAAAAGAAATTGGCCATAGAAACAAACATTTACACCTAAAACTTTTTTAAATGTATCAGAAGCAGAAAGCCTGTGAGGGATTCAGTTGAAATATTAGATGATCGAGGGGTTATAAGAGCTCTGGATGAAGATAATGCCATTACAGAAAGATTAAACAATTTCTTTTCTTCTGTGTTTATAGAAGAGGATGTTGGGGAGATACCCATTCCGGGGATGGTTTTTAAGGTGATTATTAAGATGAACTGAAGCAAATCATGGTAAACCTGGAATTTGTGGTAGGCCAGATTGACAAACTGATGGCATACACCGGATGTCATACACCCCAGGGTTCTGAAAGAACTAAAAAATGAAATTTCAGATCTATTTCAATTAATTTGTAATCTATCATTAAAATCATCCGTTGTACCTGAAGAGTGGAAAATGGCCAATATCTCCCTGATATTTAAAAATGGCTCTAGGGGTGATCCCGGAAACTATAGACTGGTGAACCTGACTTCAATGCCGGGAAAAATCGTGGAAACTGTTATAAAGAATAAAATCACAAAACATGTAGATAGACATGGTTTAATGGGAAAAAGCCAGCATGGATTTCCCCAAGGGAAGTCTTGCCTCACAAATCTCCTACATTTTTTTTTTGAAGAGGTGAATAAGCATGTGGACAAAGGTGAAGTGGTAGATGTGGCGTATTTGAATTTTCAGAAATTATTCGACAATGTCCCACATGAGAGGCTTCTTTTAAAGATAAAAAGTCATGGGATAGGAGACGATGTGCTTTTGTGGATTGCAAACTGGTTAAAAGACAGGAAACAGAAAGTACGATTAAATGTTCTGTTTTCACACTGGAAAAAGGTAAACAGTGGAGTACCTCAGGGATCTGTCTTTGGACCAGTGCTTTTTAATATATTTATAAATAATCTGGAAAGGGGTACGATGAGTGCGGTGATCAAATTTGCAGATTACACAAAATTATGCAGCTTAGTTAAATCTCAAACAGATTGTGATAAATTACAGAAGAATCTTGAAGACTGGAAGATTGGGCTTCCAAATGGCAGATGAAATTTAACGTAGACAAGTGCAAAGTAATGCATATAGGGTAAAATAACCCTTGCCGTAGTTATACAATGTTAGTTTTTATCTTAGAAGTTAGCAGCCGGGAAGCCTCCCATGGAGAGATGCCGAAAGGCAAAGTCGAGGGCAAGAGGGACATTTTGCCGGGAGTATTGAAATCCAAATCCCACCCTCTGATGTCAATTTCACCCGATGAGCTGTGCCCATATTAAGAGCAGCACTGTGGCGCACCCCTGGGTAAAATTCTGCAGAGAAGTTCTCTATAAAACCAATGGGGAAGAAAAGAAAGTTGACGCCCACAACATCTAAAACAGTGACTAAAGAGATGAAAGGCCCGATGGACAACCATCTTATTCGTAGGGTGAGTCAGACCTCATGAGAGGCTGTGCAAAATCTTTCTTTCTCATCAGGGGAGAGTGCTAGTCCCGCCCAGTGCTAGTCCTGCCCAGTCCTGCCCAGTAAAGATCTTAATAACATGGAGGTAACTGTTTTAAATACCCTCAATGTTAAGGAACTGCCTAAAACACCAGATAGTGACACCAGAGTACTGGAGTCAGTGACTGTTGTTAAAGAAGGGGAAGGCGAATCTGAAATAGCTGAGCCGGAGAGTATCTCCCTTGCAGATATATGGAATGCGGTTATGAAAATGGAAAGGAGATTAGTCCAATCCATGACCCAAGCCACAGTATTTTCTGCTGAAACTAAAGGAAAATTGGACGACCATGGGAAAAGATTAGAGCAATTGGAATTGGCAAGCACGACATCGAATACTCAAATTAACACTTTGCAAGCTAATGGGTCTGTTATTATTAAAGATACTTTGATAATCTATAACATCTTGAAATGTTAGAGAATAACATACATAGTAAAAGTTTAAGATTTTTGAATATCCCATTCACCCGTTTGCTTTCGGCACAGGAATTATTTAAGAAATACGTAAAAGAAATTTTGGGTATAAATAATGATTTGCTTATATCAAATATATATTATATATCAAATTACAGGAGAGAGGAGAAAACAAAGGACGGTGAGATGGATGAATTGATAGATACTAGTCCTAAATTAACATCTTTTCTTGAGTCTTCGGGGGATGTATTTACACTTTGATAGTGGTTTTCGCGTTAGAGATGGAGAAAAACCTCGTGATGCAGAAATACTTTAAAAATAAGAATTTCTTATTTTGTGATAGAACAGTCCATGTATTGCCAGATGTATCAAAATGCACTCAGGCAAGAAGAAAACAATTTCTGGTATTGAGGGGAGGAGTGTTGGCCCCTGGGGCCACATTCTTCCTCAAATGTCCTTGTAAGTGTTTAATTACATATCAGAAGAATAAGTTTGTTTTCCTCCAACCTGAACATTTAGAAACTTTCCTGTTAGATAAAGGTGGATAGGGATCATATCTAGCCCATTAGATGGATATATAGTCTGGTCTGTTAAGTAAATATTATCTCCATTAAGAAATATGGTATCATATTTTTTCCTGTTAAATGTTTATTTTGAAGGCTTCCCACAAAATATGGATTTAATAGTTGGAATTATGTTGTCTTTGAGTTTCCTGTGCTTGAATTTCCTTTAAAAAAACTGACATATAATCCAAAGTTGCTTGATTTCATTTATTGTAAATTAATTTGGAAATTTAATAAATTCTAAATAAAAAAAAAGAAGTTACCAGCCAGGAAAGAGAACTAGGCGATATAGTAGATAATACATTGAAATCGTTGGCTCAGTGTGCTGTGGCGAACAAAAAAGCAAACAGAATGTTAGGAATTATTAGGAAGGGAATGGAAAGAAAAATAGAGAATGTCATAATGCCTCTGTATCACTCCATGGTGACACCGTATCTTGAATACTCTATCCAGTTCTGGTCACCACATCTCAAAAAAGGTATAGTTGCACTGGAGAAAATGCAGAGAAGGGCGACCAGAATGATAAGTGGCATGGAATGGCTGCCTTATGAGGGAAGGCTAAGGAAGTTAGGGTTGTTTTAGTTTTGAGAAGAGATGAATGAGTGGGGATATGATAGAGGTCTACAAAATCATGAAAGAACTTGAAAAATTTAATGTAAATTGGTTATTTTCTCTCTGAGATAGTAGATGGACTAGGGGGCACACCATGAAGTTAGCAAGTAGCTCATTTAAAATGAGTTGAAGAAAATTATTTTTCAGTCAGTGCATTGTTAAGCTCTGGAATTCATTGTCAAAGGATATGGTTACAGCAGTTAGAGTAAATGGGTTTAAAAAATGTTTGGATTCGTTCCTACAGGAAAAATCCATAAACTGCTTTTAATTAATAAGCAATAGTAGCTTGAGATTTATTTAATGTTTGGATACTTGCAAGGTGTTGCGCTCGGGGGTGGATCCTTGTCCTGGGACAGTAAAGGAATGTCTCCTGAAAGGGAACAGGAGGCAACTGCCCCCAGGGGGCGGAGCACTGGAGGAGACAGAGGCTGTGAAGAGCTTCACCACTGGAAGCCCGAGGTCCCCCTGGGAGGAGCACATAGGGACCCGGGATGCTTGGACTTAGGTGGGCCTCACAGGGTCTCCTAAGAGAATGAAAGCCCAGCATGCCCACGGACACAGGGGGAGCTCGATCGGGTTCGAAGTTGGAGGCTGGTTGGAACAAGGAGAACCAGAACAGAGTTTGTGATGACAAGGCGAGGAACAGAGCCAGAATCTGGAGATGAGGTCAGGC
Source organism: Rhinatrema bivittatum (assembly GCF_901001135.1). Classification (NCBI taxonomy): domain Eukaryota; kingdom Metazoa; phylum Chordata; class Amphibia; order Gymnophiona; family Rhinatrematidae; genus Rhinatrema; species Rhinatrema bivittatum. The sequence goes on from NC_042615.1 coordinate 611,880,771, forward strand.
AGTCAAAGGTCAAGATCCAGAGGTCAGTCTGAGGAATGGTCAGCAAAGCAGGGGTCAGGTACCGGAGGTCAGATGAGGTCAAAGGCAGGCTGAGGTCTTGAGGCAGGTGGCAGGCAGGCAGGCAGGCAGGTCAGGAACAAGCTGAGGTCAGTACCAGTAAGACAGTCTGAGGGTACTACCTGGGTAGACAGACAGACGAACACAGGAACAAGCAGGACACAGGAACTAGGATGCAGGAACAAGTCAGGAACAGAACTGGAACAGAAGGATCCTGGAACGAGACTAGGAACAGGCAAGAGCAGGAACAAATGCAGAGGCAATCTTAGAGCAAACCGACCTGATTCCCAAGGCAAGGAAGCAGACACAGGAACTTCCTTATATCGAGGGATCAATCAGGGCGCGCCGCGGAGCTAAGACCTGCCCTTGGCTTTACATGAGTCTGGGCGGTCTGTGCGCGTGCGCATAGGGGCGTGGCTAACATGGCAGAGGAGCCAAGTATCGGCGTGAGGCCTGGCGCGCAGTGGAAGGCCCGGCGACCGCCGCCGCAGGACGCCAGGGCCTGGCAGGGCTTGCAACTACCGCAAGGGAGGTTGTACCGAGACCCGCTGTGGAACCATGAAGGTGAGCAGGCCCATGCATGGGACGGCCGTGGGTGGGATGCGTAACACCAGGTACTTGTGACTTGGATTGGCCACTGCTGGAAACAGGGTACTGGGATTGATAGACCTTTGGTCTGACCCTTTATGGCAATGCTTATGTTCAGATGTTCTTATCTATTTATGCTGTGCTTTTGTGATTGAAGTGAAGTGTTCTACTACCATAAAGATTCTATGTAGGGGCCTGTAGCAGTCCAGCTTGCTCTATTTTTTAATAAGCAGCACCAAATAGGAGATGTATTGATGTTGTTAGGCATGCTGTTATGTTTGTTGCACTGCTTTTTATTGCTAGGATTGGTGATGTGTGAGTCCTGGAGCTCTGAGTATGTCAGTGCTCTGAGTATGTCAGTGCTGTTTAGAATGGTAGGTTTTCCATATAGGTTCTGTGTATTTCTTTCTTTCTTTTTTTTTTACAATTATTCTATAATTGTTTTGGTTGGCATTCCAGCAATGCATATAAATATAAATATATATTTTATTTATTCAAATGCAAAATGTTTTTGAAAGTTATTTGAATCTGTGTGTGGTGCAAGGCTTAAAGTTTAACTATGTCACCTAACACTCTTGTTCTGGCTCTGCACCTTTAGGTGACTTAGTTTTTGGGTACTTGCCAGGTTCTTGTGGCCTGGATTGGCTTCTGTTGGAAACAGGATGCTGGGCTTGATGGACCCTTGGTCTGACCCAGTATGGCATTTTTTATGTTCTTATGTTCTTAACTTGTTTTGTTCCAGTGTTTTCTACCCTCATAGTTAGAAATAGAGCATTCACTCCAGCCACCTTCTGCATGGTCACACTGTGATTATTACTTGCTTGAAATCACAGAAAAACTTTCTAGTTGTAACAAACAGGCTTAACAACAGCAACAACAAAAAACCCAAACAGCTATTACCAGCTACATACATGAGTGGAAATGTAATGCACATGACTTAATACACTCAACAAAAATGTCTAAATGCACATTGACTTTGCCAAAATATTTTCCTGCATCCACAAAGGACTGGTTTATATGAACGTGCCAAAATCAGAAAGATTTCCATGTTCAAGGGCATCTTGTGAAAGTAAGACTGCTTCAACTTTCTACAAATGTGACTGTAGCAAAACACAGACCGTGAGACATTTCTTTTGACTGCTGGTTCCTGGAGGAGTCATGCAAAATGAAACATTTTGCTAAGCCACTTATCTGGTCCTATGAAACCTGGACAATGGTAACAGGAAGCACAAGCAGAAATGATCATAATTAGGGCCTCATTTACTAAGGCTTTTCTCCCATTCTGTATCTTTGGGAAAAATGATTAGGAAATGAGGCCCATAGTGTCTTAAGACACTATGGGCCTCATTTCCTAATCATTCTGCTGATGATGCTCATTTCCTAATCATGCTGCTGATGATGCTGCACCCAGACAAAAGTACAAGCCTACATTTTTCAGAAATATTTTGGGTTTTTTTAAGAGAATAATTTTATAACAACTCACATAAATTTGTAGGCATTATATACCTAGGTTACACTAATTTTCAAAGGAAACTTTCATGCATATGTTTGCTTTGAGAATTATCCCATGAATTATCCCATGAAAACTACATCTACTTCTTTGTGGAGGGAACGTTTTGGGGAAAATTTACATGTATATTTTTTAAACTCTAAAAGTATGAGCCCAACCATCAGTGCACAGCTGAAGCTATGCTCAAAAGGAACATGCACCTTGGTTATTTTTTGGAGAGTTTGGACGATAGGGATGAGGTCCTCCCTTTAATTGTGAGTAGTATTCTCCTGGGGCCCAATATTTAGCACTGGCCGTTTAAGTAACTGACCTCTAGATTAATCAAAATGCGTTAATAATACATAGATAACGCCTACAATATGAAAAAGGTGCATGTTTATGGAAATTTTAAAATTACTGCATCAATCAATAACATTCCACTTTGCATCAGTAGTACTGCGTGGTAAACATATGCTCCACAATAATTCCTATTTTTGCATTGAGTGAGTGAGAGTGAGAGAGAGGGAGAGTCTCTAGGGAGGCCCTCACAGTGTGCAAATATTTATATCTCTATAGAAGGGCCAACTAATGGGTCGAGGAGATGTATTGGTGGTTTAGGGTTTAGGGGCCAGTTTCACATGTAGAGTGAGATGTACGAACAGCACAGTACACCTCGGTGAAGATCTGAAATCATTTGGAGTGAGCAAAGTCTCACAAAGATGCCATTTCCACTATGTTCTCTCACCCTAGCTTGATGGATTCTCTAACAGGGTACTATTAAGCTAAGGTGAGATAACAGTACAAAATTTCATCTTTGTGAGACTTTCTTCACTCCAAATGATGTCAAATCTCACCAAGGTGTACTGTGCTGATCGTACATCTCATACTACATGTGAAACTGGCCCCTAAACCCTAAACCACCACCAAAACCTCACCTTGACCTATTATATGACCCTCTTATAGAGATATAAATAGTTACACACTGTGAGGACTTCCCAATAGGTTCTCTCTCTTTCTTTCTTCTAAAAAATGTATCATACATTGCACTACGACCATTAAATATTAGCTGGATATGACTAATCTGGCTATGTTACAATGTATATTCAACAGCAAGGCAAAGCCGCTGAATATACTCCTATATGTGCACACTTAGTTGGATAATGTTAATGTTATAACCTTAGTTGGATATGTTAATGTTATAACCCCCTGTTCCATGTAAACCGATATGATATGATCTGTATCATGAATGTCGGTATAAAAAAGTACTAAATAAATAAATAATAAATAAGTCTACCTGGCTAAGTTTAGACCTGCTGTATGGGGCATTTAAACTTAGATGTAAACTTATACAGCTAACTCTGTATATCAATAGTTAGCCTTATACTGTATATACCTGTGTACAAATTGCTCCCATGTATAAGTCAAGGGTATTGTTTGGACCAAAAATGTAAGAAATGTATGTGATCTGTAGATAAGTTGAGAGTCACCTAAATTGAGGCTTATGGATTGAAAGTGAAATCCCTCCCTCCCCCATGGCTATCCCTGCTCTTTGAATCCTTCCCTTCCTTCCCATGGCTGTCCCTGCTATTTGAATCATTCACTTTCTCCACCTCCTGATCCCTTACGTCACCCACTGCTTTCAGGATGACGACGGCACTTACAGTTGCTCAGGAACATCCTCTCTCCTCTCCCACGGTGTCCCAGTGTGGCAGTAGGACAGATTCTCCTCCATACCCTCTCCCGATCCCTTAATTCACCAACTCACTGCTGTCAGAACAACGACAGGACTTGAGGTTGCTCAGGCTCATCCTCCTTCCTCCAAAGCCAGGGTCTGATTGGCATACTTAGAACCATGTAATTCAAAGAGTGCCACTGGGATGCTATGTGGGATGAGGGAGGATGCGCCTGAGTGACCGCATGTTCATCATTATCCTCATAGCAGCAGTGAGTGGTTGAGTTAAGGGATCTGGAGGGGAAGCATGCAAATGATTCAGTCATTCATCTTCTATTATTAATGTGGATTGACCCATCGATAAGGCACCCACAATTTTAAGGATTGATTATTAGATTTACCATATATATGCAAGTATATATGGTAAGTTAAATAGCTAACTTACTCCACCCCCAATATGCCCAGTACACGCCTACTTTTTGTGAATATTAATTTTAGCCATAAAAGGCACTTATATGGCTAGACAGCGGCCATTGATCGTAGACTCATATTCAACAGCCGCCAATTAGCCACATAACTTTTACTTATCCAACTAAATAGTGCTGAACATGCTTTGAATATTGGGACCCTGAAGTTTATTTTGCTTGGAAAGTGTTTTTTATCCTAAGTATCTAGCTAACTTATTGTTAAGAATTGGAAGAGTTGTAGTCAGGCTTTTCTGTAAGACCCTGTTCCTCCCGCTCAGACTATATTGGATAGTTATATCACTCCTAGGCTTCAAGAAATAGCTTTGGGAAATAATGGTCTTGGTCCTTCAGCACCAAACCCTAATGAGACTGACATCTCACTCAGCCCTGAATGTCAAGTACCACCAGGGTTAATAGGAGTATCTTCAACAGGGACTATTATAGAAGGAGTGATGACTAGGAAAGTCCAAGATCTCCACTTGATTAACAGAGTGTCCCCTGTTAGTTTTGTAGCTCTGGGGGTAGATGTTGGGTCTTTGCTGCTCTCCTCTATTCCCTCCCAAAGCTTAGAAATTCAGATACTCCCTATTAAACAAGAGATAGTAATTTTGGATTCTCTATGGGCAGTCAGTTTTGAAAAATCCCTCGCAAAGAGAGTTGATAATGCTCTGTTATTCTTAATTGATTTACATTCTCAGGTCAAGACACAAGCACAAGCAATTGCAGATCTTGAATAGATCATGGAGCAGGTGAAGAGTAAGCAAAAGGAAATTCAAGGATATGAATTAGCTTTGATTAAGGATAAGAACATTATCCATTGTAAATTAGAAATGTTAGAGAATCAATGTAAAAGATATCAGCTTCATCTTTTGAATTTTCCTAAGTCTCCACTGATAGCTCCTATTAATATGTTGAAATGATTTTATCAGGAGATTTTAAAGGTTCTTTGGGATCTATTCTATCAGTAGCTAAATCATTTAATTTGCCAGCTGCATCTTGGCCTAATCCTGAGTTATAAGGATTTGCTGGAGCAGAACTATGAACAGATAGCTATAATCGTATGGCTTATTTGCAGGATTCCCAGCTAGAAATTTCTGCTAGGACAATTCAGTTGGTAGTTTCTGCTCTAGAACCTGACAAAGACTAAACTTTAAAAATGTTCTTCTGGGCTAACCAGAATGTTTTTGGGACAATAGTAATATTTCCTGATGAATCTAAATGTACTCAGGCTAAGCATAAGTAGTTCCTGTGTAGGAAGAAGAACTTTACCTCTTTAGAAGGGTCTTTTGTTCTAAGATGTCCAGCACATATCACTAAAGGTAAAAGAAGGCTACACAAAACTCATGATTCTCAGGAAACTAAAACCCCTACTAACACCAGTAAACTTTAGAACAGTGCTCCAGGCACTAATTTTCTCAAGCACGGACTACTGTAATGCACTGTTACTAGGATTTCTGAATACAAAATTAAGACCACTTCAAATTCTACAAAACACAGCAGCTAGAATACTAACTGGTAAAAGAAGGAGGGACCACATCAAGGAAACTCTGGTACAATTACACTGGTTACCCATATAACACAGAATACAGTACAAAGCCCTGTGTACAATACATAAATTATAATACACGATGAAAAAGCAGACTGGCTGAACACAGCATTATGGGCACACGTCCCACATAGAAATCTAAGATCAGCTAACAAAGCACTTAACCATTCCCTCAGTAAGAACAGCAAGACTAACCCAAGTAAGAGAAAAGGCTCTATCCTTAGCTGGTCCTACTCTCTGGAACACTATGCCACTAGAGATCAGATTACAAAGAGATCTCAAAACCTTTAAAAAGAGTTTAAAAACCTGGCTTTTAAACAAGCATTCTACAAAGAGAGTGGAGAATAGAAAGTACGCAGGCACAGGCAGAAGAACACCAAGCACACAGTAATGCTCTCAACACATGCATTACAAAAGGATTTTTGTATCTCACAGTTAACTTAATAGTATTATGCAGAACATGAGAATTATACTTGTAAAGAAGTAACTTACATGTATATATGGTCAAATCTAACTCACCCTTCAAACAAGTTTTTAATTAGACATGATGTAACTGAACCCTTTGGCACTTGTTAGAATGTACCAATGTACACATTCACCTACTGAATTTATGTGCCTATGTGTAAACCGTTGTGACGGTATATAACTAAATGACGGTATAGAAAAGATTTTAAATAAATAAATAAATGTGAAATTAAGGTGGAAGGAAAGAAATATGGTTTCTTTGAACTTGATCTGTTAAACTTGTTTCTACAAGCTAGGGTTAGATCAAACAATGGCGAAGGCACATACATCTGATTTAGCTAATATTATAGAAGATTTTATTTTTCTTTTGAAAATTTTTCCTTCAATACTTTCCTCCACTAGAGGTCTAATATTAATAGTGGTAAGAGATTTACACTATTTCCTTTTTCCTCTTTTTATTTTTTTTCTATTCTATTTCTCCTCTCTCTTGAACCATGTATATTTCCTTCAAAAACAATTACATTTTGTATATTGTTAAATTTTTAAATTAAAAAAAAAATGTAACCTGCTAAATGCAAAACTCACCCAAATTCTGCCACCTCACCCAAACCTTGCCACCTAGATTGCTTCTCCTTGATGCATTTAAAATTACTCACATATAGGATAATGCATATAGGAGAGTGCATAATTTTACTGTATGTGCATATTGGTGGGACAAATTTCAAACGGACTATTTCTGCTAATAAAGCAGTGCTTTACTGGCAGAAGTTCCTTTTGAAAATTAGTCTTTAAATATCTTAGTAAAACATCACCATTGGAGATATTATTCTTAGTTACAGACTAGTTTCAGAATGACTCAAAGCATTGCCATTTTAATGAGATTTCTATGCATAACTCTAGCAGTTGCTGACATTCTTATTTAATTACACTGCTGAATCTGAAATACAAGACAAAAGCAAATCTATCATCCTTAGTATATTTAAACTAAATAAAAAAAAGTTAATGTGAAAGGCTGTCACATATAGGATCAGATATACAAAGCATTTTATCTGTTCATGCTAAGGGAGAGGACAGGCTTGGTCACATTGCTGACTTCAATACATGACTCAAAGTCTATTATAAAGAAAATGGTTTCACAGTAGTTGTGGGAAGAAGAAAAAATTTCATTTCATTATATATTTCATTTTGCGGTGTTTGGTTTTTCATGAATTTTGTTTCGTCCAATGAGGATTGGAAGGGGTTGAAGCAATGTGACAAGATGATAGCTAAAGCCATAAGAATGCTGGGCTGCATAGAAAGAGGAATAACCAATACAAAAAAAGAGGTGATACTGATAATGCCCTTGTACAGGTGCTTGGTGAGGCCTCACTTGGAGTACTGTGTTCATTACTAGTGCCTATATTTCAAAAAGATAAAGACAGTATAGAGGCGATCCAAAGAAGAACAGCCAAAATGATGAATGGTCAACACTGGAAGACTTATGAGGAAAGCTGAAGGATCTGAATATGTATACCCTGGAAGAGAGGAGGTGCAGGGGAGATATGTTACAGACCTTCAGATACCTGAAATGTTTTAATGATACACAATCGTCAAACCTTTTCTGCTGGAAAGAAATCAATAGAACTAGGGGTCATGAAATGAAACTCCAAGGAGGACGACTCAGAACCAATGGGGCCAATGCAATTATGTGCGCTGAAAGTGGGCGCTGACTTTTCAGCACCCTCTTTTTCAACGCACGTATGGCTATCTCTTTCACTCCGTGTCGGATGCGCATTAAATAGGCGCTAATCTCCCTATTGCATTAGGGGGTGGATTAGCGCCTATTTATCCCACGTCCAACTGCGGGTTAAACAGTGCGCTCGGCTGAGTGCACTGTATTGCATCAGCCCCAATGTCAGGAAATATTTCTTCAAGGAGAGGAGTGGTGAATGCCTGGAATGCTCTTCCAGAGGAGGTGAAGATGAATACAATGAAGGAATTCCAAGGGGCATGGGATAAACACTGTGGATCCCTAAAGGCTAGAGGATGGAAATAAAAAAAAGAGTGCATGGGGGTAACTGGATGTAACTTGCTGGTGTGGCAGTTACTACCCTTAATAAAATAAGCCTTGATACTGTTAATGCAACTCCATCATTGCTCTCTGCTTCAATGGCAGTGAGAAAAGGGGAATTGGATTCAGACAGCAATCAACGGGGGCACCAACTTTTATGGTTTGGGGAACAAATAAATATGGGGTAACTTGCTGATGCTGCTTTTACTACCCTTATTCACTAAGCCTGATACTTTTGATGTAGCTCCATCATTGCTCTCTGCTTCCATGGGATGGGGAAAAGGAAATTGGATTCAAACAGCATCCGAGGGCCCTGACTTTTACGCTCTGGGAAACTGATAAGCATGAGGGGTAAACTGCACAGTGCAGTAGATACTGGCATAAGCTTGCTGGCAGACTGAGTGGATCATTTGGTCCTTTTCTGTCATCATTTCTATGTTTCTGTATTTCTATCATATCTTTTTCCTTTTTGAGATATGGGCACCAGTACTGAATACAGTACTCCAGGTGAGGCCTCACCAAGGGCCTGTACAAGGGCATAATCTCTTCTTTTTTCTTACTGGTTATTCCTCTCTCTATGCAGCCCAGCATTCTTCTGGCTTTAGCTATCACTTTGTCACGTTGCTTCGCCGCCTTCAGCTCATCAGACACTATCACAGACTGTGCGCATTAGTCTTTAACCACTCATCACATACAGCTCTTTTGGATTGCTGTACCCCAGATGCATGACTCTGCTCTTCTTGGCATTGAATCCCAGCTGCCAAATCTTTGACCATTCTTCAAGTTTTCTTAAATCACTTTTCATTCTCACTACTCCTTCAGGCATGACCACTCTGTTGCAGATCTTAGTACCATCTGCAAATAGACAAACTTTACCTTCTATCCCTTCTGCCAGGTTGCTCACAAAGATATTGAACAGAACAGGTCCCAAAAGTGTGGCCCTCCACTTAACACCTTTCTTTCTTCAGAGTAGGCTCCATTTACCATTACACACTACCTCCAGTCAGTTACCAGTCTGCAATCCTTGTCACTACCTTGGCACCCACTCCCAAGCTTTTTTTTTTTTTTATGAGTCTCCTATGTGGGACCGTATTAAAAGCTTTACTAAAACCCAAGTAAATCATATCAAGTGATGTTCCCTGATCCAATTCTCTAGTCACCCAATCAAAATAATCAATCAGATTTATCTGACAGGATCTTCCTCTGGTGAATCAATGTTGCCTTGGGTTGAGCAACCCATTGGATTCTAGATAGTTAACTATCCTTTCCTTCAGCAGCATCTCCATTCATTTTTCCACCAGTGAAGTGAGGCTAACCGGCCTGTAGTTTCCAGCCTCTTCTCTGCTTCCACTCTTTTGAAGTGGGACCACCACCAATCTTCTCCATTCTTGCGGCACCACTCCCGTATCCAGGGATCATTTGAACAGGTCCTTCAACGAACCCATCAGCAGATCTCTGAGCTCCCTCAGTTTCCTGGGAGGTACCTCATCCGGCCTCATGGCATTGTCCACTTTCAGTTTTCCTAGCTCTTTCCATACTTGCTCTTCTGTAAATGGAGGTTTGTCTATTCCATCCCCATCCATAGTCTTGTCAACTAGCGAACAACCTTCTCCAGGATCTTCTTTATTAAATACTGAACTAAAGTATTTGTTTAATATTTTGACCATTTCTTCATCTCTTTCCACATAATTATCCTTGTCATATTTCAATTTCACTGTACCACTTCATACCTTTCTCCTTTCTCTGATATATCTGGAAAATGTTTTGTCACTTTGCTTTACCTCTTTGGCAACCCTTTCTTCTGCCTGGCTTTTTGCATTCTTGATTTCTTTTTTCATCTCTCTTAGTTTCAGCAGATATTCTTCCCTCTTTTTGGTATCCTATATGTTTCTTGAACGCTGTTTTTCTTCCCTTTATTTTATCAGTCACCTCCTTTGAGAACCAGAACGGTTTCTTATTTCTCTTACTTTTGTTTACTTTTATAACATATAGATTTGTTGTCTTTGCAATTGTTCCTTTTAGTTTGGCTCACTGATGTTCCACCTCTCGATTTTCTCCCAGTCTTCTAGCTCTTTCTCCAGTGTTTACTGAAGAGGATATTGGAGAGATACACATTCTGGAGAAGGATTTCATGGGTGATGATTCAGACCAGCTGAACCAAATCATGGTGAACCTGGAAGATGTGGTAGGCCTGATCGACAAACTGAAGAGTAGTAAATCACCTGGACTGGATGGCATACACTCCAGGGTTCTGAAAGAACTAAAAAATGAAATTTCTGACCTATTAGTAAAAATGAATAACTTATCATTAAAATCATCCGATGTACCCGAAGAGTGGAAGATGGCCAATATAAGCCCGATATTTAAAAAGGGATCCAGGGGTGATCTGGGAAACTATAGATCGGTAAGCCTGACTTCAGTGCTGAGAAAAATCATGGAGACTGTTCTAAAGAATAAAATCACAAAACATTTAGGTAGATATGGTTTGATAGGACACAGCCAGCATGAATTTACACAAGGGACGTCTTGCCTCACAAATGTCCATTTTTTTTAAAGGTGTGAATAAACATATGGACAAAGGTGAACCAGTAGATGTGGTATATTTGGATTTTCAGAAAGTGTTCCACAAAGTCCCACATGAGAGGCTTCCAAGAATACTAAAAGTCATGGGATAGGAGGTGATGTCCTTTTGTGGATTGCAAGTTGGTTAAAAGACAGGAAACAGAGAGTAGGATTACATTTTCACAGTGGAAAAAGGTAAACAGTGGAGTGCTTCAGGGATCTGTACTTGGACTGGTGCTTATTAATATATTTATAAATGATTTGGAAAGGGGTACAATAAGTGAGGTGACCAAATTTGAGGATGACACAAAATTATAGAGAGTAGTTAAATCTCAAGTGGATTGTGCTGAATGCAGGAGGATCTTGCAAGACTGGAAGCTTGGGCTTCCAAATGGCAGATGAAATTTAATGTGGACAAGAGGAGGTAACGCAGAGTAGGTCTTGTACTCACAATGCAGAAGAGAATTCGAAAAGGCAGCAGCTGAAGAAGGTGAGAGGCAGGAGAGGCTCTCCAAGGAGCAGATAGCCCTGAATGCAGCAAGGTCCATGAGGAGCGGGCACCTGAGTCACTCAGCCAGGAACGCTGGTTCAGCGAAGCATCTCAGAGAAGAAAATAGCAAGATGGAATCCTTGCTAACTCGTAAGTAGGAAAGTCCGGTTAGCTTAAATACACGTAGGCAGTGACGTCATGCAGAGTGGATGCCCCCGAGGTTCATGCCATGACGTGCACAAGAAGGAGGCAGGTGCGCGCGCATGTGCCCTAGGTCACTCTGGGTTCAAGATGGCGACTGGGATCACCCTCGCCATCATGGGAACGCCAAGGGGGTCAGTGTGCAGAGGCAGAGACAGCCATCTTAGCCAAAATCGAGGCTACTGGGCAAACTGAGGTAAGCAGCAAAGGTCGCAGCCATCTGTGACCAACGGGCGCAACAGTATCCCCCTTCTTAGGGCCCCTCCCAGGGGGTTTCGGCTTGCTTGGGTGAGTTAAATGGAAATGATATAACATGTCTTTTTCAAGGATGTTGATGGCAGGTTCCCAGCTGTTTTATTCAGGGCCGTATCCTTCCCATGAAATGAAGTACTCCCAATGCTTTCCTCTCTTACGTACATCTAAGATGTCATCTACTTTGTATGTGATGTCCTCTTCAGCATCCAGTGGCTGAGGACCTGGAGTCTTGTGAGAGAATTCAAAGAGAATGAGAGATTTCAGCAGTGAAACATGGAAAGCATTGTGTATCTTCATGGATGATGGTAACTTTAGGCTGTAGGTTAAGGGACCTAGGCGGTGAAGAACAGAGAAGGGTCTAATGTAGCATGGAGCGAATCTAACAGAAGGTAATTTGAGACAAAGGTACTTGGTACTGACCCAAACCTTGTCTCCTGGCTCAAACTGAGGTGCTGCTTTATGATGAGTGTTTGTTATTATCTGCTTATTTGACAAGTTAGGAGTTAGCAATCTGATGTTACTGGCTCCTAAATAAGGAGGAGTCAGTAATCTTGTAGTGTCTCAGATATTGTCCTGCTAAGGAGTAGCAATCTGTAATGAATCTGATATAGTAGTGGGTGGATCCCTGGGCCGGTGGCAGATGACCACACCCCCGGGAGGATATTCAGAGAGGGACCACTGGCTAGGCTTGAGTATGGAGACAGACACACATTAATTCTTTTATTAAACAAGTTTTTTAAACCACCAGACGTGGCAGTAGTGAGCTGATATGCCCAGCAGGGCTGTAGTCCCTCAGGTACTGGAACAGCGATCCAGGATGGCTGAGCTGTTGAGAAACTGTAGAAAGTGAGTAGGCAGAGTAGGCAGAATTCATCAACAGAACTAGATGACAAAACTCACATAAAGTCTCAAGTAAGCTCAGGAGCTGGAAAGGTCTAGGCCCTCGAGAAGCGAGTACCTGGTTCCAGGGAGAGCTCTGATAGAGCGATGGTAACTCATGATTGTTTGTAGCAGTGACAGCTTCCAAGCAGTAGAGAATCTTCAGAGTGTCCAGGAACATGGGCCCTCAAGGAGTGAGTACCGGTTCCTAACTGTAATCTGAAAATAAAGAAAAGAGTGAGGCCCCCAAGGAGGGGGCCTCACTCTGGTAAGTCCGAGGAGGCAGAGTAGCTTGGGAGGTGTAGCCTTAAGCAATCCCCTTTGCTAACTCAGTTAGATAGCGAAATAGAGACCTTTAAATATTGGAAGTGGATGACCATCTCAGGGGGACGCCCCTGAGGTTTGCGCTCCTGCTGGTACTTCAATCAGAGCGTGCGCGCGCCTGCACCCTAGGTCTTCAGGCAACATGGCGGATCTGCAACGTTGAGCCGGACCAGGGACACCGGAGGAAGATGGCATGGAGACGCTGCGGCAGCCAGCCGTCCATCAGACCCAGAGGGAGTCGCCACAGAGGTAAAGAGGGCAGAGTGAGGACGTCGAGCAGCGACAGTCGCAACAGTGTCGTATTGCTTTTTGGCCCATTGTCCTGCTTTGTGTAGAAGGTCCTTAGTTTGAGTTCAGAGTTGGTGAATCTCCTCAGCTGTAGCCTGAGCTGCTGGTGATGTACCTGTCAAAGGTATAAGAAGTGGTGGTAATGGTTGATGACCATATACTATTTGGAATGGAGTGGATCCAGTAACAGAAGCAGGATGAGAGTTCAGGGCAAATTCAGCCCAGGGTAAAAGTTCTGCCCAATCACTCTGCCTAGTGTTGACATAGGCACGAATGAACTGTTTGAGAGTCCAATTCATTCTTTCTGTTTGTCCATTAGATTGGGGGTGATACGCTGAAGTCAGGTCTAATGCAATGTAAAATTTACAACACAGTGCCCTCCAAAACTTGGTGATAAATTGAACAACTCTGTCAGAGACAATGTGCTTAGGCATCCCGTGCAGGCAGAATATATGCCGTTTGAACAGGTTGGCGAGTTCTGGGGCAGATGGTAGTCTGGGTAAATCTACAAAGTGCGCCATTTTTGAGAAGTTGTCCACTGTGACCCATATAGTATTATTCCTGCTTGAAGGTGGCAAATCTACAATGAAGTCGGTCATGATGTGCATCCATGGTTCATCTGGAACTGGTAACGGCTGTAGGAGACCCCAAGGGTGACCAGCAGGAGGCTTTTGTCTGACGCAAGTAGCACAGGATTCAACAGACACTTGGACGTCCTTTTTTATTGATGGCCACCAATAAAAGCGTTGAAGGGGAGCTAGCGTATGGGCCTGTCCAGAGTGACCAGCTAACGGGGAGTCATAAGCCCAGTTCAGGAGTTTCTTCTGAAGATTTTGAGGAACCACTGTTTGTTGTGACCGTCGCTGCCCGACGTCTCTACTCCACCCTCCTTACTTCTTTGGCGACTCCCTCTTTGGTTGATAGAAGTTTGGCTGCCGTGGCGTCATCTTGCCGACCTCCTCCAGCGTCCCCGGACCGGCTAGACGCTGCCTTCCACCATATTCTCCTGAGGCTTAAGGGCGCACGCACGGTTCGGCCCCGACTCAAGTACCAGCTGTGGTGCGAACCTCAGGGGCATCCCCCTGAGATGACGTCATCCTCACCAGATACTTAAGGTCTTCGTTTTTGCTATCTATTCGAGTTAGCAAAGGTTTTCCTAGCTTCCTCCAGGTATCGCTGCGGATGGGATTTGCTCTCTACATACCTTGCTACTCTGCCTCCTCGGACTTTACCAGGGGTACCCGCTCCTCGGGGGCCTCGCTCTCTCTCTTACTTTTCAGGTTGCAGTCTGGAAGCGGTACTTGCTCCTCAAGGTCCCACATTCCCGGACCTGCTACCGAATACTACTTCTGCCAGGAAGTCACCACTGTCTACATCACCAGTGATTACCATCTTTCTCTCAGAGCTTTCCCTGGAACCAGGTACTCGCTCCTCGAGGGCCCTCTTCATTCCAGCTTCTGGGCTGCCTCAAGAGACTATTGTGTGAGTGTTACCATCCAGTTTCTGTTCCTGAACTCTGCATACTCTGCCTACTCACTATATTTCAGTTTCTCTACAGCTCAGCCATCCTGGGATCGCTGTTCCAGTGCCTGAGGGACTACAGCCCAGCCGGGCTTTTCCAGCTCACTCCTGCCACCTCTGATGGTTCACTTACAGTTTAATAAAAGAACTAGTGTGTGTCTGTCTCCCAACTCTGAGCCTGACCGGTGGCCCCTCTCGGGATCTTCCCCCATGGGTGTGGTCAACTGCCACCGGCCCAAGGATCCACCCACAAATATCACAAATAATAACACTGTTTTACCTGCTGTAACAGAATGGGTAGCAGCCAGAACTATCTTCTCCGGGTTGATGATGTGACGGGGTGCATCAGGAACATCTTCAGGTGTGAAGGAGTGTGAGAGGGCATCTGCCCAGATGTTTTTATTAGTAGGACAGTATTTGAGCAGTAAATTGAATCGGTTGAAGAATAAGGACCACCGAGCTTGGGGATGGTTAAGTCTGTGCATGACATAAATATTCCAAGTTCTTGTGATCAGTGAACACTGTTATCTGGTGTTGAGCACCTTCTAACCAGGGACACCATTCCTCAAATGCAAGCTTCATAGCGAGAAACCCTTTGTCACAGATGCCATAATTTCTCTCGGCTGGTGAAAAGCTTCTTATTTATTTATTTTATTTATTTAGCATTTTTCTATACCGACTTTCCAATAACAGAATTATTGATCAATTCGGTTTACATTCTAAACAATAACAATGACAAGTAAATGTCTTACAATGAACAGGTCGAATTAACTTGGATTACGATATATGGGGTTAATAACATAATTAAAAGGTACGGTGCCTAATGTAGGCTAGATAAACAGATATAAATAGATAAATAGATATAAACTAGATATTCTTGAAAAAAATTGAACAGAGATGAAGCGTATGTGTATCACTGTGCTGACTGAGCACGGCCACTATGCTGACATCAGAGGAATCGATCTCCTTGATGAATAGCCGATGAAGGTCAGGATGACATAGGCAGGGTTTCTTGAGGAATGCGTCTTTAAGAGCTTGGAAGGCAGAGATGGCATCCGGAGACCACTGTGATGGGTTGGCTCCTTTTCTTGTCATGGCCATAAGTGGCACCGTTAAGGTTGAGTAATTCTTGATGAATGTGCGATAATAGTTAGTGAAGCCTAGGAAATGTCGGAGTGCTTTAATACCAGTAGGCTGAGGCCAGTCTTGTATGCTTTTGGTCTTCTGGGGGTCCATTTGAAAGCATTTGTTGGACACAATGTATCCCAGGAAAGGAACAGACTCTTGATGAAATGCACACTTCTCGAGCTTGGTGTATAGACGATAATCTCGCAGCCTCTGCAGGAATTTGATAACATCAGCTTGATGGCTCTGAACATTACTGGAAAAGATGAGGATATTGTCCAAGTAAATGACCACACACTGGTATAGCAAGTCTCGCAGGATGTCATCATCATATTTTGAAAAACAGCCGGGGCATTGCACAGGCCAAATGGCATCACTAAATACTGGAAGTGACCATCGCAAGTATTAAAGGTTGTTTTCCACTCGTCCCCTTGACGAATGTGAACCAGGTTGTAAGCGTACTTTAAATCTAGCTTTGTGAAGATCTTTGCACCTTGGAGTCGATCAAATAACTCAGAAATTAGTGGTAGAGGATATCGATCCTTGATGGTAATTTCGTTCAGATCTCTATAGTCAATGCAAGGGTGAAGAGATCCATCCTTCTTGCCAACAAAAAAGAATCCGGCTCCCACTGGTGACTTAGATGGTTTAGTGAACCCTTTCTGTAGATTTTCTTGAATGTAGGCCGACATGGCCTTGGTCTCAGATAGTGAAAGTGGATAAACTATTCCTCTGGGTGGCTCTGTGTCCAGTTTCGAATGGTCTGTGTGGTGGAAGCACATCAGCTGCTTGTTTAGAAAAAAATCTTGGAATGATGCATACTGCGGTAGTAGTCCAGGGAGAGCAGTAGAAGTGGCCAAGCATGGCAATGGTGTTACCTTTTTTAAGCATCTGTCATGGCAGGCCAGGCCCCATTGAGATAGCTCCATAGAAGACCAGTTGAACTAGGGAGAATGGTCTTGCAACCATGGGATACCCAGTACTATAGGGTGGATAGCTTTCTCAAGGATGAGGAGCATGATGGTCTCGGTATACAGGGTCCCAGTGCATAGGCAGGTGGGTTGTGTGGTAAGCAAAACATCTCCTGGAAATGGCTTGTCATGTATGGATGATAGAAGCAGCGGTATGGGTAATGGTTTGGTAGGAATTCGTAGCTGTTCTACCATTCTTTTCAAAATAAACTTCCCACTTGCACCAGAATCGACTAGTGCTTGTGTGGTGAACTTGAGTGGCCCAGAGATGATAGAGACCAGGAGAGTCAATGGAGGAGATGGTGCAGTCAGACCTAGGAAGAATCCTCCAGCAGATCCTAGGTCTGCATGTTTACCGGACAGATGGGACAAGTTTGGACTGCATGGCCAGTCTTCCCGCAATACTTGCAGAGGCCCATCTTTTTGTAAAAGTGCCTCTCCTTGGCGGTTAAGTGGCTCTGGCCTAATTGCATGGGTTTGTCTTCTTCTTCATAAGAACATAAGAACATAAGAAAATGCCATACTGGGTCAGACCAAGGGTCCATCAAGCCCAGCATCCTGTTTCCAACAGTGGCCAATCCAGGCCATAAGAACCTGGCAAGTACCCAAAAACTAAGTCTATTCCATGTTACCATTGCTAATGGCAGTGACTATTCTCTAAGTGAACTTAATAGCAGGTAATGGACTTCTTCTCCAAGAACTTATCCTATCCTTTTTTAAACACAGCTATACTAACTGCACTAACCACATCCTCTAGCAACAAATTCCAGAGTTTAATTGTGCGTTGAGTAAAAAAGAACTTTCTTCAATTAGTTTTAAATGTGCCCCATGCTAACTTCATGGAGTTCCCCCTAGTCTTTCTATTATCTGAAAGAGTAAATAACTGATTCACATCTACCCATTCTAGACCTCTCATAATTTTAAAAATCTCTATCATATCCCCCCCTCAGACGTCTCTTCTCCAAGCTGAAAAGTCCTAACCTCTTTAGTCTTTCCTCATAGGGGAGCTGTTCCATTCCCCTTATAATTTTGGTAGCCCTTCTCTGAACCTTCTCCATTGCAATTATATCTTTTTTGAGATGTGGCGACCAGAATTGTACACAGTATTCAAGGTGCGGTCTCACCATGGAGCGATACAGAGGCATTATGACATTTTCCGTTTTATTCACCATTCTCTTTCTAATAATTCCCAACATTCTGTTTGCTTTTTTGACTGCTGCAGCACACTGAACCGACGATTTCAATGTGTTATCCACTATGACGCCTAGATCTCTTTCTTGGGTAGTATCTGAACTGGATCTGAAGGCATGGAGTGAGGGCGATTACCTCCGTAAGGGTGTTTCTTGGAAGGCTTTACCTCAGCAGATTGCTCTCGGATACGATGCTCAAACCTTCCAGCAAGGTCCATAAGAGAACATAGAGTGTCAGGCAACTCTCGTGCAGCAAGTTCATCTTTTATACGAGAGTTGAGGCCTTCTAAGAAGATAGCTCTTAAACAACACGAATCCCATAGGAGTTCAGAAGACAGGGTTTTAAATTCGATTACATATTCCGGAAGTGGTTTAGTTGGAGGTGTAGGAGGTGTTGGAGGTGTAGGAGTGCTGAATCAGCTGCATACTGCTGTGCATAATCATCAAATACAGATTTGAAGAGAGTCAGAAATCCAGGCAAGTCATTCAGGACCGGGTCATTGTGCTCCCATAATGGTGAGGCCCAAGCCAGGGCTTTCCCATCCAACAAGGACAAGATAAACATTGTCTTGGTAATTGCTGTAGGGAAGTACAGCGGTTGTAAGGAAAAGTGCATACAGCACTGGTTTAGAAAGCCCCTACACAACAGGGAGTCTCCTGAGAAATGAGTAGGGGCAGGTAACGGAACTGTAGTATGCCCGGTAACCACCGCGGGTGATGCACTCAAATCAGGAGTAGGAGAAACATTCAGTCTGGTATTCAGCTGATTAAAGGCAGTACTCAATGACTCCAAAGTTCTCTGTTGCTCCGAAATCCATTCGGCAGGCCAGAAATGGTCTGTAAGGCTGAGAGATGAGCTGGGTCCATGGAGTTAGCAATCTGTTATGTTTTAACTTGGTTTGTGGTCCCTTGAGTCGTGGAGAGAGCTGACTCCACCCACTGGGAGGAGCCCAGTGGGGACTCTCCATGACAGGCGGGGTCTCAGCAGTGATGGACACAGGAGTCAGAGAATATTTATTATACAGCAAAGAGAAACCTGAGGAGCAGGTTGTAAACTCAGTCCTAGAATTAGAAGACCTGAGATGGATTCTCTGGTAGTGGTCCGCAGGGTGGGGTACCCTGGGGAATCCTTGCTTCTTGCAACTTTGTGTGTGGTAGCTCCGGTAGTGGTCCGCAGTGTGGGAAAGGCTGGAGGCAGATGTGAGTAACTGATACAAGACAGAATAAATCCGGTAGTGGTCCGCAGAGCGGGGTAACCCGGAAAGTACTTGCTTCTGATAGCTTGTGCATTATAACTCTGGTAGTGATCCGCAGCGCGGGGTAGGCCAGAGATAGGTGTTGGCAATTGGCACAAGACAGCATGGATCCAGTAGTGGTCCGCAGAGTGGGGTAACCCGAGTATCCCACACAGCTGAAAAGACTTAGCTGGAGAAGGAGAGACAGACAGGAGAGGCTCTCCGAGAAGTGGCTAGCCCTGAGTGCAGCAAGGCCCCCGAGGAGCGGGTACCTGAGTCATTCAGCCAGGACACCGGTAGAGCGATGCGAAGCATCTCAAGGAAGGAATAGCAAGAGAGAATCCTTGCTAACTCGTAGATAGGAAAGTCCAGTTAGCTTAAGTACACATAGGCAGTGATGTCTTGTGGAGGGGACACCCCCGAGGTTCCCTCCATGATGTGCACAAGAAGTAGGCCGGCACGCGCGTGCGTGCCTTAGGTCACTCCGGGTTCAAGATGGCGACCGGGATCGCCCTTGCCATCCCAGGAATGCCAAGGAGGTCGGCGTGCAGAGGCAGAGACAGCCGTCTTAGCCAGAGTCGAGGCTACTGGGCAAAATGAGGTGAGCAGCAAAGGTTGCAGCCGTCTGCAACTGACGGGCGCAACAGCATTTTTGAGAGTTTAAGACTCTCCAAGACTGGTCATATATTGCAGGGGATTAAAAATGTTTTGCATGTTTAGAAAATAAAAAATAATCAAGAGAGAGAAGAAAATTAATTCATAATATGAACTTACCAGGTGACAAGACACAGTGGAATGTTTTTGATTGAATATTACTCAAAGCACAATGTTTGATACTATACCTTAAGCTTGCAGTATACATTGGTACAGTAAAATTAGGAAACATTCATTGTTTTCCACTTGTATTTTTTGTAATTTTAAAGAAGACCAACATCTCTACAAACATTGGCAGGATAAGTGAACAATGTGACCTCATGTTGCCCCCTGTTATTGAAAATAACCATTCATTAAGTATGCTGGTTGGTGGGTAGGTGAGGACATCCTGGTACACGTGGCCAGGTCTAGCCTGACCACAGCTTTTTGTGCTCAATATGCCAGCAGATCTGTGACTATGTTCTTGATGTGCTCTGTGAATTAGCAAGTAACTGAAATTTGTGCTGGTATCTCCTTTCTGGGGGAGGATAATCTTCTTTGCTGCTAACATGCTATGGCTAGAGTCAGGAGAGTCAGTACTGCTGTAGCCATGGAGGAAAAGGGGAGGAAAAGAAGGATAAATGCAGGGAAGAAGTAGCTGATGTTCATGCTAATAGTACCATGTGGCTTATCCACATTTTACTGTGCTGCATCCTCTGTTTCTAGTGCTCCTATTTGTGCACCTTAACCACTAGTGCCTCCTATTGAATTTATTAGACTGCTGAACAGAGAGAAATACCTCCTTTCACTAGTGTGGTACACAGTGTGGCTAGCATTTCACTGTCTTTCTCAGTGATGGGTTTGAGCCTATCTTGCACCTGATGCTTCAGGGAATCCATAAACAACAACACCTCTAGTGATAGTCTGTATTCCTGCTGGAAACTGTTTAACTTCAACTACAGGATATTGACTGTAGGGATGACCTCACCCAGGGTTGTTGTCTCACTTAGGGCCTGATTTACTTAGACTTTTCTCCCATTTTGTTTCTATTAGAGATGTACATTTGTTTTTCCTGAATTAGGCAAGAATGCTGGTTAAAATGTGAATTTTTATCACATTTACAAATAAATTCAATATTTAAAATGCTCAAGATTCTATCCCACATTACTTAGATTTAAACACAAAAGTAGTCCCATGAAGCTATTAGCTAAATTGTGATTTCTATTAAAGAAATAAATAATATTGCATCATTCCATCACCAATGCATAGTTAGCATTCTTATATTCATATATTACAAAATTAAAGAATAGATCCCCATACACAAACTTTCACTCATAACAAATTTGCTAAATTTTCTGGGTTGCTTATTGGCCTCTTGCTTTTTGTAAATCTCTTCATAACCATTCCTGCCAGGCAAATACAACAGTTTTGCACAATCATAACATCTCATCAGCAGAAGGCTAAGGAAATAATTAATGTGTTTGAGATTTATGCCAGTGTAATATTTCCATTTTCATCTATTCAGAAAGTCAGAATAGCATCAACATGTTATACAGAAGTATGCAAAGAAAACTAGTCACTGCCAATCAGTGTCTCCGTGAAGTGTTTTCAGTTTGCTGAAATGTTTCAGAATGTTGCCACTAGTTGTTAGATCCTTTATGATTGCCTTAAGGAGACCAGATGATCATAATTAAACCCACACAAGACTAACAGTTTAAAATCATCAGTATTTCCTTTATTTGCCCATCAATCCCTAGCTTTCCACATTTATCATGTACTGCCTTAGCTGTGGATCATGCTGTCATGCATTTGCCAAAACATTTCAGCTAGCTGTTAAAAAAGTTTCAACACAAAAAGAGAAGTTTCCAGGATTCTCCAAGTTTTCATTGTATGAAAAGTGTGGATACACTTATGGTAGGAAAAAAATGTATAAACTGTGTAATTATTGGTCAAAGCGTGCAATGAAAGAATCCGTGAACTCTTTGCAAAACATGTACACCATTGGCAAGACAGACCCATGCAGCCTATTTTTTACATGCACGCCATCTCCTTCACAGACACACATATACACAGAGACTCATTCAGGGACAGAGATACACAGAGCCTTGGTCACAGTCACAAACCTATGCAGGCAAACACAAACAAGGATCCTCCAGTTAGTTACACATACAAACACACACACATCTTTACTCATACAGGCACATACATATGCAGCTTCAGACATATGCACACACAGCTTAAGTCATTCACATGTAGAGAGAGGAAAACTCTTGTGTTTAGAGCCTATCTGTTGGGGTCCCACACAAAGGGATAGATTTTATAAATCTACGCGAGCGCGTACTTTTGTTCGCGCACCAGGCGCAAACAAAAGTACGCTGGATTTCAAAAGATACGCGCGTAGCCGCGTGTATCTTTTGAAATCCAGGGTAGGCACGCGCAAGGGGGTGCACATTTGTGCACCTTGCGCGCGCTGAGCCCTGCGCGCGCTGCCCGGTCCCTCCGAGGCCACTCCGAAATCAGAGCAGCCTCAGAGGGAACTTTCCTTCTGCCTCCCCCCCACTTTCCCCTCCCTTCCCCTATCTAACCCACCCCCCAGCCCTACCTAAATCCTCCTATTAACCTTTATCCAGAAAGTTATGTGCACCGGCTGTCTGCTGGCGTGGCAGGCTCCGACACAGGCCGCTGTGTCGGGGCACTCGGCCACGCCTCCAGCCCGCCCCTATGCACCGAACACACCCCTGAGCTGACACCACGCCCCCTGGACACACCCCAACCGCCCCTTTTTGCAAGCCCTGGGACTTACGCGCGTCCCGCGGCTTTCGCGCGCCGCTGAGCCTATGTAAAATAGGCTCAGCGCGCGCAGGTTTTTTTTTTTAAAGGGTTACGCACATAACTTATGTGCGTAACCCTTTTAAAATCCGGCCCAAAGTGTGTGTTCAGTTTGCAGGGAGAGAAGCCTGAAGGACATGGTGTGCTGAGAAACAGGAAACTGTAGGAGCTGAGGAGACAGTGTTACAAGAGGCAGTGTTGCAAGATGTCCTGGTGAAGTTACAGTTCACAGGAGGAATAAAAAGTGCAATTGTAAAATATTCCCACCCATGTGAAACAACATCCAATATTTCTCTTGTCTTGCTCACTTTCTACTAAGGGACTCCCCCCTCTCACATGGAACAACTCTGTGAATTCATTTTGGTTCCAAATTATTTGGGAAAGCTGGGAAGAAATGACATGTTTTAAAATCTTGGGGTTTTCTTTTGGTTGTTTTCTGAAGTTGGATTAAGGTATTTAATGGTTTCTCTATTTGAGGTGAGAACCGTGATGCTAAAACTCAAAAGGAAGCAAAGAATATGATAGGTCTTAGGCAAAGGATTGGTGAAACATATAACCTCATACAGGTTGAGAGAAACAGAATAGGTAGGAATCCTTAAGCTTTGATATGAAAGAATGATCTGGAAAGTGGTCTAAATCTGAACACTACTTGGAACTGTAGTGGGTGGGGACTATTCATTTAAATATCTTTACTGTCTTTGTTTGACTATACATGATTGCACACATGGTAAAACTTTGTCTGGTAAGGTTTATTCAGCAGAGGTGGCTTTTCCTCTCACCTGCTGAAGTATCACCATACTGTTTTTATTAATATGGATCATTCCCAAAATTTATATTGCTTTGCACCCTTTTTAAAATATTTGTGTATGCTTATTAAAAACTGTTCTATATAGGGTGGAAATTATTCCATGTAATGCAGAAATTATTGTCAAAAATCCTTGTATTTATGGATAGATAACTCCTCTGAGGGGACCACAAGTCAGGGGGCTGTCACATGGACCAGCAAGGGCCTCTAACCTGAAACCACCTGATTATGCCTTCATCTCCCTGGCCTCTGTCCTTTCTGCATGCAGATCACCTCAGGAATTGTACACCTATGTGCTTTAAGGGTGGCTACAGAAAGCATATGGAGTGTAACAGATAGTAGCTAACTAGCTATCGCTACTAACACACAAGTTGGCATTAATTACAGGCACATACAAACAGCAGCACAAGATGACTAGTAGAGATGTGAATCGTGTCCTCGATCGTCTTAACGATCGATTTCGGCTGGGAGGGGGAGGGAATCGTATTGTTGCCGTTTGGGTGTGTAAACTATCGTGAAAAATCGTTAAAATCGTGAGCCGGCACACTAAACCCCCCTAAAACCCACCCCGACCCTTTAAATTAAATCCCCCACCCTCCCGAACCCCCCCCCCCAATGCTTTAAATTACCTGGGGATCCGGCGGTGGTCCAGAACGGCGGCGGTCCGGAACGGCCCGCTCAATAGAATCGTGTTGTCTTCGGCCGGCGCCATTTTTCAAAATGGCCGCCGCAAAATGGCGGCGGCCATAGACAAAAACGATTCGACGCAGGAGGTCGTTCCGGACCCCCGCTGGACTTTTGGCAAGTCTTGTGGGGGTCAGGAGGCCCCCCAAAGCTGGCCAAAATTTTCCTGGGAGTCCAGCGGGGTTCCGGGAGCGATTTCTTGCCGCGAATCGTTTTCGTACGGAAAATGGCGCCGGCAGGAGATCGACTGCAGGAGGTCATTCAGCGGGGGTTCCGGACCGCCGCTGAATGACCGCCTGCAGTCGATCTCCTGCCGGCGCCATTTTCCGTACGAAAACGATTTGCGGCAAGAAATCGCTCCCGGAACCCCGCTGGACTCCCAGGAAAATTTTGGCCAGCTTGGGGGGGCCTCCTGACCCCCACAAGACTTGCCAAAAGTCCAGCGGGGGTCCGGAACGACCTCCTGCATTGAATAGTTTTTGTCTATGGCCGCCGCCATTTTGCGGTGGCCATTTTGAAAAATGGCGCCGGCTGAAGACAACACGATTCTATTGAGGGGGCTGTTCCGGACCGCCGCCATTCTGGACCACCGCCGGATCCCCAGGTAATTTAAAGCATTGGGGGGGGGGTTCGGGAGGGTGGGGGATTTAATTTAAAGGGTCGGGGTGGGTTTTAGGGGGTTTTAGTGTGCCGGTTTTCCTGCCCTCCCCCTTCCCCCGATTTACGATTTTTTAACGATAAATCGTGGGAATTGGTATTGTATCGTGGCCCTAACGATTTTTTGACGATTTAAAATATATCGGACGATATTTTAAATAGTCAAAAACGATTCACATCCCTAATGACTAGCCCTCAGCTGTATGGGCCAAGGGCTAAGCAGCACCATCACCTCTCCTCATTGGGCAAAGCCTATCAGAGACCTCTCATGAGAGGCAAATTGCTTCAAACACACTTTTGGGATGGGTTCAATTAGGGGAAGCTTTGGTTAGGAGACATTTGGGTGATATTATAGTCTTTCCAAACCATACTGTGACCTTGACAATAGGGCTGTGATTTTATAATACAGGTAAAGGCACGCCACCATCTGATTCCATGTCCTGCCTTCACACAGTCCAAACAGCATCGTTGTCTAAGTTCCCTAAGAAGTCAAAATTACCAACCTGACATCCCAACTGACAAGGCACTCACCGTCTGGACATGATGGTTTGCATTTAGCCTCGGAAGCTGGAAGCTGGTGCATGTGTGTATGGTTGCACCCAAACCCTGACAGGTATGCTGGCTTGCACACACCTGTGAGCACTGTGGGAATGACACTATCCTTGATATGCTCTTTAGGAAAGCCTGTTACTGCACGCCTGCAAGATGAGCACTCTGAGGTATGCAGTAGCTCTGCCACAGCTGATGAATTGTTGGCATCAGTGACTTTACAGGTCCTTGAGACACTAGGCATCCCATGTGCAGGTGCATATCGTCAGAAGGACACGGATGTTCATTATGGAAAGAGGCCTTTAAAAGTGTTCTCTGAGAATGATATATTTTTCACTCAACCTGTAGGTTGACATTGTGTCTTAAAATCTTTCAGCTAGCTGGGCTTCACATGATATCTAGAGCTGGTGGTCTCCATGTTCCAGGGGCAGTTGGAGTCCCAACATAGTAATCATGTCTGGAAGAAGACATTCTACAAACTAGGTAGCCGCCAAGGCACTGGAAGGAGGCAGGTTGCCGCAGTGGATGTGAAGACATTGCTGGGCGCCTGCACAAACTCTCTCTCTCTCCTCGAGATTGCTGGAGAGAGAGAGAGACCATGTGGTAGGTTGACTTCACCACCTAGAGCACCCATACATTCTTGCACTGGCACTGATGGCTATGTCACTATGCCCACAACATGTGAGGTGTAGAACTGTGTCCATAGCCTTGGCCCAGCCAGCCTGACGCAGCAAGCTAGGGTGAGCTATGTACACTATGGGGCGGATTTTCAGAGCCCTGCTCGCCTAAATCCGCCCAAAACCGGGCGGATTTAGGCGAGCAGGGCCCTGCGCGCCGGTGAGCCTATTTTACATAGGCCTACCGGCGCGCGCAGAGCCCCGGGACTCGCGTAAGTCCCGGGGTTCTCCGAGGGGGGCGTGTCGGGGGCGGGCCTGGTCGTCGCGGCGTTTAGGGGGCGTGTCGGCAGTGTTTTGGGGGCGGGTACGGGGGCGTGTCTACGGCCCGGGGCGGTCCGGGGGCGTGGCCGTGCCCTCCGTACCCGCCCCCAGGTCGCGTCCCGGCGCGCAACAGGCCCGCTGGCGCGCGGGGATTTACTTCTCCCTCCTGGAGGCGTAAATCTCTGGAGAAAGGTAAGGGGGGGGTGTAGACAGGGCCGGGCGGGTGGGTTAGGTAGAGGAAGGGAGGGGAAGGTGAGGGGAGGGCTTTAGAGGATTCCCTCCAAGGCCGCTCCGATTTCGGAGCGGCCTTGGAGGGAACGGGGGTAGGCTGTGCGGCTCGGCGCGCGCCGGCTATACAGAATTCATAGCCTTGCGCGCGCCGATCCAGGATTTTAGTATCTACTAAAATCCAGCGTACTTTTGCTTGCGCCTGATACGCCAGCAAAAGTACGCCTATTCGCGTTTTTTGAAAATCTACCCCTATGTTGGCAGCCTACAAGAACACTATGTAGAGACCTGGCTCTTTGACAGGCACAATCTTTCTGAAAACCTTGGTTTAGACACATGTATTATTAGTCCCCTTTACTTGCTGTACACATTTTCATAGTACAGTGACTTGCAACATTGTCAAGATGAACTGTAACTAGATCAAAGTGGTTTCTTCACACTCGGCACGAGACAGAGGAAGGTTTAGTAAAAGAAAGATTGTCAAGAGGAGAGCTGATGCAAACACTCTGCTCGGCTTTCTTACATGGAAGGGGAAGGGGTAGTTGATTGCTATGCTAACAGGAAAAATGGAATTGTATCAGGCTTTGGCGAAGTTGGGTGCCACTCAGCATGTTGTCCTTGGCCTCTGCGGGTAGACATGGTTGATCCTGGGGGGTAGGTCCTGAAGTATATATATATTGGTAGACCATGACGTAGGGTAGGGATGTGCAGAGGGACGCCATATGTTGCATTCAGGATACTTGTTCGTGGGGGGGCAAATACGTTGCATACGTCCGTATGGCGCCCCGATACGGTTTTACGTCTAATCCTATTCGGTACCCGGCTAAAATTAAATTTACTACATCCCCCCACCCTCCTGAACCCCCCCAAGACTTACCAAAACTCCCTGGTGGTCCAGCGGGGGGTCCGGGACCCATGCCCTGCACTCTCACACCCTCGAACCAGTTTCAAAATGGCGCCGATAGCCTTTGACCTATCATGTCACAGGGGCTACTGGTGCTATTGGTCAGCTGCTGTCACATGGCCATCGGCGCCATCTTGTACTCCTACCATGTGACAGGGGCTGACCAATGGCACCAGTAGCCCCTGTGACATAGTAAGGGCAAGGCTATCGGCGCCATTTTGATTCCTGGCACCCGACGGCACGAGTGCAGGAGATCGCTCCCGAACCCCTGCTGGACCCCCAGGGACTTTTGGCCAGCTTGGGGGGCCTCCTGACCCCCACAAGACTTGCCAAAAGTCCAGCGGGGGTCCAGAATGACCTCCTGCTCTCGGGCTGTATTGCCAGTATTCAAAATGGCGCCGGCACTACCTTTGCCCTCACTATGTCACAGGGGCCGACGGTCGGCCCCTGTGACATAGTGAGGGCAAAGGCTAGCAGTTGCCAATACTCAAAATGGCGCCGGCGCTAGCCTTCGCCCTCACTATGTGACAGAGGCCGACCATCGGCCCCTGTCACATAGTGAGGGTGAAGGTAGAGCCGGTGCCATTTTGAATACTGGCAATACGGCCCGCGTGCAGGAGGTCGCTCCTGGACCCCTGCTGGACTTTTGGCAAGGCTTGTGGGGGTCAGAAGGCCCCCCAAGCAGGCCAAAAGTCCCTGGGGGTTCAGCGGGGGTCCGGGAGCGATCTCCTGCACTCGTGCCGTCGGGTGCCAGGAATCAAAATGGCGCCAATAGCCTTGCCCTTACTATGTCACAGGGGCTACCGGCGCCATTTTGAAACGTATCGAGGGTGTGAGAGTGCAAGGGATGGATCCTGGACCCCCCCGCTGGACCACCAGGGAGTTTTGGTAAGTCTTGAGGGGATCAGGAGGGTGGGAGGGTTGTTTAAATTGGCGGCCGAATAATTTGGGGAAAATTCATTGTATTCATGGAGAATCGCGATACTTTTCGCTTCCCCACGAATACAACGAATATTGGCACATCCGTTGCGGATTGCCAATACGTAGGGACCGAATGCACACCCCTAACGTAGGGTGAGATTATGGAATACACAGCATAGCAGCACTATATCTGCTAATCTGGGTGGTGCATACATTAAATCTCCACCAGTTTTGTCCAAACAGCAATATCTACTTTTGAGAACGCTGAATATATATTCTATGAAACCGCAAGTTGAACATAAGGCTTCGTTATACCTCATCTCAGCTGGCGCATTAGGAATAGCAATGGGGGTGAGAAGCCAGGTCCAGCAACCATATCCAGAATCTCCTGCGGCAAACACAGAGTATTATAAGACAATGTAACATTAATTCTATGTTAGCTGGGCTCTTTTAATACTGTTTCACTACCCTAACGCCATGCCACTGTATTTGTTGACAGTATCTGAACAGTATAGGACTTGCACATTCTATGTCAGCTGTTCCCGAATGGCTAACTACATGTGGTGTTCCGACCAACCATGTACCTCTCACTCATAAAGAAGCAAACATTACCACTTTGTAGTAGTCATCAAACCATGGAGCTGTACCTCACAGCTGCCACAGATGTCCTAGCAGAAAAGCCTCAGGCTCTTGGGATGAAAGTACAAGTCCACACCTGCTCGCTGAATGTCCTCCCCAGATACACATTGTTCTGAGGTTACACAGTTCATATGCTAGTCCAAATAATATGCATGCTGCTGCTTTTGTTTTACCTGCATCATGGTGAAGACAAAAGGATCAATTTTAAAAGGCATGCGCATCCATGTGCATGTGGTTCCTGGTGAGAGCACATGGACAAGCCAATTTTATAACATGCGCATGTGTGGGTGGGTGGCCTGCTCCATGCATGGGGGCGGGGATTTTAGAATAATATGTATGGCAACATGAATAGGACTTCCCTAGTTCTCTCCCAGTCCACTCCAATAAAGGAGCGGACTGGGAGGGAACTTCCTTACCCCTAACCCTACCCTTACTCCCTCACTTGAGTATGCATACTCAAGTGTATATTTGCATATGCAATTGCGTTGCTGTATTTATCATTCACATTAGAGCTTTATCGTGCATGTTAGGCCATTCTCGCGCACGTTGAGGCCCTATCGTGAGATGATAAATCACCTGGTAGGTGTACTAACTCCTTTTTGAAGTTTGATTTATTAAAGCTTTTCTTCCATTCTGTGTCTATGAGGAAAGACCTTAATGAATCAGGCCCTTTGTGTTTATTGGAAAAAAGCTTAGTGCAGTTGATCCATAATGGCATCTTCCTTTACACAGAAAGTGGTTGCTTCATGTGCATTAGTTATTACTTTGAGGTATTTCAATATTTCTGTCTTATCCTCCTTGAATCTCTTCTCCTACTACTTAACATTTCTACAGTGTTACACTCTAGTCTACAGATATTTAGGTTTAAAGTTTCATTGCATAGGGTTTATAGGGCAAATTCAATGAATATGTGATAAATAAGCACTTCATTTTGCCCTATCCAGCTTGTTCAGGTTTTTTTATTAAGTGTAAAAATGCAGTTTTGATGAACAATTTGTTAAAAAGCAATTGTGTTCATGATGGCTATTAGAGAAAACAATGGCAAAATGGATGCACTTAGCAGCAACATTGCAACCTCAGAGGTCAATGTATTAAAGTGCATTAATATAAGCCATTAATGTACATTAGTTAGCTGAAGTTAATGGCTCATGTAAATGGCATGCAAATGAGTTTTGCATTAATTTACAAGTATTAAACTTAAGCACATTAATATGGACATAATCACAAAAACAAATCACCTCCCAGACATATAGTAACGTTTTTTGCATTAGTAAATCTGTGTTCACATTTTAGCACACATTGAGGTCTATATTCAGATACAATCTGGATAGCAAAATTAGCCAGATAAACCTATCCAGCTAACTCTGGAGGCATATTCAGTAATGCAGCTGCACAATTGAATATATCAAGCTATCTTAAGTAATTAGCTGGCTAACTATAGCTAACTAATTTTAGGACAGCTCTTTGACACAACCAGATTTAGCCAGCTAAGTCATCTGGCTAACTCTGAATATCGTAGTTAGCCAGCTAACTCAGTTCCTCCCAGTTACACCCTGAAATGCCCCCAATTTATCTGGCTAAATTCTAACTTCCTAACTTATTAGCCGGCTAGAAATTAGCCAGATAAAGGCTGAATATAACCAGGTAAGCCATTTAGATGGATAACTTTTCAATTATTCGTCTAAATGGCTTTTGAATATCAATCTCATTATTTTCCTATGCACTATTAGGTGATGAGCATTTTTGCATAAATTTGCATGTCATTACCTCATTAGAATAGGTGTTTGCAATAAAACTCTCGCTATTCAGCCCGCTTTAAATGTGCTTTTAATGTGCATTGATGCTTGCGAAAGAATTAACTCTTTTTAGTGCACTGGCCCCTCAGAGCAGAGGAGACTTAGCAAGGACCAGAGGCATTCCTTTCTCATGGCTCTGGAATGAAGGAGACCTGGAGGGATCCAGGAATATCTTTCCTGGTGATCCTGGCAGGAAAGAGAGCTAGCACAGAGCTACATTTGAAAAAAATTACAGGGCATTTGTTTATCATTTGGGTCTGCCATCTTGTTCTTCCAAAATGTATGACCCAGGAGGCCATTGATAATTCAATTGAAAAGATACTCAGGGAGCCTTCTAGACATACACTATAAGAAAGTGTTAGTGTGGACTTCTGCAAACTAATGCTTTTTAAACATAATACCTTTATACCTTCTTTTATGTGACCAATACTCTATCCTGCTGTGAAATGCTTTGCAAGACTAGCATAGCCAAGCCTTCACAATTAAATTAATTGGACTTCCTTCCCTTTCAAGAAAAAAAGCAAACCTTATTTCAATATTGAATTATTTCTTCAGTGAAATTAACTTGTATTCTCCATTATTAGGCAGCTCAGTAATTGTAATTGCAAATGCTCTGTGTTAGCTATAGATGGCTTTGGGCAAAATTTTATTTTCCTTTCAGTTTTCATATACCTTTGTACAATACATTTTTCATCAGACTGATTCACAGTAATCCTTTCAAAACTTGCAAAGATATACATATCTATGCTTATGCAGCAAGTTTAGAAAATTGGTTGTGAATATAATTAACATTGTAATATTTCTGTTACAATCTTAGAGGTTAAAAAAATGAAATATCTTCACAAAGTCCACTTGTGACATCTGAGTATAGTCAAAAGATCTTTATGGGATGACAAGAAAACTGCCTGGTTGTCACAAATGCTTCTTTTATTCCCCTACTGACTTATTTATTTATTTATTCTTTTGCCTTCACAAGTCAGAGTCTAACTAACCCATTCTTCCAAAGTGAGTTTGGACTTTACTTTAGTTCAGCACCCCTTACCTACAGGGAAGCAGACTTCTTCTGGATTTTCTCAAATTACTGGCCGGGATTATTTGCTAGGCTCAAAAAAAAATTTAAAAAATCACTCAGCTTGGTAAAATACTCTCCAGCAGAGAAATGGGTGGAAATAGAAACTATAATATTTTTATTCCTTATACCAATACACCTTGGTCCAATTGTGGAGTATGTAATATTAATAGACAAGATAGAAATACAACTATATGAAACTAACACATTTTGATTCACTCATTCATCATATTCACTATTCTGTTTGAAATGTTTGTTCAGGATCCAGAATAGGCTGATAATGAGCATATAATGAGGAATTTTATGTAGACCCCTCTCTATGGGGCAGAATTTATTACCTGCCTCATTACATGTGGCTTATTCCTTTTCATACAACTTTCAGGTGCTGATGATGAAAATGTGCATGAAGTAATGGCAGATTAATCTATGGTCAAGTGGGCCAATATTCAAAAAGCCCTAAAACAGTTATCTTCTCTGGCAAAAGTTAGCTGGATAAGCCACCTTGTATGTTTAGTGGGATAAATAAATGTCCTACTGAATATCCCAGAATAAAACGATATCCAGCTAAATGTAGCTGGATAACTTTAAAACCAATCATCCCTCCTGTGTCTTCCTTTGTGGCCCCCCTACTGTTCCCAGGGACCAGGTACCATCTTAACAGTATATCTGTTTCTGGAATCATGGCTTGTTCTGTTTTCCTGATAGGAGGTGTATTGATGTTTTAGGGCTTGGTGTAATGTTTACAAGGTCACCTTTTCAAAGATAGGGTTGCATCTGTTTGAGCGCTGGCAGATAGTGCTGTTTTGGAATGGGAGATTTATTTTATTGTAATTCTAATTTACAGGGTCATTTATCAAAATGCATTAGGGCATTATCGCACACATTAGGGCCTTAATGCCTGCAATAATGCCATAATGTGCATGATAAATACTGCATCGCAGAATGAGTACGCAAATTTAAAATTAGTATTTGAGTGGGAGAAGTTTGGGTGGGGTAAATGGAAATGAGGGTTGATTTAACATGGCATGTGATAAAGTAATGCACAGCAATGCAGGTTTTAACTACACCTTTTTTCTTTGTCTTATGCCTGCACTAGCTGTGCATTACTGGTCAAAAAGGTTTTAATCATAAATGCTGGTTTGGGAGGGGAGGGAGGGGAAAGAGGGGAGAGAGTGAGAGCCTCTCTGGAGGCTCACTTATAAGTTAACATTTTATACCACTGTAAGAAGGGGCATTATGAGCTTGGGGTGAAGTTTGTGGGAGGGTGGTAGGATAGGGTTTGGGGGGCAGTTTTACATGCGCAGTGTTTCGCCCGTTGGTCACAGGCGACTGCGACCTTTGCTGCTCACCTCCTTTCTCTATGCAGCTCCAAGTCTGGGGAGAATGGCGGCCTCCGCTTCCATACGCCGACCCTCATGGCATGCCCGGGACGGCATGGGCACTCCCGGCAGCCATCTTACATCTGGGGTTACCTAAGGCATGCATGCGCATGCCTGCCCCCTTCTTAAATGCATCATGGCGGGAACCTTGGGGGCATTCCCACCGCATGATGTCATCTGCTTACCATAATTAAACTCAGCTGACTTCTTGCAAGATGAGTTAGCAAGGATTCCTGTCCTGCTATTTCCACCACACTGGGACTCCATCTCACTATCCTACTGGGTGACCTAGGTACCCGCTACTTGGGGGCATTGTAGCACTCAGGGCTATCCGCTCCTTGGAGAGCCATTACTTTCTGTTACTCTGTTCCAATGAGTTCCTGCATTGTCCTCGTTCTGTTGTCCATCACTGCTGAGACCTTGCCTGTTGTGGTGAGGGCTCATAGGGTTTTTCCATATGGGCGGAGTCTTCACTCACCATGACCCAATGGCCCATTATTCGTTCAAGGCACACAGAACGTAACACACAGTGATAGGTACGAACAGTACAGTTGTCATCAGTGAAGATGTTATGTGATTTGGAGTGATGAAAGGTAAAAGAAGAGTAGATTTGTAAAATGTTCTCTCTACCTATTTTGATGCAGTTTCTACCTAGCTGCAATCAAGCTAAGTATAGAGTAATTTGTACAAATCTAATCTTCTTTTACCTTTCATCACTCCAAATCATGTAACATCTTCACTGACGGCAACTATGCTGTTTGTACCTATCATTGTGCATGTAAAACTGCTCCCCTAAACCTACCCACAAACCTCACCTTGAGTTACTAGTTCCCCCTCTTACAGTGGTATAGTTAACTTATGTGTGAGCCTCAACAGAGTAGGGATGTGCACTCATTTTGAACAAATGCGCAATCTGCAACGTATAGGTCTCTATTCGTTGCATTCATGGGGTTCTGAAATGTATGGTGAACCCCCACGAATGCAACGTTATCACTAATGAATAAAACCCCCACACTCCTGACCCCCCAAAGACTTGCCAAAAGTCCCAGGTGGTCCAGCGGGGGTCCTGGAGTGATCTCCTGTACTCGGGCCATCGGCTGCCGGTATTCAAAATGGCGCTGATAGCCTTTGCCCTTACTATGTCACAGGGACTACCGGTGCCATTGGTCAGCCCCTGTCACATGGTAGGAGCAATGGACAGCCGGCGCCATCTTGGTTACAATAGTCCTAATACCATATGTGTTCCAAGGGTCTTTTTGGTTTTTAAACAGGGTTTTCTGGTTGACTCCACAGCAGTGTATGTGAATATAAAATACATGCTATTGCGATATTTTTATTTCAAAGACTGTACTTCGAGTGTCCTTTCTCATGAAAAATCTTTTATTATAAATACATAATTTGAAATTGTGTGTAGAGAGAGCCATGATGTGGGGAAGGATGGGTATAAAGCTGTAAGATTCACTTTGGATGCCTAATACCCTGGCACTGACCCTGATTAGAAAAAGAATACAAATAAAATGCAAAAAAAAAAAAAAAAAAAGAATGAGGAAGGGCCAGTACTGTATTTGTTCACACAAGGCTGCAAAATAGGTAGCACTGGCCCTGCATGGCGGCACCCTGTGGTGACGTGCTGGCGGGGTTTCTACCCCTCTCCAGTATAAAGACACCCCACACAATGGTGCCATGTGGTGATGAGCTGGCAGGTGATGGCGAGGGAGGAAAGGGGAGAGCAGGGGAAATAACACAATTGCATTGGCCCCTGGGCGCTGGCGACCCTCATTATGACTCTGTGTAGGCCTTGTAGGTTCGCCAACGAGGCATCATCAACTGCGCCACAGCACCAAAGGCTCAATTCCACACCTCCCATCATAGAAGTGTGGGGGGAAAAGTCTGGGAAAGGGATATGGAGACGCACAAGATAGGGAGAGATAGGGCTGAGAGCTAGGAAACAAGAGATAGAGGGCTCAAAAGAGTCAGTAAGTGAAGAAACAAGAAAATGGAAGGGTGAGAATAAAGATGAAGGCTGAGAAATGAGGGAAGGGGAGAGAGGTAAAGCAGAAAGATGGTGGGATAAAGATGGAGATAAATTATATTAAAGCAAGATTTGAAAAACAGGTGAGAAAGAGATGAATGAAGAAAGGAGAGAAGTATAAAAGAAAAGAGAAAATGGAAAGGAGAACCAGGGAAAAAGTTAGAAAGGCAAGATGAAAGCAGAGAAGAGACCAAGGGGGAAATGACTTTTATTTTTGTTTCTTTTCTGCCTTCATTATGAGCATAGTGTTTGCTAAACATTTTTAATTTTTGCAAAACCAGAGTTACATGAGACATTTCAAATGCTTTAATGTGGTACAGCAGTCATTAAAGGTTGATAATCACTATGGTACAGTATTTTCTCTCTTAGGAGGGGAGCGCTGCATCTGAAGCTCTGCTGGCACCAAATGTTCTGATAAAAAGAAGTTTTAGCAGCTTTCTTTAAACACAAGAACATGCAGCACTATTACCAGCCAGGTCATTGAACTGGTTGATTGCATACAAAGTTCAACCATTAGATCCTTTGTAGAGAAAAATGTGCCATCTGAAAAAACTGTGATAAAGATGAGGATGCTCATGTAGATGCTTGTCCAACAGAATGCCTAAAGGTAACAAAAGGGAGCTGCTGGCTTATTACAGTCAGAGTAATACAGGAAATGTCTCTGACTGTGTTTCAGTATAACTAATTCATTATTCAGTTTCACGAGCTGTGTTAGCCAACAGATTATTATAATTCATTTTTCTCACTATTTGAAAGTACAAAAAGATGAGGACTTTGTTTAACAATTGCTTCTAGGATCAGTGATAGTTTAGTCTGACATATTCCCCCATAAAATAAAAAGAGGGACTATAAGTATTTACATAAAGGCTGCAAAGAGTAGTGGTGTGCCCTGAACATATTTCCATTTAATTTTGCTTTTCATTTCATTCTCATTTTGGTTTCATTTGTTTTGTTTTTTTTTTTAATTTAAAATGAAAAACTAACAATAAGTGAAATAGAAAACAAAGGAACATAAAAACAAAAAGAAAAGAGCAATGTCTTGTCCAGTCCCAACCTCTTCGCCTTTGCCAATGCCATCAAAAAAGGACCCTCTGGGCTTGCTTAGTGTGTCCCTCTGGTCCTCCACCCCAGCATTTACTTCTGCCCTCCTATATGCCTATTTTACACTGGTGACAGTATAATAATAAAAAAACCCAGAAGTGAAAGAATATCTACATAAAAAAATGAAGATCTCACTTCTTAGTCAAGATGTTTGAAAAGGTGACGAAGAAATAAATGTAATCAAGTTTTAATATTTTTGTAAAAATCTGTGATGATTTCTATAAACAAAAGGAATATTTTTGTAAAAATCTGTGTCATTACTTTGAAGCGCTCAGTTTTGCGCTGTTTTTCCTTAAAACGTTCGGCTTGTGGACACTATGTGCACATTCTTGGTCTCTGCCGGCGGCGCAGATTCTCATCGGTTTGACAAGAGAATATAATTCTGTATGCATAATTTTTTGCATGGTCACATTGCCTTATGATGTTTTTGGAACAAGTCTAAGTAATCATCTTTTGTGTTATTTGTGCCCTCTTATTTTCATTCTTCTTCTTCATTTGAGGCGTTAACTCAGTGTTTCTTTCTGCAGCAGAGCCACTTGGAACTTAAGCAGCATCCATCACAAGTGGGTGATGTAAGCCATGTGCTCCATTGTAATCTCGCTTTATGTTTCAAACTTTTTATTGAGTTTTCTTTTTCAACCATAGTAACATAGTAGCTGACACTGGTGTGTTCTGCACGGAGTCAATTATAGAAAAGCAGGTACAATAACTCAAACATGATAACACTTGAAACCCCCCCCAACCACCCCCTCTGAGCCCCCCCTACAATCCCCCTCCCCTGCGTTCACCAGAAATCATAGATAACAAAGGCATCTCCCACTTAGATGTACAATAATCATTCAGTATCTGACTTCTTGTCCTCGTTGGGAGGGACTGCAAATAGTTATCCCAGGTCAACAAAAAGGTTCTACGTCGCTTCAGCAGATCCAGAGTTTCCATATATTTTTCATTAATGCACATAGAATGTATCTGGTTCTGCAGATGCGTCAGACTGGGGGGATCTTCCCAATACAACATTGCAGAATCGTTTGCTTAGCCAATATGAGCACTTTGCGAATCCATAGCCGCACAAACCTGCGACCAGGCACAATTCTACTTAATTGGTCGAAGCGAAGCACCTTAGCATTCAGAGGGAGAGCTAATCCGGTTACTCTGTGAATATAGAAGATAGCCTTCCAAAGGTTTTGGATTTTAGGGCATACCCAAAACTGATGTCCCAGAACTCCGGGCACTTCCCTACATTTAGGACAAAGGTCTGTTTGGAATCTACCCATTAGATATACCTGCTTTTGCGAGTAGTAATATCGTATCAATAATTTATATTGAATTTCCCGAAGGACAATATTAAAAGTGATGGGTTTAATTCACCCAAAACAGTGCTCATATTGAACCAATGAGAGATCCATGTCTAGCTCTGCACACCACTTACTCACTATTGTAGCATGATCTAGGTTGGTGTTGAGCTTGCATAGAGCTGCATGAAAATAAGAGATAGAGTGTCACGAGGGATCTACATCGAAAATCTCTGAAAGCACCCCTCTTTGGGCAGACCCCCAATATTTCACAGGCAGGGACTGAATGTAGTGACGTGTTTGTAAGTAAGCAAAAAAGTCTCTACTGCACACCCCATACTCCTCTTGTAGTGCAGCAAAAGGCTGGATAGTACCATCTTCTTCTATGAACTGAGCAATCCATCATACCCCTCTTTTAGACCATTGGGTGAGCCCTGACTCAAATGCCCAATTGCCTAGTAAGGGTAGAAATTGAGAGGTATGTCAGTCTATGTTTGACATGTGACAGAGCTGTCTTCACGCATGGCATATTGGGGTTAGCAAGGGGCTATGTTGTAATTGAATGGGTAAGATTGTGAGCTTGGAATGCAGTAAATAGCTGAGATCACTGGAGGCAAAAAGCAGGCGCTCGATGGACAAGGGAATGTAGAATTGCGTGCCTAGTAACCAGTCTGCCACATGCCGCAGGTTGCAGGCAATATTGTACAGTTTAAAGTCCCCTAATACTAGCCCTCCATGCTCCTATTTATGCATAAGCTGAAGTGTTATCCTAGGTTTATTTAGTTATTATTTATTTACTTTTATTTTTGCCCTCTTTCCACAGATACATGTGTACCAATTTATCTAGAGTTCAAACATCCTTACGCTGTAGATGGCAAGAGATAGTCTGAAATATATACAACCATTTGGGCAAAATAATCATCTGAAATAAGTTCACCCTCCCAGCCAGTGACAGCGGGAAGTCCCGCCAGCTGCGCAAGAGTTTTTCAGTTTGGGTAAAGAGTCTCTAAATATTTACTTGGCTTAACTGATTTAAATCTCTGTGGAGAACAATGCCCAAGTAAATGAAGGAATCCTGCACCCAGAGCATTGGGAATTCTCCCTCCTACATCATCTGTGGGTAGCGCTTCACACTTGGCTAGATTTAGTTTCAAGCCTGGAAGTTCACCATAACATATAAATTCCTGTGGGGCTGCCAGGAGAGAAGGGGCAGGATGTATAATATGCAATAGAATGTCATCAGCAAACACTGCTAATTTAAATGAGCAAATTGGGTGGTCATGAAACGGCGCTCCTTCTATCTGAGGATTATGGCATATTTGCTGCAGAAGGGGCTCTAGGGCCAGAATAAATAAAAAGGGGGAAGGGGGCATTCCTGCCTTGTACCCCTGCCCAAAACAATGTCTGTGGACTGAAACCCATTGACCTTTACAAAGGCAAGCGGATAAGCATGTAGCGCACAGAGGATTTGAATAAAAAATCCACTGATCTCATAAGCCCGGAGAGCTTGAAACATAAAAACCCAGTCTAAGCAGTCAAATGCCTTTTCTGCGTCTAGGCTTAACAAGAGGGATGGCTCTTGCATCTATTGGCATTGCTCAATGGAAGCTAGAATTCTACGGATGTTCTTCACCGCATATCTACCATTCACAAAACCTACTTGCTCTTCCCTCAGGAGAGTAGGCACTATCCCTGGAATCTCGCTTTAAATTCCAGCGACTTTTAAAATAATTTTGTTGTCTGGGTTGCATTTTAGTACACGGTATTAGTCTTTTTCTCCTTATTACAATATTGTCTTTTTCTCTTTATTACAATATTGATCTGATACCAGGGACTATTTTCACTTTGCATTTCACTTTAACAATGGTTCACCACGTTCGGGATTTCTGTTTTCTTGTTTCCATTTTGTGCTGTATTGTTTTCCTTCATGTCCCTGTTTTCTGGGGTTTTTTCCTTTTCCACCTTTGTTCAGTGCTGTATTCTTTTACATCCTATTTTCAAGTTTTCACTGTTCCATAGGTTTTTGTTTTCACAGTTTAGTATTTTAATCCTTGTTCCTATGAATACATTGCATTGTGTGTAGGATTTATTTTGGATTCAATTGATTGAATTTTTTACTCATACTTTAAACTCATTTTCCCAGTCGACAGTAGTATTTAAATTAGATGTGTTTTTAGGTTAAACGTTCTTCATGGATCATTGTTTTTCCCCCTGAGGAAGGAAGACGCAGTCTCTTCTGAAACATTGCAATGTTGGAGATTGAAGAAAGAGTTTCACTTAAACTTAAAAGCAAAGGGCTTTGAAGAAAGAGGTGAACTCAAGCTTATAAGCAGATACTCACTTGGATATTCTTTGATAGTCTCAGCATTATTTTCCAGTACTCGATGTTCACAGAGTGAAGTGCTTTTTGTTTATAGAAATCATCACAGATTTTTACAAAAATATTAAACATTGATTAAGTTTATTTCTTCATCACTTTGTTCACACATCTGGACTAAGAATTGAGATCTTCATTTTTTAATTTTAAAATGGTACCAGTCATATGTTTTACAGCCATACAATAAAATGGCACCAACCTCAAAACCGGCTGGTGACATTTTAAAATAGGGACTCAGACAAGGCAGGAGTGACTTGTGTTTGCTTCTGCCTCTTGATGTCCCTGTTGCATTTCCTAGTGAAGAAGCACTAGAATCACTTGAGGGCATGACATGTCTTGGTCCCCTTGATCTTTGTCCACTGCCATGTAGAGTTAAAGTCTTCCCAGCAGGCTCACTACAGCACTTGAGGATGAGGTTACTGGAATTTCCATGTGGGAGGGAGACTCGGATGTTTCAGCATCTGGACAGAATCTTTCTTTACCCATTGCTTTGGGATCTGGGAAATTGTGCTTGATCCAGCGGCATTCTTGCCTGTCTTTGGATGATGGTATTGGTAAAAGGTTCATCAAAATCTTCTCAGTTTGCGCAGAATTCAACTCCCGGTGAATCCTCTTTTATACTAGTGAAGCTGGCATGGTGATGCTAGATTCCCTTTGGGATTTGATGATTAGTTTTGGGAATTCTGAGTGTACTAATGAGATTGTCTTTCTGAGAAGATTGAACCTTTAGTCTTGGAACATGAGGGGTAATTGCAAGAACAAAACATCAAAATCAAACTCTGGAAAGTGATGTTAAAATTATTCAAACTCTTAATGTCACTATGATACAAGAGCAGGTATTCTTTCTAGAAGAGTAGAATTTCTGAAAATAAATGGTGTTATTGGCAGAGGCAAAGAGGTTGGGACTGGATTGGACATTTTTCTTTTCTATTTGTTTTTTCTGTTCCTTTGTTTTCTATTTCATTTGTTGTTCATTTTTCATTTTAAATAAACAAAATAAATAAACTATCACTGATTTGGGAAGCTCCAATCTTGAGATTTCTGACTTGAACACTTTATTTGATTTCTTTTACTTCAGAACAGGTTTTAAGGGTTGTTATGAAATTCAGAAATATGAATACGTATTTCTTAGGACAAGTTGTTAGAATTCGTCCTGATCTGTCCAAAATAACTTAGGAGAGGAGAAAAGGATTCTTAGCTCTTGGGCAGGCGGTTAGTGCTTCAGGATATGCTTTTATATTATGATATCCCTGAATATGTATGGTTAAGTATAATATAGATTGTTCTGTTTTCTCTTCTCCTGAGCAGTTGAGAGCTTTTATTGATTCCAAAAACCTGTATACATCATTGCCAGCTCCCAGTCAGAGCCAGCTTGAAGCCCTGTTTAAATATGGGAATATAATCACGTTTTGGCTGTATCTATAGTGTTGTTTATTATGTTTGCCTATTTGATTTTATCCTTCTCTTTCAGTGTAGGATAATGAAAGGGGGAAAAATTGAACCTGTTTTCTTTTGCTGTTCCTTATGTTTTGCTTCTAATGTTTCTCTCGTTATGATTCTAATGCAAAGATTGCTTTCTGCTTTATATATTGTTTAATTCTTATAAAAGTATTTTTATCAAAAAAAGGTTTACTGCAGAAATCTCACCAGTAGGTTATGTAATAAGGAATTGCTGGCCTGGCCTAGTCTTAAGGGTCCCACAATCACCCCTGTTTGTGCATTCAAGCCAGGACAGAAATTGTCAATCAGAACTGCAGGTGAAGGGCATCTGTTGCTGTTTATGCAGTCTTTAGTCACTTGAAGGGCTCAGCTGCTTTCGTCTTGATATTGCCCGTTATTGGCAGTTGTAATATAAGAATCAGTAGTGCAACCAGGCTTCCTAAATCAAAATGAAAACCCTGGAAGGAACTGTGTTTGTGCTCATTTGGAAACTGTATAAAACACAGCAGCAGGTGGGAGAGACAAATTCTGGATGGCAAGGGGATATGGTTAGTGATTGGCTTGGAACAGGTGGATAACAGGATGCAGGTTCTTAGCAGCACTGCCAGACAGACTGAGCCAAAAACCTTTTGGAAAAAAAACACTTTTTTTTTTTTTTTTTTACAAATTTGCTGTTAAAACCCTTACAAATTCCTCAAAGCTCTGGAGTTGGACAGTTTATGTATTTTAATATTTGATAGTGTTTAATGATCCAGTTTTATATTTGGATGTATATACTGTGTGGAGTTTTAATATTATGTAAGCAGTATATCTGCAAGTACTTAGTAGCATGTAATTGTGTGAGAGTGATAAGATTCATAGTACCATTGAAGAGTTCAGTTAATGTCTCATAATGTTATTGCCATTGCCAGTAACTAGAATATTACAAATTAAAATGAGGTTGACTCTATTCTCTGAC
Organism: Rhinatrema bivittatum; assembly: GCF_901001135.1. Classification (NCBI taxonomy): domain Eukaryota; kingdom Metazoa; phylum Chordata; class Amphibia; order Gymnophiona; family Rhinatrematidae; genus Rhinatrema; species Rhinatrema bivittatum. The sequence goes on from NC_042615.1 coordinate 611,923,377, forward strand.
TGGAAAAATCCATGTTAGGACTTGAGAGAACAAAACAGCTTTGTAGGTTAACAACATTTGAAAGGTACCAACAAAGACTGTTGTCTCTTAAAAAATGAAGTTTGCTACTAGATAGCAAGGATCATTCAAGTAAAAAAAATTGCATGTAACCTTACCTAGGGTCACTAACATGGTTCTATAAGATTTCTGGAGAGTTCCTGCTCTCCAGGGCAAGTCAGGAGTATGTTATAGAGCAGGGGTGGGCAAGTCCGGTCCTCGAGGGCTGCAAACCAGTCGGGTTTTCAGGATACCCCTAATGAATATGCATGAAATAGATTTGCATATCACTGAGGCAGTGTGTATGCAGGTCTCTCTCATGCATATTCATTAAGGATATCCTGAAAACCTGACTGGTTTGCGGCCCTCGAGGACCGGAATTGCCCACCCCTGTTATAGAGGGTTTCTGCTCTCTAAGGGGCTGATTTTAAGAGCCCTGCTCGCCTAAATCCGCCCAAATCCGGGCGGATTTAGGCGAGCAGGGCCCTGCGCGCCGGTGAGCCTATTTTACATAGGCCTACCGGCGCGCGCAGAGCCCCGGGACTCACGTAAGTCCCAAGGTTTTCGGAGGGGGCATGTCGGGGGGTGGGACCGAGCGCAGCGCCGTTTTGGGGGCGTGTCGGGAGCATTTCGGGGGCGGGTCCGGGGCGTGGTTACGGCCCGGGGCGGTCCGGGGGCGTGGCCGCGCCCTCCGGACCCGCCCCCAGGTCGCGTCCCGGCGCGCTAGCGGCCTGCTGGCGCGCGGGGATTTACGCCTCCCTCTGGGAGGCGTAAATCCCCCAACAAAGGTAAGGATGGGGTTTAGACAGGGCCGGGCGGGTGGGTTAGGTAGGGGAAGGGAGGGGAAGGTGAGGGGAGGGCAAAAGAAAGTTCCCTCCGAGGCCGCTCCGATTTCGGAGCAGCCTTGGAGGGAACGGAGGTAGGCTGCGTGGCTCGGCGCGCGCCGGCTATACAGAATCCATAGCCTTGCGCGCGCCGATCCCGGATTTTAGCGGATACGCGTGGCTCCACGCGTATCTACTAAAATCCCGCGTACTTTTGCTGGCGCCTGATGCGCCAGCAAAAGTACGCCTATTCACGTGGTCTGAAAATCTACCCCTAAGAGTTCATTTAGAGCAGTGTTTCCCAACTGGTGTGCCGAGGCTGACCTGCAGGTGCACCATGAGAAGAGCCAGATATGTAAATACTAGGTATGTGCATTCGTTTTCAATGAAATAGACAATGGCAATGTCTATTTTGTCTTGTTTTGGGAACCCCAGGACATGGAAAAAAAAATGAAATTTTGGGAAATTTACTATTTTGTGTTAGTACGCACTAATGGGACTTAGTGCGCACTAACTACATGTTAGTACACTAAGTCCTGTTAGTGTGCACTTAACTATAGTTTTCCTATTTATGGACTTAGGGGTCGATATAAAGGTGCACTGAAGCTGCTGTGGGTTTGTGTGCACCTGTACATGTGTTTCTACGTGCGTTTCCTGCTCAAATCCCTATACGGGGATGTAATAAGGGTTTTGTGAGCGGGAAAAAAAATGCTTACAGGCGCGCTTACAGACCCGTGGTTTTTCCTGCATGAATGCATGCTAATGGTATGCAAAGAAGGTAGTTAGCTAATCATAGGCAATGCAGAGCACCATGCTAATGCTAGTGTGGGTTTTTTTACTGCAGGTTTTTTATCAGAGTACGAGTTAAGTGACAGCGCCAGATTCCTGCTTAGCTAGGCGCCTTTCTGGGCACCCAAGCATCCTGAATCGCAGCCAGTTGAGCACCTAGCTGAGCTGACCATTCAACCACCAAGATAGACGCTCAGTCGGGCATGAATCTGGATGATTGGATGCCCAGAAAGGCACCTAGTTAATCACCAATCTGGATGCTTGAGTGGTTTTTACTGCAGGTTTTTTTTTATCAGGGTATGAGTTAAGTGACCGCGCCAGATTCCGGCTTAGCTAGGCGCCTTTCTGGGCACCCAAGCATCCTGAATTGCAGCCAGTTGAGCCCCTAGCTGAGCTGACCGCTCAAGCACCAAGACAGAAGCTCAGTTGGGCATGAATCTGGATGATTGGATGCCCAGAAAGGCACCTATTTAATCACCAATTTGGATTCTTGAGCAGCCAGCTTAGCTAGGCACCTTTCAGGGTGCCCAAGTGGCCAGATTCATTGCCATTGTTCCAGTGTGTCCGTGTTACAGTGTTCCTGTGGTCCTCCATGTCTTCTAGCGTCTGTCTTGTTCCTGCTCCACGTTCCCTGGTAGACATGGTAGTACCCTTTGGATTGATTCTTGATACTGACCTCTGACCTCTGCTTGCCTGACTACGACTGACTACTGCCTAGTCCTGACCTTTGCCTGCCTTATGACTATGTTGACCGCTGCCTGGAACTGACCTCTGCCTGCCTGACCATGTTGACTGCCACCTGGAACTGACCCTCGCTTGCCTTAACTATGCTCGGACTGACCTTGGATTTGACCCTTATTTTGGCTGACCACTTCTGGACAGATACCCTGGCTTTGACCCTTGCGCTTCACTCAGACACCCTCTTCTTGCTTTATGTGATCACCAGACCGACCTGCTTGGACTCTGACTGTGGCCTTCATCTGGCCAGACCTACAGGTGCTGCCTACTCCGCCTGGAGAGCCTTCCTGAACTGCTACCTCCCTGAGGTCTCCGGAGTCTCCAGTTAGGTCTGGTCCATCCTCTCTGCATCAGCCACGCACCCTTACTCGTGGTGGGAACACCTCTCTGCTACTTCTCCGGGAGACCCTCTGAGGCCCACCTAAGTCCAGGCAGTCCAGGTACCCAAGGGCTCAACCTGCGGAAACCCAGGACTGTTATTGGTGAAGCTCCAGCTAGCCTCTGTATCCTCGTGTGCCCCTCCTCCTGGTGGCATGCGCTCTCTGGGTCCAAGCAGAGGGCTGTACCAATCCTGCACCAGGCCAAGGGTCCACCTCCAGCATAACAGGTTACCAAGGCCATGGACTTGGCGGAGTCTACGGCCTTGCAGGCCATCCCCAGTCTGGTCACTTGTGTCCGAGAACAACAACGGATCATGAAAGCATTGGCCTCCTCCATGGAAAAGATGCATTCTCAATTGGAGGAATCAGCCATGGCCAACCCAGAGGCTCTACCTTGTCATCACGGGCACCGCTGGCCCTCCCAGCTCCACCTCGTTTAGATGGGGATCCTCGACTCTGTCAAGGCTTTATTAATCAATGCTACATGCAGTTCTTACTGCAACCTTTGCTCTTCCCAGATGAAGTGACAAAGATCACGTTCATCCACTTGCGTCTTGAGGGGAAGGCCCTGCCATGGGCTTCCCCACTCTGGGAGTGCTCTGACACAATTCTATGCCAGCTCCCTCAGTTTATCTCCATTTTCTGATGCACCTTCGAGGACCCAGACCGACAGACGATCGCTGGCCACTACCTACTCCACCTCCGTCAAGGTTCACACCTGCTAGCTGAATATACGGTGGAGTTCTGAACTCTGGAAACAGAATTAGGATGGCAGGAGGACTGCCTGCGAGCACTCTACCTCAAGGGACTGTCTCCTGTCCTTAAAGATGAGCTGGCCACCCGAGAGATCCTTGCATCTCTGGAAGACATGATTTTTCTAGTTGGAAGGATCGACTACTGTCTTCGACAACATCAGGAGGTAAGGGCTCTTCTACCTCCTGCTCTACGGCCACCCCATTCTGCGAACCCCAGGTTGAAGGTCTTACCAGCGACTCCTCAGCCTCCTGAGGAACCAATGCAGATCAACCGTGGCCGCCTGACTCCGGAAGAACGTCTCCGGCGAAGAAAATCTGGCCTCTGTCTCTATTGTGGTGGCTCCGGCCATCTTCTCCAGACTTAAAGTTTAAAGTTTTTGCTATACCAACATTCGTTAGATACATTCGTTACTCGTCCTGTGTGTTACTTGTCCAGTACGTTACTTGTCCAGTTACTTGTCCAGTGCGTCCAGGAAACTCCAAAGCCTGAGCCCGGCGGGGGTCCCAAGCTTAGGCCCTTCAGTTTCTGTCTCAACTGTTGCTGCTGGTCTCCCTCCTCAGGAAGTCCCATTCGTTTGACAGCACTGCCCTCATGGACACTGGGGCAAGTGGAAATTTCATTTTAGAAGACATTGTCACACTCCTTCAGATACCAGTTCAACCACTGGATGTGCCACTATGAATTGCCTCAATTCAGGGGTAACCTCTCCCTGATTGTATCATGCAGCATACCCTGGCCATCCACCTCACCGTTGGCACTCTCCATGATGAGGAGATTTCCCTCCTGATCCTGAAACGATCTACATACCCCGTCATCCTTGGACTTCCTTGGCTCCAATTACATACACTCCACTTCGACTGGCAATCCCTGCAACTCACCCAATGGGGCCCTCGATGCCAGACCCAGTATTTATGGCAAGTGTCTCCATCTATATCACTCTTAAGCTCTACAGCCCTTCCCGGCTTACCTGCTCCCTACCTGGAATTTAAAGATGTGTTCTCTAAACAGAATGCTGATATCTTGCCTCCACTTCGGAAGTTCAATTGCCCATAGAATTCCTACCTGGTGCCATGCCTCCAAAGGTCAGAACATACCCTCTTTCACTCCCAGAGTCTCAAGCAATGTCAGCATACATCAAATAAAATTTAGCCAAAGGGTTCATAAGACCCTCTTCCTCCCCGATCGGCACTGAGTTCTTCTTTGTAAAGAAAAAGGATGGCAGTCTAAGACCATACATAGACTACAGAGGTTTGAATGCAGTAACCTGTAAAGACCGGTACCCACTGCCACTTATCAGTGAACTTTTCGACCGCCTGCAGGGTGCACAAATCTTTACTAAACTAGATCTATGTGGGGCTTCAAACGGAAGACATCTGGAAGACTGCCTTTAACACAAGAATCGGACACTATGAGTACATAGTAATGCCCTTTGGGTTGTGCAACGCCCCTGCAGTGTTCCAGTGGCTAATGAATGAGATTTTCCAGGATCTTTTGTACTCATTCGTCGTAATGTATCTGGATGATATTCTAATATTCTCCAAAAATTTAAAGTCTCACCGTTCCCACATTCAAACAGTCCTCCAGTATCTCAGAGACCACCACCTCTATGCTAAATTGGAGAAGTGTCTTTTTGAGCAACCCAGTCTCCCATTCCTGGACTACATCATCTCTAGCCATGGGTTCACCATGGTCCCCAACAAACTCCAGGGTATTCGAGATTGGCCTCAACCATTGGGTCTCCGAGCCCTACAAAGATTCCTTGGCTTTACAAATTACTATCGAAACTTCATTGCCAATGACTCCACACTGGCCGCTCCACTCACTGTCATGACATGGAAGGGACATGATCCTTGAGTGTGAAGCCTCAAAGCCCAATCAGCATTCCATGCCTTGAAAGAGGCCTTCTGCACCGGCCCATGTCTACGTCACCCAGATCCAAACTGCCCCTTCATAGTCGAAGTTGATGCATCTGCTATTGGAGCAGGAGTGGTTTTGAGTCAATACTCCACCAAGGGAACCCTGGTTCCATGTTCCTTTTATTCATACAAGTTCTCTCCTACAGAACGAAATTATACCATAGGGGACCGTGTACTCCTAGCAGTTAAACTTGCCCTCCAGGAATGGCGTCCCTGGCTTGAAGGGGCACAACACACGTTCATGATATATACCAACCATAAAAACCTGCAGCACCTAAAAGAGGCCCAGTTACTCAACCCGAGACAAGTCCCCTGGGCTCTATTCTTTGCATGCTTCAACTTTGAGCTCCGCTATCGCCCAGCGGTGAAAAATCTTCGTGCAGATGCACTCTTTCTCTCCTTCAAGCCAGAAGGCACACCCGAGACCCTTACGCATATTATTGATCCAGCGTGCATATCAATTGCAGTTACCACCATGGTACCTGCCCAGATGATGGTGGTCCCCTGCCGTCTCTGTGAACATGTACTTTGTTGGGCTCATTACTCCAAGCTGGATGGGCATCCCGGCCAAGCACAAACTCTCAAGAGGCTCCGAAGGTAATATTGATGGCCTTGTATGACTAAGAACTCCCAAGATTATATGGACTCCTGTCCGGTTTGTGCACAGCAAAAACCACTGACTGGCCATCCGTGGGGGCTTCTTCAACCACTTTCTGCACCCACCGAGCCTTGAACTTGTCTTTCCACAGACTTCATCATTGATCTGCCTCATTCAAAAGGGAATACTGTGATCTGGTCATAATAGACTGTTTCTCAAAGACGGCCCACTTTATCCCCTTACCTGGTCTCCCATCTGCTCCAGAACTAGCTCGACTTTTCTTAACCCACGTATTTCGTTTACATGGACTACCATAAGAAATCGTCTCCGATTGCGGCCCTCAATTTGCCACTAAATATTGGAGATCTCTCTGTAAGAAGTTCAATATCACGTTAAACTTAACATCTGCATATCATCCACAAGCAAATGGCCAGGCTGAGAGGACTAATCAGTCTTGGAAAACCTTCCTGCAATCATATATCAACGACCAGCAAGATAACTGGGCTAACCTCATGCCATGGGCAGAACTATCCCATAACACTCATATCGCATCTGCCACAAACGTTTCTCCTTTCACCGTAGTTTTTGGCCACCAACCTCGCTTACCACTGCCAGTTCCACTCAGTGTGCCCTCACCTGCAACCCAATCCACAGCAGAAAATATTTGCTGCCTCTGGGATCAAGTAAGGGAGAGACTCTGCCAAGCAGCTGACCGGGCCAAGCGCGTCACTGACGCCCATCGTCGGGCTGCGCCCACGTTCCTACCTGGACAAAGAGTCTGGCTTAGCACTAAGCACATCCGGCTATGCTTGCCTTCCCAATGGCTAGCTCCCAAATCCATAGGTCCATGTCCTATCCTACAATGGGTAGGAGTGGTTACTTACCAGCTAAAACTACCAGCTTCCATGGGGATTCATAACACATTCCACGTGTCGCTACTCAAACCCTTGATCTTGTCTTGGCCTTCCCGAAGACCTCCTCCACTGACACAACACTCTGCAGAACCCGAAGACACCCTTCAAGTTAAAGAAATCCTGGATGTCCATTGCCGTAGGGGCTACTGGGAGTACCTCCTTTTGTGGGAGGGATTCAGCCCTGAAAAGAATTCTTGGGAGCCATCTCACCACATTCTCGACAAGAATTTCTCCAGGAGTTTCATCAACACCCAGAAAAACCCAGACCGGTAAGGTGGAGACCTAGAAGGGGGGTTCTGTTGCGCGTCCCGGCTGCATTGGTGCTGTGGTTGGGCTTGCTCACTTCGCGCTGCCCTCCACCAGTTCTGGCCTTGCTGCAGCTGCCAGCTCCCAACGTCCCCGACACTCTCCCCAGTTGTCCTCAGCCTACTCCATGCCATAGACCTCTCAGTGGAGCTCCCGTAGGGACTCCACATCTTCCATCTCTTCGCCCCACCCCTAGGCGCACGTGCAGCCGACGTCTCTGCTTTTAAAGGGCTAAGCATGGGAAACCCGGCTCGGATGCATCCTGATGACATCATACAGCCCTAGTATTAAAGGCAAGGATCTGTCCCCAGAACCTCACCTTGGCAATCGAGTCGACACAGTGGTGTACTAGTTTGCCTGTTCCTTGTATCTGATCCTGCGTTCCAGTGTCTCCTTGTTCCAGTGTCTTCTTGTTCCAGTGTCTCCATGTTCCTGTGGTCCTCAGTGTCTTCCAGCATCTGTCTAGTTCCTGCTCCATGTTCCCTGGTAGTACCCTTCGGACTGATTCTTGGTATTGACCTCTGCTTGCCTGACTACAACTGACCATTGCCTGGACCTGACCTTTGCCTGCCTTCTGACCATGTAGACCGCTGCCTGGAACTGACCTCTGCCTGCCTGACCATTTTGACTGCCACCTGGAACTGACCCTCGCTTGCCTTGACTACGCTCAGACTGACCTTGGATTTGACCCCTGCTTTGGCTGACCACTTCTGAATGGATAACCTGGCTTTGACCCTTGCGCTTCACTTGGACACACTCTTCTTGCCTTCTGTGACTACCAGACCAACCTGCTTGGTCTCTGATCGCGGCCTTCATCTGACCAGACCCACAGGTGCTGCCTGCTCCGCCCGAAGAGCCTTCCTGAACTGCTACCTCCATGAGGTCTTCGGAGTCTCCAGTTCAGGTCTGGTCCATCCTCTCTGCATCAGCCATGCATCCTTACTCGTGGTGGGCACACCTCTCCGCTACCTCTCTGGGAGACCCTCTGAGGCCCACCTAAGTCCAGGCGGTCCGGGTTCCCAAGGACTCAACCTGCGGAAACCCCGGATTGTTATTGGCGAAGCTCCAGCTAGCCTCTGTATCCTCGTGTGCTCCGCCTCCTGGTGGCATGTGCTCTCTGGGTCCGACCAGAGGGCCGTACCAATCCTGCACCAGCCCAAGGGTCCACCTCCAGCGCAACAGTTTATCCTTCACTGTGGTACTGGACAGGGAGAGCCAGCCTCGCAGGCTACAATAGCTCACTGGATTAAGGATGTAGTCACAGCTGCATATGTGGATGCTTGGAAACCATTACCTAGTCAGGTTATGGCTCATTCAACCAGGGCTCAGGCAGTGTCATGGGCAGAAGTTAGATTGTTGTCTCCCGTCAGCATTTGCCGAGCTGCGACATGGTCCTCCTTACATACCTTTTCCAGGTAGTATCATCTGGATGTTCAGGCCCGGGAAGATGCAGACTTTGGTTGTGCAGTTTTGACTGGACCGCGGGCAGCCTCCCACCCTATTTGGTAGTAGCTTGGGTACATCCCACTTGTTCTGGATTCATCTGACTGGACACTAAAAAATGAAAAATTACTACTTACCTGATAATTTCCTTTTGTTTGGGACAGTCAGATGAAACCAGCTGCCAGAAGATTGCGTATTGATCCTCCTGTGTGCATACGTTTTACAGGGATTATTGGTAAATTACTCCATCCCTAGACTAGTGTTATTACTTTCTTGTCTGAGCTCAGTGTTGCCTGTTGGCTGAGAATTGAAATGGTTATCTGTTTTTAATCAAGTTTTCTAATCTGTCCACAGTTGCTTTTGAAGAAAATACTGGCAGGTTGATGTCAATGCAGGGTTACATATGCTGTGACATCAGCTTGTTCCATCTCTTTCTGCTGGTAGAGGTGCATAATCCACTTGTTCTGGATTTATCTGCCATCCGAAAGAAAAGCACTAAGCACTCATTAGCCTTCCTGTTTAGGGGTGGGGTACTAAGAAGAATGTGAAAATTTGGTGCTGAAAAGGATGAGATAATATAAGAGGTATATTCCCTCCACATAGAATGTGATTAGTAGGGATGTGAATCATTTTTTGATGATTTAAAATATCATCCGATATATTTTAAATCGTCAAAAATCGTTAGAGGCGCAATACAATAGGAATTCCCCCGATTTATCGTCAAATATCGTAAATTGGGGGAAGGGGGAGGGGAAGGGGGAGGGCGGGAAAACCGGCATACTAAAACAACCCTAAAACCCACCCCGACCCTTTAAAATAAATCCCCCACCCTCCCGAATCCCCCCAAAATGTCTTAAATTACCTGGGGTCCAGTGGGGGGGTCCCGGTGTGATCTTCCACTCTCGGGCCACGGGTGCGTTAATAGAAATGGCGCCAGCACTACCTTTGCCCTGTCATATGACATCACCTTAACATCAAGAAAACTCACTTTGGGCCAATGGCCTGAAGTCTGAAGTTAGCCATGAGTATGAATATAATAAGCAGGCTAAGGTTTATGGCATGTGTGGAATTACCCATGATACAGAACTTTCTTTAGGAAAACTGATGCTTAGTGACCAGGATGTTAGAGACAGGAATTGTTATTTTATAAATGCTATATCCTGCCAAATCTGATAAATATAAAGTCTATTTCTGAGGAGAATACACATTGTCCTTTCCTGACTTAGGATCACAAGTAAGGGGGGAGGGCAGCAAGCAGTGTCTTGTAGCAGACGGATCCCTACCCCCATAAACTTGCTTACAAGGGCATGGTAACAGAGGCTAGAATCAGATATTGACCAACCAAACTATCAACAGGGCTGGGCCAGCCATGGGCAGGAAAGAGTAAAGGTTGCAGTCTGACACCAGGGTCAAGAATCAGCACCATGAATCTCCAGTGCCTGAGAAGGATACACATCTTGGCATAACAGTGTGGGAAGAGTCTGAACCTACTGCTCAAGAGCCACTGCCAGACCACAATCAGTCACAACACACCAGGGGATCCTACCCTTGAAGCAGGGTGCCCTTCCTCCCCTCAGGGACCACAGAGATGCCAAGTCCATGCAAGGTGCAATTGCAATGTGGCGTCAGCCCAACAGGGAAGAAACAAATCCCAACAGGAAAGCTGGCCCAAAGCCTACAGTAATGCTGGCGCTAGGGGCACATGCGAGAAGAGGAAGAGAATCACTATTCTTCCCTTCCCCCGGCAGCTGTATCAGTGGCAGCTTTCCCAGGGATTGGAAGGGGAAAGGGTTCTGCTGTCCCTTCTCCCAAATCCAATAGGCAGGGACAGTGTTTCTCTGAGGACAGGAGGAAATTGATTGGTGGTACGTTTTTCTAGAAGTGGGGTGAGGAGTAGCATGCCTGCTCCCTAAGATATCGATTGGCCAATGCTGCTTAAGGACAGGGAGGCATCTAACAACCTCAGTGATGGGGCTTGAAGCCTCAGCTTTAATTGGAAAACCCAACAAGTAATGCAGGAGACTGAAGGGGATAGAAGTCTGTGAATCTTTATTTTTGTTTTTGTGGGAAATAATTCTTTGACTTTATTTTTTGCAGACCTCTGAACTCAGAAGAAAGGATATCATTATTTTGGTTGAGAAGGCCCAGTCTTCTTCTAGTTTCATAACAGCTCTCTTGTGGCAATTCAGAGAAAGTCAGAAAGAAATCCATTATGCCTGTGTATCCAGTTCTGCAGTACAATTTAAAAAAATAATACTTTCTATTCCCTCAATCAGCTTAAATTCCTGCTTCTTTTTAGTAGCTCACTCTTGCAGCCTTCTTGAATTCTTCATACTACCTAATTTTGATCTGATGTGGCTCCAGGCAGCTTTATGTTTGTAGTTTATTTTAAAGCATAACAGGCAGCAATTTATAATATTTTATTAGCAATTTATTTGAAGTGAATACTAGAGGCAATGTTTCTCACATACTGTAATGTAGTAAAGATTTATTTGCAAAAAAAAAATCACTGGAGTTCATTTCCTTACAGGATAAGTTTTAAATCATTTCCACCGTAACATGTTTCCCCCTTGCATTTCTCATGTTTCTTCCTCTTACCTGGTGTTTATTTCCATGGAACACATTTAATACTGGTCACAGTACTAAATCTGCTTATAGAATAAGCAAGATACAAATATGTTAGGAAATATAATAGGGCCATTGTAATTAAATATCTGTCAAGGTAATCATCTCCACCAAATTTCATCTTTCATACAAGACAGGCAACTCTAGTGCACCATGTCTCGCTGTGCTCAGCATTCTTCTAGGTTTTGTCCATGTTTCCATATCCTCATAATTTGTAATCTGAGGGGAGGAGGAATAGCCTAGTGGTTAGAGCAGTGGTATATAAACCATAAGACCAGGGTTCAAGTCCTGCTGTTGTTCCTTGTGACCTTTGGCAAGTCACTTTACCCTTCATTGCCTCAGATACAAAAACTTAGATTGTAAGCCCTCTGGGGATAGAGAAATACCTACAGTAACTGAATGTAAACCAGTTTGATATCTCAGTTGAGATCCAATGTCAGTATATAAATAATCTCATTTTCCTCTATCTTTCACCTTTCATTATAACCACCCCAGTAATAAATTGGCTTATTTGCCACAGAATCTCTAAGTAACTTATGTCTGAAATAAAAATAAACTTCTAACAAAATTGTTCATAATCTAACTGATCCATCTGAATATATTATTATTGTTAATATTTAAGCATCATCATAAAGCATATCAGTCTAGTCCCAAAGATAATAGAAACAGACCTGATTTTGCCAAATTTGGAAAATAAATGAATGAATACTGTATGGTGTTCAACATTTGTTTAATGGGGTATATTATATTATTTCCAAGGTATTATATATATACACCCACTGGATATTTAGATAGATAGATATAGAAACATGATGGCAGAAAAAGACCATATAGCCTATTTAGTCTACCTAATGGGCTATCTAGTCTACCCATAATGGGGTAGATTTTCAAAGGGTTATGCACGTAAGATACGCGCGTAACCCCCAAAAACCTACCCCTGCGTGCGCTGAGCCTATTTTGCATAGGCTCGGTGGCGCGCTCAAGCCCCAGGATGCGCGAATGTCCCGGGGCTTTAAAAAATGGGTGGTCCGGGGGCAGGAGCGGGGCAGGGGCATGGCCGGGGGCGTGGTGGTGGTCCGGGAGCGGTCCGGGGCGGTCCCAAATCCTCTGGCACAGTGGCCTGTGGCGGGGGATGGTGTGCAGGCAGCTGGCCGGCAGGCGTAAATTCGGAAACAAAGGTAGGGGGGGAATTTAGTTAGGGCTGGGGGTGGGCTTGATAGGGGAAGGGAGGGGAAAGTGGGGGGGGGGGGATTGAAAAAAAGGTTCCCTCCAAGGCCGCTCCGATTTCGGAGCGGCCTTGGAGGGAACGGGGAAAGCCATCGGGGCTCCCCTTGGACTCGGCGCACGCAAGGTGCAGAAGTGTGCACCCCCTTGTGCGCGCCGAGCCTGGATTTTATAACATGCGCGCATGTTATAAAATTTTGCAAATTTTCAATCATCACATACATACAGTTAAATGCCTGACAATATAGGCAGCAAAAATATAAATTGTAACCAAACAAATGCATATAAACATTTTTGAAAATGGATCAATACTAATCTTTTACTGTCAAACTACAGAAGCAAAAATGGTATACTGCCTATAATATTACTTAAATATTAGTTGTGGAGATCCAAGGTTAACATAGAGCAATATCAATTACACTTACAGGTCGATACTGTAACGTGCGGTTGAAGATTTCCCGTCTGTAACGTGCTGGGAGCGCACAATTCGGACGCGTAAGGCGATCCAGCGATACAGTCTCTAGTTTCACGCGTCCTTAGCGCTTCTTAAAACAGACGCATAACCCTTTCCGCACGCAGAATGTATATGATATGTAAATGAAGGAATTAGCTGTATAATGAAGGAATTAGCTATTCCCTTCCGATACTGTGACGCGCGCTCAGATTATCTCCTTTGTAACCCGCTATTTTGCCGTGTCCTTAACCTGTTAGTTTACCGCCTACCCTCTACTTGGTGTTAGTGTGGTGTTAGTGTGGTGTTCGAAAATTAAAACGGGAATAAAGTGTAAAAAATGGGGGTAAAACCATAAAGTGTAAAAAACATTGCAGCGTAAGTTGTTTCTATATATGTATAAATACCTGTCACTTTCCAAATCCCCCAGGCGTGTGGTCATCGAGGCGGCGGCGGGAGCCGGCGGGCGGATGGGCGCCCGTTCATCCAGGCGGCGGCGGCGGCGGGAGCTGGCGAGCGGGTGGGCGTGCGTTGGATCCAGGCGGCGGTGGGAGCCGGCGGGTGTGTGTTCGATCCAGGCCGCGGCCGGGTGGGTGTGCATTCATCCAGGCAGAGGGAGCCAGCAGCGAAAGCGGCCTCCGGCTCCCTCTGCCTGGATGAATGCACGGCCCCCGCCGGCAGTGAATGAATGCCCGTGCAATTTTGGCGCTTAAGGCCCCGTCCGGCATCCGGTGCAGCCCCAGTCCTGTCCCCTCCTCCCGAAGCAAAAAAAAAAAAAAACCGAAAAAGTAGCAAGGCTCGGGCCTGCTACGGTAGTCCCTTCTCCCTTCTCCTCTCCTCCCGATTTCGGCGCTCAAGGCGGCCGGGTGGGCGTGCATTCATCCAGGCAGAGGGAGCCGGCAGCGAAAGCGGCCTCCAGCTCCCTCTGCCTGGATGACTGCACGGCCCCCGCTGGCAGTGAATGAATGCCCGTGCGATTTCGGCGCTCAAGGCCCCGTCCGGTCTCCGGTGCAGCCCCAGTCCTGTCCCCTCCTCCCGAAGCAAAAAAAAAAACCAACCAAAAAAGTAGCAAGGCTCGGGCCTGCTACGGTAGTCCCTTCTCCCTTCTCCTCTCCTCCCGATTTCGGCGCTCAAGGCGGCCGGGTGGGCATGCATTCATCCAGGCAGAGGGAGCCGGCGGCGAAAGCGGCCTCCGACTCCTTCTGCCTGGATGAATGCATGGCCCCCGCCGGCAGTGAATGAATCCAGGCAGAGGGAGCCGGCTTCAAGTTCACAGCTAGGGTGAAGAAAGTCTCGATTCTAGGTTGAAGCGTCTCGGGTAAGGGGGATAATGATATTACCTCCCTTACCCTAGCTTTTCTTTTCGTGTGAGGCAATGCATTTGTTAAACAGGAAAAAAGACTTCTAGACAAACCAAGAATCCGAGCGTTCCTGCCTTACTTCTCACACAGCAGTCATCTTGCCTAGAGAAAGGCTTCCTAAGGTAAAGTGCACATGGGGAAGGCTGCTGATAGAAAGGCTAGGAAGGAAAAAAGGGACAGAAGAGTTATATAGAAGGTGAGAGAGGGGCTGGGAGAACTGCTGGTAGTTGATTGTAAAGGGGAGACTGGCTGGGAGAGGAATTGAAAGAAGGAATTCTGGTTGGGAGAAGATGGAGATGTGAGGGGAAGAGGGACTTGGAGAAGAGTTGTGTGAGAGGGAGAGGGGTCAGGAGGCCCCCCCAAGCTGGCCAAAAGTTCCGGTTGTGTCCAACGAGGGTCACGGAGCGAACGCGCGGGGAATCACGTGACGTCCGCGTCACTCTGACGTGACGCGGACGTCACGTGCTCCTCGCAAAGGAATACAGGAATGGCGTCCTGACTCTCCGCTGGACCACCAGGGAGTTTTGGTAAGTCTTGGGGGGGGGGATTAAGGAGGGTGAGGGGTTTAAATTTTTATTTAGGATCAACAATTGCGATTTCCAACGTATTCAACATAGCTATGTTGAATAAGTTGGAAATCCGATCGTTTTCGCCTCATCACTTTTTTAAGTTAAAAAAAAAAAAGTTGCGTTTTACATATGCGGTCAAAACGAATGCACACCCCTAGCAAAAACTAATTAAAATCTAGTATAATGCACTAAGTTCAATTACAGCACAGTTGAATCCATGACAGTGAATCTTAACTTTGTATCAACACAATGAATGGGCATGAAAATGTGTTACAGTGTTTATTTTTTCTTTTGGAAATTTGTCATATATATCATAAACCCAATTTTCAACAGTCAGAATATTCATGTGTAAATTGGTTGGCTTGTGTAAATTTACAGCAGTATTTTATAAACTGTATAGCACAGCCGCACAATTTATACAATTGTGTGTATCTCTGCTCCAAAAGCACATGCATATGTTTCAGTATGTATACATTTTTTAACGCAGGGAAATGTATACTTTGTCTATCACTTTCATAAAAATATGTGCACATTTTTAATGCATATGCACATAATAATTATTGTTTATACATGAAAGCAGATATTTTAGTAAGTATACATGTTCTCCAGTTTTGAAAATAGTTTTGTGCGCTCCCTAATTTTAAAGAATAAAAGGAGGAATCTCAAAGAAAAACCATGTGACTTTGGAAACTAATCCAATTATCTGAAGAGGAAAACAGAACAAGATTGCATAGTGAGCCACACTTAAGGATTACAAAAATATATAGGATTTTGAAGGCAGCATTGAATAAAACAAAAGGATTGGCTGCAAGGAGAGAGCCGTACTAATACGAATAGGAGGGGTTTTTTTTACACAGAAAGGGCCCAGATAACTCAGTCTTACAATAATGAGGATATATGAATGGAGGGAAACAAATCATATTGTAGAAAAACTGTTATCAAATTGCAGAGAAAGTTAGCAATAAAGATCACATGACTCCCGAAAGTGGTCCACAATACACCACAAAAATGAATGACTTGGAAATACACTTGTACACTGAAAGTTAACCTAAATGCTGACTGTGAGACAGAAGAAACAAGTTTATAGAAGAAACATTCTTTTGAAGAAATGTGTAGGGTGTGTGGGAAGGGGCACAAAATACCCACGGACTTGCAACCTCCCTAGGTAGTTTCAAAATTGCCCATTAGATTTTCTGAAAGCCAATTGTTAATAAAGCTTTTAGAACATGAATAGGTCCTAATGATGGGATTCAAACTAGTAAGTCCCCAGCTGAACGGTTCCAGCCTAACTTGAACAAAATACTACTCTAAATTCATGCAATCTCACACAAGAGTTCTTCCAGCAGTAGTGAATTTACTTTATGTTTGCCTTTTTCAAATCATACTGCAACCTGAAATAAGGATGATGCTAGCACTTCGGATTCAGAAAACAATGCAGTACAGAACTTATTGAAATCGCCTAGCTACAAAGATATTTAGGGGGTAAATTTGGAGTAATCCATGCATGTGCCACATCCGAATTTTGTAGCAAAATTTAAAGGGAAACTGCAGGGGTATAGTTTTCCTTTCAAAATTGGCTACAAAGTACATAGAGAGAAAGGTACCATTGGACCTCACATCTGCAATATCTGCGGGTTGGCCAAGCATTTGTAAATATGCAAGTAGATTTGAAAATCACTTCCATGAGTGCACCTTACCTCCCTGACTCATACCAAGAGTTAGATGTAACCATGCGGAGGGCTTCAGTTTTCATGCCAGGGGATCCTCCTGTATCACTCACTTAGCTACTGGGCGAGATCCCTGTGGAAACGTCCCCTTTGGGTGACAAGCAGCTCCTAAACGTTCCCTGCCTTAAATTTGTATATTGTGTTGGGGGACAGTTTCTGACAGAGCCTTCCTTTTTGAAAGAATGATGTGAGGCTAGCACACAGTAAGACAGTATCCCCATTACATAGAAGGACTAATAAACTCTTGCTTCCTTCTCAGGAACAGACATTGGGAATCATCTGAATTAAGGGCTCTAAAACACAGAGGAGACAGAATTCTATGGAACAAACAGAGCTTCACTCACTACGCTCAACTTCAAACATCTCAAAAATCAAAGGAACAAATCAATGTGCTGTGTTTGCTTACAATCAGACCATGGAGTAAAGGCAAGCCTACAAGGGCCTACAATTATCATTTATCCCAGTGTTATGGGGTTTTAATTGTTTCATGTAATATCTGTGGAACAGGTATGTACAGCAATCTTTGGATGACATTATTTATAAAACAAAATGGAGGTCAGCAATCTGCAAGTTGAGCTTTTAGACTAAATAGTATCTGATGTGACATGAAAGTATATTTGTGTGCTGTCTGAAGGCATCCAAGAGCTTTGAATGAGGAATAAACAGAGATGAGTTTGGAATTTCTGTGGAAGTCACGTAGTCTTAAAAACAAATAAACTTAAGAAATCCCCTTTACAGAACTATAAGCTGTTATAGAAACAGGAAACTAAAAAAAAACACAAACCCTCAATTCATCAAGCAATGCATGTAACCAGAAGTGAAAGAGAAGATTATTCACAAAATGTTAAAGAAATATACGGATGTGGGTAGAAAGCTATTGTGAAGGGAGAGGGAGGGAGGTGGGATGTAAGGGAAAGAGTGATGGCTAATTGTTTATGGACTTTTCCTTCCAGAACTTCTCCAAACCTCCTTTAAATCCAGTTATGCTAGAAGTTTTGACCACATTCTCTGGCAAGCAATTCCACAGCTTAATCATTTATTTCATTCATGCTTATCAATTAATTGAATTTTTTATTTATTTGATTTATATTCTGCTTTTTAGGCACTTCATAGCAGATTACATTCAGGTACTGCAGGTGTATCCCTATCCCTAGAGGTCTCACATTCCTAGGCGAGGTGCAACTATACATGCATAATAAATAATAATAAAACATTAAGTCAAATAAAAATACAACTTGCAGCAAATCAACACAATCAAGACAAACTGTAAAAGGCAAATAAAAGTAAATTAAAATACATTTAAATGTAAAAAGTAAAAATCTGCCTTAATCAAATCATGCTTACACTAGTACTAAATTGATACTGCAATACATGACTACATGACAAAGGCCTGTTTAAATAAAAGACCATTAACCTTTGTTCTCAATCAGGCTGATGCTACATCGATGCACGTTAAGTGCCCGCTTCCTTAATGCATGCCGATTCACCTCTCTGGGGTTCCCAGTTCAAAATGCAAATGTGCTGCTGTGGTAAAAAGGAGGCACTAGGAGAAATTGCGTGTCCCTAATGCCTCCTCGGCAGTGAGCACTTGGGAGAGGTGGCTGTCAGCCAGTTAGGAAAACGGATGCTCAACTTTAGATTAGGAAAATGAATACTCATTAAGGGGCGGATTTTAAAAGGATTACGCGCGTAAATCCTCAGGATTTACACGCGTAACTGCTCCTGCGTGCGCCGAGCCTATTTAGCATAGGCCCGGCGACGCGCGCAAGTCCCGCGTATGTCCTGGACCTTTGTGAAAGGGGCAGAGGCAGGACCGAGGCCTCCGGCACAGTGGCCGTGCCGGGGGATTACGCGCCGGCAGCTGGCTGGTGCGCGCAAGTTACGCCTGCCAGAGGCAGGCATAAATAACAAAATAAAGGTGGGGGGATTTAGGTAGGGCTGGGGTGGGTTAGATAGGGGAATGGAGGGGAAGGTGTGTGAGGGGGGAGGAACGGGGAAAGCCATCAGGGCTCCCCTAAGGCTCGGTGCGTGCAAGGTGCACTAGTGTGCACCCCCTTGCGCCGGGTAGTGCGCACAAATGTAGTCTGCGCGCGCAGGTTTTAAAATCTGCCCCTAATTGAGCATCCCCTTTCCTAACCTGACCGTCGGCACACTTTTTATTTTTTTAAATTTTGTTGAGACATTTCTAATTTTTTAGTTCCTCTGACTTAATAATGCCACAATATTAAGTTGTAGGAAGTACAGAAAAGCAGTATTTTCTGCTTTTCTTTCCACATTTTGGTGAGTAAAAATGTGCGTGTTGGGTGCACATTTGTTTTGACATCGGGGGGAATAGATAATAGCCTCATCAACATGCATTTGCATGTGATGAGCGCTATTACGTGTGATTGGACGTGCGTTTTGGATGCGTTAACCTCCGTTTAGCATCAGGGATTATGAACGTGCATCCAAAACACGCGTCCAATCATGGGTTGAGCCATGCGCTATAGCCAGCGCAAGGTATTGCATCAGCCTGAATGATTTTTTGTAGCCCTCAAATTGTATATCATTGAGTAAGGTGTTCCAAAGTGCCGGCACTGCAAATGCAAATGTTTGCCGTCTTGAAGCTCAAATTACAGGTAGGAGGGGGTCTGCTTAATGCCTGTAGGCCTGTGATTATTTTTTTTAATGTTACAGCACTACTTAACTGGTTATATTCTTTTGAATATAGCTGGTTATTTGTAAAGCTAACTGGCTACACATGGCTGGATAACATTAGACCTGCTCTGAAACAGGTCTAAAATTATCCAGCTAACCTAGCCAGATATACCCTATATTCAGCTAGGTTATGTCAGCCCCTCCCCAGAATGCCCCAGGAGCATCCTTTTTTATCTGTCTAAATTATAGCCAGATAACTATTTGGCTATAATTTAGCTGGATAAGTAGATTAATATGCCACATATGCCATTTAGATGCATAACGTTTATCTATCTAAATGTTTTTTTTAATATCTACCCCATTGTATTTGATTTTTTGACTACTGTTGCACACTGAGAAGAGGATTTCAAAATATTGTCCATGGGTACTCCTAGATCCCTGTCCTGAGTGGTTAATGCAGAACCCAGCATTGTATACCCAAACCTTTGATTATTATTGCCTATGTGCATACTTTGCACTTTTCCACATTAATTTTAATTTACCATTCAGATGTTCAGTTTCCTAGTCTGTAATAGTGTACAACTGTGCACTACTGATTTTAATATACACCTTTTCCCTCCAGTGAACATTATTTAAAATAGTGCACATTTAATGGAAATAGTTCACACTAAAATAGTGTGCACTGACTTACCTTGAAAGAAAAGTGACTTTTCAAGATAAATGAATAAAAAATAAATAAAATACTACCTTAAAACCAAATCAAATGGGGGAGTGCTTGCTTCTCCTTCTCCATTGCCTCTCTCTCTCTCTTTACTGTAACTTATTGCATTATCAAGGTTTCAAGATAGATTGTGGCAGAAGATGTTACCTGGTAACTAAGAAAGTAAGCAAATGCATATATTTCCCAATCCATTTTCTTTTTGGGAAGGGGCCTGACATTGTGGAATATGTATAGTTTGTGTCTGCCAATCTTGGTTTTTGTTTTTTGTTTTTTTTTTTTACAAAGGAAATAAGTTTAAATCTGCCAATCATGTAGGGTTTTTTTTCTTTCCATAATTTGAGACCAGATTACATAACCTGGGGATCTGGCTGTCTGCTATTTTGCTTTTGGGTAACTGAGGGGACAGCAGCATTAGTGCATTGTTCTTTTGAGCTAGATAGTTATTGAATGTTTAATTAATCATCACATTAACTGGTGATTGATCTGATTTTTTTTAGGTACTAGGTCAGGTAGGTTAGTGGGCATTTAGGTATAAGCTCTACTCCATAGCAGTGGGGCACTGCAGGCAGGCAGTCACTGCTGCTTCTGCTCAACATATAGCAGTAAGTGCCTTGCCTTTTGTGTGAGAAATTACTTATTTGTGTCAGTGGCCATTGAGTCTTGCAGAAGCACACATAGCTAACTAAGGTGTCAGTGTATGTGCCCTATGCAAGTGGCCCACTGGCCTCAGTGCCTGCCCTAGTTATATTATCTCAGTGCTGGTAGTAGAGTCATTATTGTACTCACATCAAGATACTTATCAATTTACAGACCGAAAGAGCAGCAATCCTAATTCATATATATATTGGCTCTGTAGTGTAGACTAAGTTTCATCACACTGTTACTGGCTGCCTTGCATTACTTTTAATGTGACACTCTATGGTGTCACTGCTTGTCTTTATTGAGAAATCAGTCACTTATTCTGAATCTGGCTATTTGCTGAAGCACTACACTCACAGAACACATAACTAAAGTGCCACTGTATATATGTGTGTGTGTTCTGACCTGTGGCCACTGGCCTCAGTTCCTGCCTTAGTTAATAATAGATGTGCTGGTGGTGGGGGTCATTATTATATCACTCACTTCAGTCTACTTATCATTTCACAGACACAAATGTTTTGATGTACAGTATAAGGGAAAGGCAGGAAATCAAATTTTAATGAATAAATATAGACTTGCCTACTGGGTAGAGAACCTATTTAGAGCATATGGATAGTCTCTCAGGAAGTGGCAAAGTCATGGACCATTAGGCTACTAGTGACATTCCCTACCCACACACACTTACACAGAGATACATATATGCACGCATGTACACACACACATACACATACACACAAAACTCACAGTCTATCACACATGTAGCAACCCCAAAGCCACACCTTCATATTCACCACCGCATAAATACCCACACAATTTATCTTTCTCACATACAAATACATACATATACACACAAACTCACATGCATCTGTAGGGAGATAACCCATGTTTAACCACTGAAAGCACTAAAAATGAATCTTAATAGCCAAGAAGTATGCTAACCAGTATATTACTGACAGGCCAAAACACTGTTACAGCTAAAGAAAAGAAACTTTGACCAAATGGGAACTTTAAACCAGAACTGAATATTACTTATCAAGATTTGCCTGTTTGTAGGGTCCTGTTAAATAAAACCAAGGCAGAGAGACAAAAGAGCAACTTAAGCTCTTAAGCAGAAGTAATGGACCCACTAAGGGAAGTCCAGAGGTCAGAGGGATCCGACACTTGAATGAAGGGGAAACATTCTGAAACATAAAATGCTGATGTTGGAATACAGCTTGGCATATAGCCTTAGTGATGGGGGTAAATAAGGAGAAGGGAGTGGACCCAAGGCAGCCCAGCATTGCCTACTTTTGAGGAGGGAGAAGACGAGGCATGGCAGGAGAGCAGAGAGAGGAGGCACCCTGCATGGGGTCAGACAGGGACGGGGAATCTGAGGCAGTGAGGAGTCAAGAGCAGCCCAGGCTCTATCAGTACCAGACCAGGAAGCAAGCCCCCAGACAGCTCAACAGCTCTGCCAGTATCAAACCTGGAAGCCACTCTCCAGAAAGTTATTCAGACCTCCAGCCAGACCTGCTTCAGAGATGAAAACAGGGAAACTTCCTAAAGTTGGGACCAGGGGTAAGTAAGTTATCCATAAGTATTAATATATTAGGCAGGCTAAGGTTTATGGCATGTTTGAAACCACCCATGGTACAGAACTTTGTTTAGGAATAAGGGATTTTTTGCTTAGTGGCAAGAATTGTTGTTATCTTCTAAATGCTAAACCCTGCCAAATCTGAAAAATAAAAGACTAATTCTGAGAATACCTTGTCTTTTCCTGAACATGGGATTGTGAAGTAAAGTGCGAGGGGAACTGGAAGTGTCCTGTAGCAGACAGATCCCTGCACTGCTAAACTTACTTACACACCTGTAACTCTCTTTTGTAGGGTACAACAAAATTAGGGGGTCATAAAGTTCCCCAGGAAGCTCTTCTATATCCTGGACCTCTCTTTTCATCACTCATAACTCACAAGAGCCCCTGGATACACTAGGGTTCATCCAATGCGGGGAACATTCTATCTTCTGAGCCCCAGGTGCAGTCATGCTTACAGTCATCAAAAAATACACATTCTACTGTCTTGTCTCTGGTCAGTGGTACTCACAGTTGGGAGGGTCTTCCAATTAGAATACAGAGGGCAATAAACCACAGAATCAGAGGATGTTGTTCAAATTAAAATGTACTTAAACTTAGAAAAGTATGATCCGGGCCAGTATGGCAAAACTTAAACATAGCGTCAAGAAAATCATAATCAAAAAGGCCATAGTCTCTTTATCCATGGTAAATGCCCAAATTCTCCTCCCAACTGAACCAGGGCCCAACTCTGTTCAACTCAAAAAGACCTTCCCCTTGAAGAGAGGGGTAATCCTTTGAAACGACTAGCATCAAACAAGGGCAAGATAACAAAAATCCCTTACTCCTAAACAAAACTATTCAAAAGCCAGTAGCTCCAACAGTATCTTACAAACATTTCTTCAAAAAAAGCAACAAATCTCCAGGTCTACCCCTCTGCTGTGCTCTGAAGGCAAAGGCGGGAAAACCTCTAGGACTCAGCCCTTCAAGAAACCAGGGGTTTGCTCTTCTCTCAGGAGCTGGCTCCAAAACATACGGCAACCTCCAAAACTCTCCAAAAATTCATATCTTCAAAATATTTTACTCTCCTTGGGCACAGTTCACCAGGAAACCAGAAAGACCCCTCTGGATCAGTCCTCTTAGGGAGAGGCAATTTCGCTAGCTACAATTTATATCCCTGAGCCATAGACTGCAAAAAGATGGGAATACAGCAGGGGGAGGACCTAAACATGCAGAAACCCCAAATATGCTGAAAAACAGGGGCAATTTAAAAGTAGCAGATCTTATACACCCAAGCACAACCCCTCATATCCCACCCTATACAGCCTCTACATTCCTATATACCCCTCCCCATACATGCACCTTCCCCTCCCCCCCACACACACATGCAGCTGGAAGATATCAGTCAGGATCACATGCCCACAGATTTTGTATGTATTGAGGTAGTGTAATAAAACTCGAAATGCAGCTCAGTCAAAGTCCAACTTTTAAATCAGAGCAACATTATTAAGGCTGCATTGGGAATTGCATACTGTGTGCCATAATAATACACATGTTATCACTAATTCTGCCCAAAGCTGGCACATGGTATACCATGTGCCAGCATTAAGGATTGTATCTAAACTAAGGAGTTGCCACAATAAAATTTCAAATGTGAATCTTTAAAAACTTCACCAGGAATTTAATCCTTTCTTGCACTTGTGTGGTTACATGGTATACCACTGCACATGTACACTAATTCAAAGAGTGCACTCTATTTGAATTAGTACCTACTAAACACGAATGAAAAATTAAACAAACAAAAATAAAGGACCATGACACAAAATAAGTCACTTTTTTTTAAAAACAAAATTAAAATGATAGAAAAACTGTCCCCATGTACACTTTAAACAATTCTGGTCACAATGCAGATCTTTGGAACACTCCATTATTTACCTTTTTCCATTGGTAAAACTGTCCATTTAGTCCTATGCTTCCTATCAACCAGTTACCAATCTACAATAAGACTTTGCCTTTTATCCCATGACTCTTTAGTTTTCTTAGGAGTATCTCATGAGGGATTTCTTCAAACACACTGTCTTAATTGGATCGTTTTTATCCATGTGCTTAGTCATACCTTCAAAGAATTCTAACAGATTAGTAGGGCACAACCTCCTATTGCTAAATCCTTGCTGGCTCTTCCCCATTAAACCATGTTTATTTTTAAGATCAGTAATTTTGTTCTTAACATCTTCTATCATTTGACTCAGTACAGACCTCAGGCTCACCAGTCTGAAGTAAATTGGATCTCCCCTGGAGTGCTTTTTGAAAATTGGCTTTGTATTTACTACCCTCCAGTCCTAAGGAATAGAGAACAGTTTGAATGCTAAGTTACAGATAGCAAGTCTGCAATTTCATATTTCAGTTCCTTTAGAATTCAGTGGTGAATTCCCTTAGGTCCCAGGGATTTACTACTATTTAATTTGTCAGTTTGCTGTAGCACCTCTTCCAGTTTCACATTGATTTGATTCAGTTCCTCTGGGTATCTCCTCAAATTTCTCCTCCATAAAGACCACCGCAAATAATTAATTTAGATTTTTCTGCTGTGGCTTTTTCCTCCTTGAAGCACCTCTTTTAACCCCTGGTCATCTAATGGTCCAATTGATTCCTTAGCAAAATCTTTGTTTTAATGTACTTAAAAACATTTTTATTATTAATTTTTGCCTCTTTGGCAAATCTCCTTGAAATTCTTTTTTGGTCTGCTTTGAAATATTTTACATCGAATTTAGCAGTGCTTATGTGCCTTCCCATTTTCCTCATTAGGTATTGCTTTCTATCTCGGTCAGTTATCAAGTTGTGTTAGGGCATTATCACGGGCGTTAGTGCCCTAACGCCCATGATAATGCCATAATGCATGTAATAAATAACGTATTGCGAGATGCATATGCACATTTTAAAAATTTAGTAAAATGGGAGGAGTTTCGGCAGAGCTTATGAAAATGGGAGTGTTTTACATTACATTGCATGCAGAAGCTACCACCCAGGAAAAGATCTAGGCATCATAGTGGATAATACTTTAAAATCATCTGCTCAGTGAGCTGCAGCAGTCAAAAAAGCAAACAGAATGTTAGGAATTATTAGGAAGGGAATGGTTAATAAAATGGAAAATGTCATAATGCCTCTATATTGCTCCATGGTGAGACCACACCTTTGAGTACTGTAGTACAATTCTGGTCACCGCATCTCAAAAAAGATATAGTTGTGATGGAAAAGGTACGGAGAAGGGCAACGAAAATGATAAAGGGGATGGAACAGCTCACCTATGAGGAAAGGCTGAAGAGATTAGGGCTGTTCAGCTTGGAGAAGAGACGGCTGAGGGGGGATATGATAGATGTCTTTAAGATCATGAGAGGTCTTGAACGAGTAGATGTGAATTGGTTATTTACACTTTCGAATAATAGAAGGACTAGGGGGCATGCCATAAAGTTAGCAAGTAGCACATTTAAGACTAATCGGAGAAAATTCTTTTTCACTCAATGCACAATAAAGCTCTGGAATTTGTTGCCAGAGGATGTGGTTAGTGTAGTTAGTATAGCTGGGTTCAAAAAAGGTTTGGATAAGTTCTTGGAGGAGAAGTCCATTAACAGCTATTAATTAAGTTTACTTAGGGAATAGCCACTGCTATTAACTGCATCAGTGGCATGGGATCTTCTTAGTGTTTGGGTAAATACCAGGTTCTTGTGGCCTGGTTTGGCCTCTGTTGGAAACAGGATGCTGGGCTTGATGGACCCTTGGTCTGACCCAGCATGGCAATTTCTTATGTTCTTATATTCTTAGGAGCATCCCAAAACATGGAAATGCCTGTCTGGGCACTTGTCAGCTTGCAATGTGAAAGTATCGCGGGTGCGATAAATTTAATGCACGTTATGGTACATACCTATGTGATGCGGTAAAATAGTGCTCATTGCGGTATCTCAAAAATGTCCCTGACTATGCCCCTTTTTTTATTGAGTGCTATTAATGGAAAATGTATAGAAAAATGATAAATCTAGGTCCAAGTTTTTAAAAATGCCTTTTTGACTTTGATAGCCTCTTTCACAGAACCATTCAGCCATGCTGGCTGATGCTTGTTCTTTCTTTGACATTTTTCAATCCCCTCTGCCACTCCCCTATCATTCCTCTCGCTCCTCCTCTCCTCTGCTTATTTAGTTTGTTCTGGGAAGCATCTATCAGATTCAAGTCGAACTTGTGAGTGATCTTTAGGAAACTGGAGAAGCTCAGTAACAACATGAGTGTTATATAATCACTAGTATTGTGCAGGTTGAGCAAAATCATGCATCATACTTAGAGCACTAGAAGGAATTTTTCTCACCTGGCCTATCTGACACCACTGGTGGAGTTAATCAAAGAACACTGAATTACTTGCCCTCGAGAAAGAATCTGAGGAATCTGCTAATTCCCAGGCAGGAGGGAGAAGACTGGAGTAATTTCCCCTCTATTATTGACTCCATCACTGCTTGAGAAGATCATCATACTAGGCAATCTGGAAACACCATTATAAAATATGAAAGAAAAACTGGATGTTGAAATGAGTGTTCATTGACTCTTTGTGTTTGTAGTCTTGGTATATAAAAGGATGCTAAGGGAAAATGTTTGAGTTTGGTTGGTTAAGAATTAGAGAGATATAGGGGCACTTGGAGGAATGGAACAAATATAGAAGGGAAATGATGTAGCACTAATATAAGAGAATGATGACAGAGGGGCAAGTGTGGGTGAAGGGTAAAGAAACTAGAGGAAAACAGAAAGCAATTGGAAGGGAAAAGGGATAAAGATGATGCAGTAAGATGCCAGAAGACACAAATTACATGATGATACAAGTTAAAAACAAATTAATACATTTTCAAATGGTTATGCATGTAAAATTAGCATATATGTGCACAAGTAGTTTGTATTTTTGTGTTTGCTATTGCATAAACATCAAAAGTACATACATATTTGGTTTCACACACACATTTATCTGAGTAAAAAAGGAGTGGTTTAGAAGCATTCTGAGGCAGGGCCAAGAGATACAAGCAGAAGTTGCTATTTTCTAAGAGGTTTATGTGAGGACATTAGGCAACTTATTCACACAATTTTACGCCTGGTAATTAACTAGCACAAATGATAGAGTCAACTCTTGTCTGCTATTTTTGGGTAGGAGAGCTGGGTGAACTGGGGGAAGTTCAGCTTAAAGTACTAGGAGGATATCTGTGAAATGGAGATGAACTGGGTGAACTGGTGAAGTTATCAACAAACTGGTGATTTCAAATATGCGCACATAATTTAAAATATACTTACTTCCATGTGTAAATTTGAGTTTTACCCATAAAAGTTATATTTTTTCATGTTAATATATGCACATATATTTATAAAATAGATAAAGTGCATGCTTTCAATGCATTGAAATATTTGCACATACTGAAACATATGAAAGTAACCTTCAAAGAGGCACACCCAGGGTCTCAGTGATTTGATAACATATGTGCACATACGGGCGAACATTATAAAATAGCCTTGGCACACATATGTGTCTGCCTAATTTTGCAAGTAGGCATCCAACCGCACAAATTGGGTTTTGGCCGTGTTAGTCAGGGAATTTTATAACGAGTGCGCATCCACAACAACACCAGTTTCATCAGATCGTCTACCAGTTCACCCAGTATAGAGCTAGGTCCTCCAAACCCTCCCGGTTTAATTTGCCTTCACCACCTTCAGTTACCCCATACACTTTAAACCCTTCAGGACTAGCGTTTTTTGTTGTTTTTTACACTTATACCTCCACCATAGAAGTAAACATACATGGCACTAGACCTGGATCTGCCCAGGCGCGTAAATATTTGTGTGCATCTCTGCCCACATTATGCCTCTCTGATTCTGAGTGAGATGTTTGTGTGCAACAGGAGATACACATGTATGTAGGCGGCTTTTAAAATACGGTGAGCGTGTGTAAGCCCTACATGCATGCCCATCTCTTGATTTTGGCGTATGCCCTGCTTTTAAAATTCACATTTAAGTGCATATATTGGGGTGGATATACACATATTTTATAATTTGCATGGACCAGATATGCGCAGATTATAAAATGCCATATTAGATCTCTGCGCACCGATGACATGCACATATGGGGGCCATGTGGAAATCTTTGAAAATTATCCTCACAGTGAAGATGGGAAATTCAGGACGGAGGGGAGTTTTAATGACAACTATATTGAAGGGACTAGTAAGAAAGCCTAAGGTAAAAGAAAAGGATAAAGGGGGTCAATTTAGGGGAATAATGAGAAGAGATAGGGAGAATAGAAAAGGAGATATGGAAGAAAGAGAATGTGAGGTGTTTCTATTGACTAGCAGCTGCAGAAGTGATTTACTTTTAGAGTGTTTGAAGTAATTAATACAACTGATCACTGATTATGACGACAAGAAATTCCATGCTAAAATGACAGAGAAGATTAACAAATTATGGAGTTCAATAGCCTCATTACTACATGCTCAGTACTTTATTGATGAGTATTGTATAAGAAGTTGAAAGGAACTATTGGTTTGTTTGAACAAGACATGACAATTAGAAAAGAAAGAACGAAAACAGTTATGACAAAATGGATTATATGAAAGGTCATATTTTCTCATGGTCAAAAAAATTAAATTGGGTTTAACAGAGGTCAGAGGAAAAGGTACATTTGAAATAATCATGCTAAGGTAACAACAAATGATTTTTAACTCTATTTGTTACTTATAAAAACAAAAGTGTTCATGGCATTGAACAATAAGATAAAAATAAACATAAAGCATAATATAAATATATAATATAACACTAAAAATACATAATCCATTGATGAAAACATAATAAACATTAAAAAAATATTCATAATATACATTAAGAGAAAAAAATAAATAAGAAAATAAAATCTAGTATTTTGCTCGCATGCCCTAGTATTGAGCACACGAGCAAAAACATGCTCAGTCTTATATCATGCATGCAAGTACATGTGTACCATTCAAAATATCCTTACCCTGTATGCATTGGAGCCTTTACATGCACATATGCAGGGAGGAAAAGCACCTCTGCTAGAAAGACAATATGACACTCTATATATCTCCCACTGTAAGAAGGATACTTTCAACTCCGGGAGGGGCGGGGGGGCAGTGTTACAAGGGTCTACAGACCCTTGCGTCCTAGGCAGACCAATGTAACACCACCCTCCCCAAAACCCACCCTGAGTTGAAAGTGCCCCTCTTACAGCTTATAGTGAGATATATATATATATATATATATATAGGGCCATATATTCGTACCTACACGTGGGCATAGATTTGTGCGCGGACCCCGGCGCGCACATGTGCTCGCAGCCGCACGCATGTTGTAAAATCCGAGGTCAGCGCGCAAGGGGGTGTACACTTGTGCACTTTGCACGTGCCGAGCAGCTTCGGAGGGAACTTTCCTTCCGCCTTCCCCTATCTAACCCGCCCCCCAGCCCTACCTAAATCCCCCCACCTTTATTTTTTTATTTACGCCTGCCTCTGGGCAGGCATAGGTTGCGCACGCTGGCCAAGGGCTGGTGCACAATCCCCAGGCCCAGCGGCAGTGGAGAGGCCTCTGGTCACGCCCACACCACGCCCCGGACATCCCCACCCATACCCCGCCCATTTTTTCAAGCCCCGGAACTTACACCCATCCCGGGACTTGCTCGCATCGCCGGGCCTATGCAAAATAGGCTTGGCGCACGCAGGAGCAGGTTTTCAGGATTACGCACGTAATATACGCGCATAACCCTTTTAAAATCCACCCCATAGTGTTAGATTGTCTCTTTAAAATAGTCTCTCTCCCCTTCCTCCAGTGTTCAGGATCCCTCTGGCCTAAAATCACCAGTCGTGTGCTTCATCAGAACCAGTAGTAAAGTTGTACAGGTAGCAAGGTGTGTGTTTCCATGGTCAGCCTTGCAAAATTCAGGGGTTATGCGTGTACATATTGGCCCCACCCCAGAACAACCATTCCCCCTCTCCTTTTCTGCCTCCTTATTCTTGACGCACGCTCAGGTATGTACATGCATACTTCCCGGTTTCTTAAAATTTGCATTGCTCGCACGTGGCCCACATACTTGTATATGGGGCTGTTTTTGCATGCGCAATGCTTTTAAAATCTAATTGTCAGTGAAAAAGATAAGTACAGCAGAACAAATTGGCAATCAAACTGATAAAACAAGGAAAAAACTATATACAAAAATACTGAGCCAACATTCAATATTAGCTTATCTTGAATTGAATTTACATAAATTGGCAACCAAATAAAAAGTCAATTTATCAACTTAGCAAATTCCACGAAATATATTTAATGGACATACACTGTAGAGATGTGAATCGTGTCCTCGATCGTCTTAACGATCAATTTCGGCTGGGAGGGGGAGGGAATCGTATTGTTGCCGTTTGGGGGGGTAAAATATCGTGAAAAATCGTAAAAAATCGAAAAAACGTAAAATCGCAAAACCGGCACACGATTCTAACAATTTATAACGATAAATCGTTAGAATCTCTATTGTATTGTGTTCCATAACGGTTTAAGACGATATTAAAATTATCGGACGATAATTTTAATCGTCCTAAAACGATTCACATCCCTAATACACTGCGCTCCTGAAATCAATCACGAAAGGTCAGGGAAAAACAATATCTTAATAATATACTTGAAAGATATCAGGTTGGATGTGTAATGAACTTCTGAAGTTACAAAAAAAAGTAGCTATGCATGCAAAGGCTCTGGAATGGGTTCTTACCTGTCTTTCTGACTTCACTGAAAGAACTACTAAAAATGCTTCCACCAAATATCTATGGGGGTATGAAATCAGATAAAACGATAATTATTTTACTAGGTAATCCATGCTCTGACCATGCAGTGATTTAACAGAGAGGAGCATGGTTTTAAATTTAACATGCCAGATGATAGGGAATCAATAAAGCTCTGTTACAATAGGAGTGCAATGGTCACAATACCTATATTCAGATGTAATCCATGCCGCTGCATTCTGGACTAACTACAGCGAGTGGATATCCCTCAACAACAAGTCCACCGAAAATTTGTTATAGAAATTAAGCCATACTGCAATCAATGCCTTGGGCACAGTATATAGGTCTGAATTTCCTAAATTAGGGCATAAAAGCTGCAGTGAATAAGCTTCTGACTATCAGCCAGATTTTCAATCTCCCCCACACGTAATATCTGGCCTTTATGTGCGAGGCTGAGCCTATTTTCAAAAAGGCCCGGCCACGAGCGTAAAGGCCGGTATGCACATACGTGCCAGCCTTCTGCAAGGGGCGGGGTGGGGGCATGTTCTGGGTGGGGTGGGGGCGGGCCTGGACAGCGGCATTGCTGTCCCGGAGACTCGTGTGCCAGCCGGGTGCCGGCATGCGGAACTTGTTTTAGGTCGGGCCCGGAAGTAAGTTGGGAAAAAAAAGAAAAAAAAAACCCAGAAAAGGTAGGACTTAGGGGTTGGGGACGAGAGAGGAAGGGGAAGGGGAAGGGAAAGGGAGGCTAGGATAGGGGGTAGGGTAGTTCCCTCCCAGTCCGCTCCTTAATTGCAGCAGACTGGGAGGGAATTGGGGATGGCTGCGATGCATCATCGCGTAAAACTAGCAAAACAGCCGCTGTGCCAGGGGATCTCTCGCCGGCAGTTGGCCGGCGTGCGCAAGTTACGCCTGTCTCTGGCAGGTGAAACTTGTGAGATAAAAGGGGGTTTTTTTTCGGGCTGGGGGGCGGGACAGATAGGGGAAGGGAAGGGGTATAAAAGAAAGTTCCCTCCAAGGCCGCTCCGATTTCGGAGTGGCCTCGGAGTGAACAGGGATAGCCAGCTGGTCTCCCCGAGGGCTCAGCACGCGCAAGGTGCTGCACCCCCTTGCGTGCGCCGACCCCTGATTTTATAACATGCGCGAGGCTGTGCACACATATTATAAAATCGGACATACATTTGTGCGTGCCGGGTAGCACACAGAAATGTACACTGCGCGCATATCTTTTCAAATCTGCCCCATAGTTGTACCCCCTCCCCACTCCCCTGCTTTTTGTAATTTCCTTCCTATAGTTCGATGTAAACCGATATGATATTTTGACTAATATCAGTATAAAAGACTCTTTAAATAAATAAATACATCTATTGATTAAATTAGGGGAGATTTATTTTATTTGATTGATTTTATTTAGATTTATATTCTACCTTTCAGATATTTTGGATAGATTTAGGGTTAATTTATTGATCCCCCATCTATTTTCTAATCTCATTTAGGAATACATTTCTAAAGGATTCACATGCATAAACCCTCTTTTTATGTGTAAATTGGCGTTTGAACATGATTTGTGGGGTTGTGTGGGGCTTATACATGTACTTTTCCCTGCACTCATGGAAGGCTGTCCAGGGTATGGGTTTGGAGTGGGAAACTCATTTATGCACATACTTTCAATTTTGAAAGTATGCTCTTAAATGTACATGCAAACTTGGAAGCAGATATTAATCCCTGTATGTAATATGTGGATGCACATACTGGAGATATGTGCAACTTTTCAAAGCAGACTTCGTCACATAAGTTCATTGTATCCAGAAATTCTACATTATTTATATTCCAAATAGGAAGAAGCTGCATTCCATCTGCACATATGTATAAATTCAGATCTTTATTTTTTATCACAGCAGCTAGGGGTTTTAAGTAAAGTTAAATTAAAGCAATGATACCATTAAAATCTACATATTTTAGAGGTCAAGGAATCTAGGAAAATTCATCTTATACAACTACCTGAGAGTTTCCCCACTAAAAAAAAAAGATGCAAACCATATTAATATTCTAATACAAGCTGCACTATTTGTTCTAATAGTATCTAATGATCAGTGGCATCAAAGGCCAAGATTAGATGATGCATTTATCCAACCCCAACAACAAATCTGTGACTGTAATCAGAACAGTCTATGAGCTAAAACCAGATCTAAACCAGGAAAGAGAACATCGTTAAATGTTTGGATACTTCCCCCCCCCCTCCAATTTATCCTACCCCCAGTTGGAATGTATTTCTAAATTCTTGGTTTCTTGTTGCACTCTTGTTGTTTTCCAGTTATTTGTAAACGCCATACCTACTTGATATGGTTTGTTCTAAGTTATCTGTAAACTGATACGATGAGCAAACGGTTGTCGGTATATAAAATCTTCAAATAAATAAATAAAATAAATATTGCAATAGCTTTTCAATCAGTTTGGCTAAAAACAGTATAATAGAGATTGGTCTGCGACTGACCATTCATTGAAGTTCAGGTTGGGTTTCTTAAGGATGGTACAACAAAACTGGCTGGAACTACTTCTTAAAATAAACACTTCTTACATAGAGGAAAAGACCTCAGCACTGGTACCAATTGGTTTTATACCATTCGATTTTTATTCTGACCAGTAGTTGCAGTCATTGGTCATAAAAACCTCTCATTTTTTTGCTTCAAAAACATTTAAAATTAAATTTTCGATTTTTAATTTAAAATTCTCAACTGGTTCATGTTTTTTTGTTTTTTGCATATGGCTATGTGTCCTCTCTTTTATCAGTCTGGACTCGAAAACAAAAAAACAAAAAAAACAGATTTATGTTTTAAACTTCAGCAACGGAATCGCCCATAGATATATATAATCACACTTATCTTGATGGAATGATTTCTGCAAGTTCTATCAGACAAGACTGGTTGCCAAAAATCTCTGAAAATCATACCGCCCTGACGCAGCTCCAGTGAAACTTTGACAACATTGGCGTCTTAACAGCAGCTGATCCAAGCGCTGACATAGTATTATTGAAATAAGATTTACTGGAAGGTTTCTGAAACTATGGTGAAAATGTTCATAAGAAATCATTCCAACAAGATAAACGTGATTATATATATATCTATCGGGCGATTCCGTTGCTGATGTTTAAAACATAAATCTGTTTCTTTTTTGTTTTTTTGTTTTCGAGTCAAGACTGATAAAAGAGAGGGCACATAGACATATGCAAAAAACAAAATCACATGAACCAGTTGAGAATTTTAAATTAAAAATAAAAAATTTAATAAAAAATGTTTTTGAAGCAAATATAAATAAAAAATGAGAGGTTTTTATGACCCATGACTGCAACTACTGGTCACAATAAAAATCCGACGGTATAAAACCGATTGGTACCAGTGCTGAGGTCTTTTCCTCTCTGTAACAAAGCGTTTATTTTAAGAAGTAGTTCCAGCCAGTTTTGTTGTATAATTAAATAGGATACTGGTGTATCCCTTTTTTTTTGTTATAAGTTCCTTTCTTAAGGATGGGCCAAAAAATAGCTGACTTTAGTGATACAGGAAACACACTTTCAGATAAAGAGGCATTGAAAATAAGAACCAGTCATTCAATTAGGCCTTCCTTAGTTGCTTTAATCAAGCAAGCTGGATAAGGAACGTTTGAATTTATACAATTTAAAACGCTATTTGTCTCTTGTTTCATTATCAACTGCCAAAATATTAATGGCAACAACAGAAAAGGTAGAAGTAAGCACTTGTAGAGGTGAAATCTGGGAGCTATCAGTTATCTGTCTGATTATCTGAAAACTAATTTATAAATTCTTCACATTTCTGACTAGAGATCAAAGTCATAATAGGGTGTCTTGGCTGTCTCAGGAGGCCAAATTCTAAATTCTTTATCCGAGTTTACTGACAGCAATTTTATTTGACAAATAGGCACTTTTTACATTTGTAATAGGTTTTACATAGGAAACAAATACTGCATTCTACCCTTCTTTATCAACAGTGAAGAGTTATTTCTGCCAACTAATTTTCATCCTACATTTTTATCTTTTCAGGGAATATAGTTTAGTGTGAAACAAGGAGCCTTTTTTTGATCCTATGATATCTGTGGACCCTTGGACCAAGGCAAGGTTGGTACCACCTGCAAGGAGGATCCCTGCAGGTCCTCATCATTGGCAAGTGGATCCAAGCACAACAAGGACAAATCAGGGTCTTTGCCTATACCAAACACTCGTTCCCCTTAGGGTACCGCAACTGGCAGGACGTTGAGGTCTTTTCTGTAGATGGAAGGTCTGTACATAGCTAGAGTCATGGGCAGGTAGCGGTCAGGCATATCCGAGGTGCAGACAATGGTCGAGGCAGGCAGCGGTCAGATGTATCCGAGATGTAGGCAATGGTCAGGCATCCAAATTTATTTCATTAGATTCCAAACAAAAAATAATAATGCATTGTTATTTATTCTTTTTTTTCCCATTAAAATCAAAGGGGGAGGCACTGCAGCCTATTTTGGGCTCCATAACTGGAGAATTTTCAACAATTGTAATGAGTCTTGTGGGAAGACATTATCAGAAGAAGAAAAGAGCTTCAAGGCACCTATACAGTAGGATAGTGATACCAAAAGTGGCATGAAGAGCCTAAGGCACTGTTAAGGGGCAAGATCAAGCTCAGAAATGCAAGACCTCTTGGAGGCCGATCCAGTAGACTTCTCGGTTCCAAAATCTTCTGGCTCCTGCACCTAAACTGTAACAGACAATCTCGGCAGAGGAACCCATGCAGGTGGGTCAAGCAAGACTCACTGAGGAAAAAAAGCAAAGGCACAGACAGCTTGTTCTTTGCCTATACTAGGCAGGATGGGGACATTTTGCTACTCACTGTCCCAAGAAGACAGAAAACTCCAGAACCTAGAGTTGGTTGGAGAGGCAACCCTAGGTCAACCATGTCCCTCATCTCAAATATTGGTCTCCGATTTCGGAGCGGCCTCGGAGGGAACGGGCAGCATGCGCAGGGCTCGGCACGCGCAAGGTGTACAAATGTGCACCCCCTTGCACGTGCCAACCCCAGATTTTATAAGATACGTGCTCAAACAAAAGTACGCGCGCGCGCTGTTTTTTAAAATGTACCCCATAGTGTATATGATTTCCTTGCCAACATGCTCTGACTCAAATTTGACAATGGGCCATAGAAATGAATGGGAAACATAAACTAATGGGACAAATAATATTTGTTTCATTTGTGGGATCCTTCTATTTGTTTTGGGAGCCAGAAATGAATAGGGTCACTCATTCATTATGTTTTGCCCATTTATTTCAAACAAATGCACATCCTTGCCATGAGATTTAATTAGGAAATAATGGGTTCAGACTAAAAAGAGAAAAATGCCTTATGACAACAGAGGGAAACTGACTGCAATGGAATTATCAACAGAAAGGCAAAATGGTATCGTAACATTTCATCATGAAATTAGCATACTAAAGAATTGTAATTATTGGATGATTTCACCTAGTTAAAAATACAATGTTTTTGAATTGATAATTTGATTTCAGTATAAAGGATTTTATACTACATAATAGGGGTAAGGGTGATGGTAGAAATCCAGCTGAAGATATTATTAATTGGCCCACAATAGCTTAATACAATATAGCTAATGTTATGGAAATAGATCAGAGGTTATACTTCAAATAATCTATTTATTTATTTATTTAGTGAAAAGTGCTTCTATACCACTTTTACAAACAAAATTTTGTCAAAACGGTTTACATAAAATTAAAAATCATAAAAATAAAAATAACTTTAAAATTACATAAATCTCATAATAGTAAATTAAAGGTTAATAAATTATCAAAATCTAATTAAATCTAACATCTATATAAATAAAAATGTTAAATAGTTTGGACAAAATCGCTAATCTCAGAAACCACTGAACCGATTGCTTTCAAATTTGGACACAACCTTCATTTTGCATACAGGAAGGTTCTTCTGTACTTACATTACAGATATGTCACACCTATGACAGGTAAAATAGGTTTAAATTTTTTTCCAGAAAACAGCAATATCTGCTGGACGTAAGCACCATCTGTTACACCTTACACTAACACACGCTACACTAATCATTTCGCTAGTCCAGGTCCATGTTTCACTTCCATTTTAACACATTCATGCACTTTTTTCGCCGGAAGATAACTATTTCCTTTACAGATAAAATACACCCACCACCCTCCTCACACCCCCCACACACATGCCAAATGTATTTACTTCCCAGGCCCTCACAACACACACAAAACCACCCTCCTCACACCCCCCACACACATGCCAAATTTATTTACTTCCCAGGCCCTCACAATACACACAAAACCTGACAGAAGTCCGGGAGGCTCCAGCGGGGGGCCAGGACCGGTCCGGGACACATCTCCTGCACTGCGGCCGTCCACTGCCAGCAATCAACATGGCGCCCACGGCCCTTTCCCTTACTATGCCACTCGGGGACACCAATGGCAGCAGTAGCCCAGGTGACATAGTAAGGGCGAGGGCCCATCTGCGCCATTTTCAGGACTGGCAGCCGGCGGACCTTTGCCCTTACTATGTCAGAGGACCTACCGCAGCCATTGCTCCATCCCACTGACATAGTAAGGGCAAAGGGCCGTCGGAACCCATTTCAGTGCTCACAGCCGACAGACCAATGCCAATACATCGCTCCCGGACCGCTCCCGAACGCCCGCTCCACCGACTGACATTTTTATCAGGTCTCGGGGGGGCTGGAGGGTGGGGGTGGTAATGAATTTATTGCAAACATCTTGGGGAGGGGTCACGAGGGGGGGCAGGTTTCATTCATTCAGCAACTCTGGGGGGGGGGGCAGGGGGGCTACTGTTTTTGGCGGGGCTGGGGGAGGGGGCAGGAGAGTGTGGGGTGGTTAGTTTAAGAGAACTTTTCTCATAGGGTTGTTTTTTTGGGGAAAGGGGAGGTTCACACACAAATACATACTCTAAACTTGCACGATCTCGGGAACGCACCAAAATAGCCCTTCCCAGACCATAAAACATTTTTGGAAGTGCAAATTTGGTTAGGCACTCCCCTATTTGGCTACATAATGCGCACAGATGCCCAGGGACAGACCACATGTAGCACCAACAATTTTAATTTCCCAGGTCTTGGGAGGGGCAGGAGGGAGGGGGGTTATTATTCGATTTAAAAGGTTGGGATTGGGGGGGGGTTGGGGTGGGGGGTTCCCACAGAAATAGAAAGACAAAGGTTTTCTGATCTGAAGGGTAGGCAGTAGGCAGGCGGAGGTGACAGTGAGGGGAGGGAGAATGAGGGGGGAGGTGAGTGGCAGGGGAAGGAGAATGAGGGGAGAGGTGAGTGTGAGGGAGAGAGTTGGAGTGGGGACAGGGGAGGGAAGGGGGGGTGAGTGACCAAGGGGGGAGGAGGATGAGTGACTGAGGTAAATGAACAAGGGGAAGGGGGAGGGCGGGTAAAGAACCTGACTCTGCCACTGCAACGCGTGGCCGGGTAATGCTAGTATCAAAATAAAAAATCAGATGCCATCTTGTAGCCACTGAGTATGTATGGGAAAGAGGAATTTGAGGAAACGAATAGAAATACTATTTAGACAAAAGTCTACTTATTTTCCTGATGAAATTCTGTCTCCCCAAATCCTAACCATTAAAAATATGATTGAGAGAGACCTTAAGGAAGTTTTGGTTCTACATAATTACTGCAGTAAGACCAGATATTATAATTTAGCTAGTGGTGAAAAAAAAAAGTTTTAACCTCTTTGAAAAATATTCAGATATAATAAAGCGCTCAGATAAGGAAGGATGAACAATTATTATGAAGAGAAAAGATTATGTAAATGAAATACAAGGACAACATTCTGTTCATTCTTGGTATGAGATTTTACAGAGAAACTCTACAGTACCATTTAATTCTCAAGTCAAAGATCTGATTCTGGAGAATTTTGACAGACAACTTATTATGAAAATTTTTTTTCCAATTGTACAGCATCCCAGTCTCCCTACTTTTTAGATTTTACTCAAATAAGACTTTCCGTAATACCTCAGAAAAGCCTATTGTTTGTGGTTTGTAATCTGTTAATGAAACTTTATCTCAATTTTTTGTTTATCATTTTAGGGATTAAATACATACTCCCTTCATATATTAAAGATGCAAAAGATATCGTGGCTATAAATACAGATGATAAATGAGAAACTGATTTTTCATGGGCTAGTGCTGATGTGGAATCATTATGCACCCACACCTTGCATTCCTCACAAATACACCCACCACAAAGCCTCTGACAGTTACACCCCACATTCTTACTTACCCTATCTACAAATATTTGTTGAAAAGAATTCCTGAAGTCATGCCTTTGCATGCTTTCCCTATTTATTTCACTTTCCATGTGGAAAGAGATTCTTTTAACCAATAGAAATCCCACTCTGTGTTTTCCTTTCCTTGGCTGAAGCTAAGAAGGAATTACCTATGAAACTATCCTTACCCTTTCTAAAATGAATCTTCTGTAAAAATGTAAGATCTGACTTTAACTCAGTAATGTTTGTATAGAACTGAATTCTTCTTGCAGAGGAATCTAATTCTTTTACATAAAGGGATGTATAAATAAAACTGGAATATAGGCTTGTGGAGAGTGAGCCCTTTTAAAACACGTCTGAGGATCCAACAATTCATATGTTCCTGTGCCTGCTTTTTTTGAATCTTTATACCTTTTTCAAACCACTGCATCATAATGAAGTGCATGTGCAATTCCCATAAAAAACAAGATAACAAATTTAACAAATGGTTGCCTCTTCTTCCCCCAATTCACAGAAGAGTATACCTGGTGTAGCCCTCTCAGTATTAACCACTTTCTCTATAAAAGGGCTTCCCAAACTTGCCTGGGGACCTCACAGTCAGTCAGGATTTTAGGATTTCTACAATGAATATGCAAGAGATAAATTTGAATATCATGGAGACTCAATATATGCAAATTTATCTCATACATATTTATTGTGGATATCCTGCAAACATGACTGTGGGGTCTTCAGAACAGGTTTGGGTACCCTGCTCTATAACAGACTTGCAAAAAACTAAGGCCAAGATCTGGGATGGCCAACTCCAGTCCTGGAAAGCCACAAAACAGGCCAGGTTTTCAGGATATCTACAATGAATAGGGATGTGAATCGTTTTAGGACGATTAAAATTATCGTCCGATAATTTTAATATCGTCTTAAACCGTTATGGAACACAATACAATACAGATTCTAACGATTTATCGTTATAAATCGTTAGAATCGTGAGCCGGCACACTAAAACCCCCTAAAAACCCCCCCCCGACCCTTTAAATTAAATCCCCCACCCCCCCGACCCCCCCCCCCCCAATAACTTAAATAACCTGCGGGTCCAGCGGCGGTCCGGAATGGCAGCGGTCCGGAACGGGCTCCTGCTCCTGAATCTTGTCGTCTTCAGCCGGCGCCATTTTCCAAAATGGCGCCGAAAAATGGCGGCGGCCATAGACGAAAAAGATTGGACGGCAGGAGGTCCTTCCGGACCCCCGCTGGACTTTTGGCAAGTCTCGTGGGGGTCAGGAGGCCCCCCACAAGCTGGCCAAAAGTTCCTGGAGGTCCAGCGGGGGTCAGGGAGCGATTTCCCGCCGCGAATCGTTTTCGTACGGAAAATGGCGCCGGCAGGAGATCGACTGCAGGAGGTCGTTCAGCGAGGCGCCGGAACCCTCGCTGAACGACCTCCTGCAGTCGATCTCCTGCCGGCGCCATTTTCCGTACGAAAACGATTCGCGGCGGGAAATCGCTCCCTGACCCCCGCTGGACCTCCAGGAACTTTTGGCCAGCTTGTGGGGGGCCTCCTGACCCCCACGAGACTTGCCAAAAGTCCAGCGGGGGTCCGGAAGGACCTCCTGCCGACCAATCTTTTTCGTCTATGGCCGCCGCCATTTTTCGGCGCCATTTTGGAAAATGGCGCCGGCTGAAGACGACAAGATTCAGGAGCAGGAGCCCGTTCCGGACCGCTGCCGTTCCGGACCGCCGCTGGACCCGCAGGTTATTTAAGTTATTGGGGGGGGGGTTCGGGAGGGTGGGGGATTTAATTTAAAGGGTCGGGGGTGGGTTTTAGGGGGTTTTAATGTGCCGGTTTTTCGATTTTTCGATTTTTAACGATTTTTAACTATTTTTCACGATATTTTACCCCCCCAAACGGCAACAATACGATTCCCTCCCCCTCCCAGCCGAAATCGATCGTTAAGACGATCGAGGACACGATTCACATCCCTAATATGCATAAGAAATGTGCATGTAACAGAGGCAGTGCTTGCAAATCAACCTCATCCATATTCATTATGGATAGCCTGAAAAACTGGCCTGTTTTTGGCTCTCAAAAACCGGAGTTGGCCATCCCTAACCTAGATTACTAAGTTGTGATAAAGTGACATAGTACTGTTATTTAAACAAAATTCTAACCCTATGGAAATTACCCACTGAATGTATTTCCATGCATAAAATTAACTAGTGCATGCAAAGCAGCTAATTACTAGATTTAATGCAAATAAAAAAGCTAATTTAGAAAAAAATCTGCTTTGCTATTTTATTGTATTTTAAGGAATTGTACTTATTTTTTCCCAGGGCCATCGGGATGCTAACACTCATCCTGATGGCCCTGGGTTGAACCTTAAAGGGCCAAGTAATCCGAAACTACCACGCCCCTGCCCATCTCCCCGCCCCATCTAGTGATTCCCACCACCACTCTATAAGCGGCGCTGACCCCAAAAGTGTAAAACAGTATAAAACGAATGCAGTGATTCCCGGCCCCTTCCCAAACACCTTCCTTTTTCAGATACCCCCCGCCCTAAGCAATGCATTCATCCCATAGCAGAACCACCCAGTGACCCCAAGCTCCCTCCCCCCCCCCCCCCCAGAATGACACTTAAAAAAAAAAATAAGGCCCTGGTGGTCTAGGATGGCCCTCCCCTACCCCTATCCCTACCCATATATCATAACCTCAAAAACAGATCCTGGTGGTCCATGGTGACCCCAAAACCCATACTCTCAACCCTTGGACTCTCCTACCAGATAGAAGCCTCAATGGTGGCACCGCAACAGCTGTTTCCAAAATGGCACTGACTGGCTTTTGCCTCAGCATATGCTGCTAGCAAAGCACCTGCTAGTAGGGATGTGAATCGTTTTCCATATCGTCTTAACGATAGAAATCGTGTGGCAGGGCAAGAAAATCGTCTTAGGCACGATTTTTTAGTTAAAAAATCGTTAAAAATCGTTTTTTCCGATTAGTGCGCACTAACTCGAGTTAGTGCGCAC
Source organism: Rhinatrema bivittatum (assembly GCF_901001135.1). Lineage (NCBI taxonomy): Eukaryota > Metazoa > Chordata > Amphibia > Gymnophiona > Rhinatrematidae > Rhinatrema > Rhinatrema bivittatum. Next base: position 611,965,682 of record NC_042615.1, read on the forward strand.
TAACGGGAGTTAATGCGCACTAACTGGGAGTTAGTGCGCACTAACTGAAAATGATACAATTTGACACTTTTCAGGTCAGTTAAGGTCAGTTTAGGAATGAATATGTATTCCTATTGGCTGCCCTCTTATTTATTCATGTTACCAAGTTTCCTACTGACAGTATATGGGGGATGGGAAATGGAAACAGTTGGTAGCTTGACAAAACAAGTAATGTGATCAGTCAATGTGACTAGAACTTGTGCCCTAACCCTGATACCAGGGGTATTGTGATCTTCCTGCACACAGTGCCCTATCCCTATTAATACCAGGAGTGTTGTGATCTTCCTGCACACAGTGCCCTATCCCTAATACCAGGGGTGTTGTGATCTTCCTGCACACAGTGCCCTATTCCTGATACTGGGGGTGTGATCTTCCTGCACACAGTGCCCTATTCCTGATACCGGGGGTGTTGTGATCTTCTTGCACACATCCCGATATCAGGGATAGGGCACTGCATGCAGGAAGATCACAACACTCCTGGTATTAATAGGGATAGGGCACTGCATGCAGGAAGATCACAACACTCCTGGTATTAATAGGGATAGGGCACTGCATGCAGGAAGATCACAACACCCCTGGTATCAGGGATAGGGCACTGTGTGCAGGAAGATCACAATACCCCGGAGGAGTGAGGGTCAGGCAGCTCCCCCCTGTCTGTGAAGCCAGCCTCTCACTAGTAATGCAGGGAGGGAGCTGTCTCAGACTTCACCATCCTCCCCCCCCCTTACCCACACACCATTCACTAGCTGGGACATGGGGGAAGTCAGGAGTGAGGGTCAGGCAGCTCCCCCCTCTCTGTGAAGCCAGCCTCTCACTAGTAATGCAGGGAGGGAGCTGTCTCAGACTTCACCATCCACCCCCCCCCTCACCCACACACCATTCACTAGCTGGGACATGGGGGAAGTCAGGAGTGAGGGACAGGCAGCTCCCCCCTGTCTGTGAAGCCAGCCTCTCACTAGTAATGCAGGGAGGGAGCTGTCTCAGACTTCACCATCCTCCCCCCCCCCCCCTCACCCACACACCATTCACTAGCTGGGACATGGGGGAAGTCAGGAGTGAGGGTCAGGCAGCTCCCCCCTGTCTGTGAAGCCAGCCTCTCACTAGTAATGCAGGGAGGGAGCTGTCTCAGACTTCACCATCCTCCCCCCCCCCCTCACCCACACACCATTCACTAGCTGGGACATGGGGGAAGTCAGGAGTGAGGGTCAGTCAGCTCCCCCCTGTCTGCGAAGCCAGCCTCTCACTAGTAATGCAGGGAGGGAGCTGTCTCAGACTTCACCATCCTCCCCCCCCCTCACCCACACACCATTCACTAGCTGGGACATGGGGGAAGTCAGGAGTGAGGGTCAGGCAGCTCCCCCCTGTCTGTGAAGCCAGCCTCTCACTAGTAATGCAGGGAGGGAGCTGTCTCAGACTTCACCATCCTCCCCCCCCCCCTCACCCACACACCATTCACTAGCTGGGACATGGGGGAAGTCAGGAGTGAGGGTCAGGCAGCTCCCCCCTGTCTGTGAAGCTAGCCTCTCACTAGTAATGCAGGGAGGGAGCTGTCTCAGACCACCATCCTCCCCCCCCCCCCTCACCCACACACCATTCACTAGCTGGGACATGGGGGAAGTCAGGAGTGAGGGTCAGGCAGCTCCCCCCTGTCTGTGAAGCCAGCCTCTCACTAGTAATGCAGGGAGGGAGCTGTCTCAGACTTCACCATCCTCCCCCCCCCCCCTCACCCACACACCATTCACTAGCTGGGACATGGGGGAAGTCAGGAGTGAGGGTCAGGCAGCTCTCCCCTGTCTGTGAAGCCAGCCTCTCACTAGTAATGCAGGGAGGGAGCTGTCTCAGACTGGTATCAGGGTTAGGGCACTGTGTGAAGGAAGATCACAACACTCCTGGTATTAATAGGGATAGGGCACTGTAAGAGATGACTGTAGTAGATTGAATAAAGATCTGATGTTTCTGCTCTCCTCACACCAAACAAAAACAACACACAAGCAGAGAAGCCCTTCTTACAAAGCTGAGCTAGTGAGTTAAGTAGGAGGAAAAGTAAACATACTGGTGCCAGTGTGGCTACTTAAAAAATACACTTACCAACAATCAATTACATATATTTGAACTGTGTACAGTTCCAGCCAGGACCACCTTTCTAAAATGCACAGTGATTGGCAAATTCAACATGCACTAGCATTTCAGGTGCCTGCTAACAAAAATAATAAACAAACAAGTTCTAGTCACGTGAGTGCTGATCATTACATTACTTTTTTTGTCAAGCTTCCAACTGTTTCCATTTCACATCCCCCCAACCATATTGGTAACATCAATAGATAAGAGCACAGCCAGCCAATAGGAATACATACATACATATTCATTCCTAAGTGACCTTTACTGACCTGGGAAGTGTGAACACTTTGTTTCATTTTCTGTTGGTGTTCGTTAGTTTCCAGTTCCATTTCCCATCCCCCCAACCATCACCTCAGTGGTAACCTTGGTAACATCAATAGATAAGAGGGCAGCCAGCCAATAGGAACACATATTCATTCCTAACTGACCTTCAGTGACCTGGAAAGTGTTTATTTGTATCATTTTCAGTTAGTGCGCACTAAATCGAGTTAGTGCGCACTAACGGGGAGTTAGTGCGCACTAACTCGAGTTAGTGCGCACTAACACGATTTAACGATTTTTAACGATAAATCGTTAGAATTTCTATTGTATCGTGTTCTATAACGATTTAAGACGATATAAACATTATCGGACGATAATTTTAATCGTTGAAAAACGATTCACATCCCTACCTGCTAGGGCCAAAAGCCGGTTTGTGCCATATTGGAAAATGTTGTCAACCTCTCTGGGCCACTACTGTGCCATCATTGAGACTTCTTCTGGTGTGTGTGTGTGTGTGTGGGGGGGGGGAATCTGGAAGTGTAAGTGGAGATCCAGGGGTCACCCTAGAATACCAGGGTCTGTTTTAGAGATGAGGAGGTGGTGTCCGGGAGGGCCACCCTAGAACACCAGGGCCTTAAATTTTCAGATGGGGCATCCAGGGTGGAGGGGCATTTGGGAGCCATGATGATATTCTGCTACCAGGATGGATGCTTTTCTTGGACTGGAGGGGTATCTGGAAAGGGAGGAGTTTGGGAAGGGGTGGAGTGTTGCCACATGAGTTTATTCTAATTTTTTCAATGTTGGGGTCATCGCCGCCACTAGAAATGACAGGATGGATAGGGGTCTCACTAGACTCCCGAGGGGGTTTATCGCTTTTGGTGGTGGTGGTGAGAGGGTTTTTCAGGCCACTTGGCCCTTTAAATTAATGGCAGCACATTGAGGATTATGAGATACACCATAAGCTAAGTTTTTTGATTTTCATATTAAATGCTATTTGTGTTATAAGATAGAGGCCTTTGGGACCAATTATGCTAAAAAATGCAATACTGGTTTTCTACAAAAATGTTTACTTATATTAAATTGGACCCTTTAGTCATCATATGACCCTTTAAGGTTTGTTTCAAAGGTTTAGTTTATAACGATCCTGCGAACATATTTTTGCTGCTGCTGAATATTCATGAGTTGTATTAGTAGAGATTTTTGTTTTTTAGTGATAGATACTTCTCTGAAATCTAAATAAACCAATTGATGTCGAGAGAATGAAAAGCGATTTAAGAAAGTTTGAGAAATGTTTGAAGGTTTGGCAGCTGGGATTCAACATTAAGAAATGCAGAATTATGCATTTGGGGTGCAGTAATCCAAAAGAGCTGTATGCAATGGTGGTGAAATACTAATGTGCATGGACCGTGAAAGGGACCTTGGGGTGATAGTATCTGGAGACCTGAAAGCAATGAAGCAATCTGACAAGGCAATGGCTAAAGCCAGATGGATGCTGGGCTGCATTGAAAGAGGAATAATCAGCAGGAATAAGGAAGCATTAATGCCCTTGCTCAAGTCTTCGGTGAGGCCACATCTAGAATATTGTGGCCACTTCTGGAGACCGTAATCACAAAAAGGATAAGAATAGATTAAAAGTGGTCTAGAGAAAGTTGACCAATACTGGCAGTCGATCGCCTCTGCCCTCACTATGTCACAGGGAGCGACGGTCGCTCCCTGTGACAAAGTGAGGGCAAAGGCGATCAACGCCATTTTGAAACCAGTCCAGCACCGGCACCGGCACCGAGGGTATGAATGAAGGGATGGCTCCCGGACCCCCCGCTAGACCACCAGGTACATGTAAAAGGTTTTTTGGGGGGTCGGGAGGGTGGGAGAAGCAAAGGGGTAATTTGTAAAGGGTCGGGGTGGGTTTTTTTTTATCGGGCCATCGGCGCCATTTTTATCAGTGGTAGCCAAAATGGCGCCGATGGCCCGAGAGCGGGAGATCGCGCCAGGACCCCCCCCACACACACACTGGACCACCAGGTAATTTAACATTTTGGGGGGGGGGGTTCGGGAGGGTGGGAGAGCAAAGGGGTCATTTGTAAAGGGTCGGGGTGGGTTTTGTTTTGTCTGCTCAGGCCTCACTAAAAAATTAACGACTTGAATTGGAATCGGAGCCAATTCCAATTCACATCTCTAACGATCCAATTTTTTTCTCCCTCCATCCGAACCTGATCGTTAAAATGATCGGGCACATGATTCACATCTCTACTGGCTGGGCAGGTTGACCGCTGAATCTAACGCCACTTTCATGAAGGGAAGCCCGGTCGTAAACCCGGTAACTCAGGGTCTACATTTCCCCGACCGTTATCCTCCTCCTCTACCTCTCCCGGTGACCAAGGCGTTGAGCCTATGCAATTGGGTTGAGGTCAGATCTTGTAGGAAGAGAGAAGACGGCGCCGCACTCAGGGCCTGTGCCTATATTGCGGCGGCAAGGGACACTTCCTAGCTCGATGTGGTGAGTGGCCGGGAAATGCCAGAACCTAGGGATCATTGGGGAGCTGACCCTAAGTAATACAAATTACGCCTCCTCATGCACTGTACCGGTTACCCTCATCTACCCCGGGGATACATTTGACACGCTGGCTTTGGTCAATTCCGGAGCAGGAGGGAATTTCATCCTCGAAGGCCTCGTCCGACAATTGCAGATTGGGGTCCAACCCCGAATTCCTCCTATCCGGGTATCTTCCATTCACGGTGCTTTCCTCCCAGGGAGTATTTCTACCTGCACCAAGCCCTTGATTCTTCGCATTGGCTCTTATATTTGGAATAAATCTCTTTCCTTATACTGGAGAAGTCCATGCACCCTGTCATCTTGGGCTTGCCCTAGCTGCAGAAAAATTCCCCAGTTATACACTGGGATACACTTTAGATTGCATCTTGGGGCCGGTCTTGTTTCGACACCTGCCTGACAGAGATTCTTTGTCCCAGTGTGCCTCTCTTGACCATGCCCATGGCACTCCCACCACAGTACCAAGATTTTGAAGATGTCTTCTCTAAGGAGAAAGCTGAACTTCTCCCAGAACACCGGCCCTTTGACTGTGCCATAAACCTGGTCCCTGGCACTACACACCCCAGGGGACGGGTTTACCCCTTGTCGCTCCCGGAAACTTGGGCCATGTCTTCGTACATTCAGGAGAATTTAGAGAGAGGCTTCATTCGGCCTTCTAATTCCCCCAACGGGGCCGGGTTCTTCTTTGTGGCCAAGAAGGATGGGTCACTCCGACCCTACATCAATTACCGTGGCATCAACGCCATCACAGGGCGGGACAGGTATCCTTTGCCTCTGATTCCAGAGTTACTAGACCGGCTGCAAGGAGCTAAGGTCTTTACCAAGCTGTACCTCCGTGGTTCGTACAATTTGGTATGGATACGACCCAGCAACGAATGGAAGACCGCATTCAATACTAGGGACAGGCACTACGAATATTTGGTCATGCCCTTTGGCTTATGCAACGCCCCTGTGGTCTTTCAAAACCTCATGAATGAGGTCTTGAGGGATATGTTGCATACCTCAGTCATAGTGTACCCTGACAATGTGTTGGTGTATTCTAAAGATTTGTTCACGCACCACGTACAAGTGCGGCAAGTACTACAGAAACTTCGGGACTATCGTCTCTTTGCCAAGCTAGAGAAGTGCCAGTTCGAGCAGGAATCCTTGCCTTTCCTCAGATATATAGTCTCAACTACAGGCTTCCAAATGGACCCTGATAAAGTGGCAGCCATTCAGAATTGGCCACAGCCGGTAGGGGTCAAGGCCCTACAACACTTCCTGGGCTTCGCTAATTTCTAACGCCAGTTCATACCCCATTACTCCCGGATGGTGGCACCGCTCATGGCCCTTACCAGGAAGGGTGCTGATGAGAAGAACTGATCCCCGATGGCAATAAATGCCTTCCAGAGGCTGAAGGAGGCCTTTCTTCTTGATGTCTGTCTCCACCATCCAGATCCGCAGCGTCAGTTTATCGTAGAGGTAGATGCATCTGATCTTGCGGTAGGGGCTGTCCTGAGCCAGTTTTCCACTAAAGACAAACCCCTACCATGTTCCTATTATTCTCAAAAATTCTCTCCGGCAGAGAGAAATTACAGTATTGGTGACAAGGAGTTCCTGGCCATCAAGCTCACGCTGGAGGAGTGGCATCAGTGGCTGGAGGGGGCCCATTACCCCATGATCGTCTATACGGACCACAAGAACCTAGAATTCTTGTGCCGAGCCCAACGCCTCAATTCTCGACAAGCTCGATATTCGCTTTTCTTTAGCCGCTTCAATTTCCTCCTCCGGTACAGACCAGCCTCCAAGAATATTAGAGCCAACGCCCTCTCTCGCACGACAGAAATGGAGGATAACCCTAATCCGGCTCGATATAGATTTCTCGATCCAGCCAAAGTTCTTCTCGCAGCTTCAGAGGTGGTTCCTATGGGTAAGACGGTTGTGACAGCTCGCCTCCGCAAGAGGGTGTTGACATGGGCTCATGACTCATTGACCGAAGGTCATTCGGGGGTCGCTCAGACCTTGGGTCTGCTGACCGAATATTACTGGTGGCCTCAGGTCAGGAGAGATGTTCATCTCTACGTCAGCTCCTGTCCAACCTGCGCTCGACAAAAGACGCTGACTGGTCACCCGTGGGGCCCCCTTCAGCCTTTACCTATCCCCACTGAACCATGGACCCATTTGTTGACCGACTTCATCGTGGACTTACCACTTTCGAAAGGGAAAAATGTGATATGGGTCATGATCGATAGGTTTTCAAAGATGGCCCACTTCGTCCCCCTCACCAAATTACCAACGGCACCCAAGCTCGCTAGTCTTTTCACTCAGCACATCTTTCGCCTACACAGACTGCCTCTCCATATTGCCTCTGACCGGGGCTCGCAGTTCATGGCTAAATATTGGAGAGCACTCTGTAAGAAATTTGGGGTCCAATTGGACTTCACAACCGCCTTTCATCCCCAAGGCAATGGCCAAGCGGAGTGCACAAACTGAACCTTGAAAACTTTCCTCTGAGCCTTTGTAGGAGACCTACATGACGACTGGGTGGCTTTACTCCCCTGGGCAGAATTCTCCTACAACCACCATAGGCATTCGGCCACCAGCAGATCTCCCTTCCAGGTAGTCTATGGGAGATGTCTCCGACCTCCTTTGCCTTTGCAAATCACAGCCCAACAGTTACACAATCTCTTGGGCTCTACTCAGGAGAAACTACAACGCAAGGCAGTCACAGTGAAGAGGTATGCGGACCGTCTGCGACGTCCAGCTCCAACATTCCATCCCAGGGACAAGGTTTGGTTAAGTACCAAACACCTTCGCCTGTGAGTTCCTTCTATGCGCTTGGCTCCGAGGTATATTGGCCCATTCCCAGTCACAGATCGAGTGGGTGCTGTCTCCTACCGACTCAGCCTTCCCTCTATGCTCAGGGTTCATAACGTTTTTCACATCTCATTGCTCAAACTGTTGGTCTTGTCCGTCTTCCACAACAAGATCCCTGAACCTTCCAGTCTCGCGGCTCAGGAGGACACAGTCTACCAAGTAAAAAAGGTATTGGATGTGTGATTCCATCTCAGTCGATGGGAGTATCTCCTCTCCTGGGAGGGTTATGGCCCTGAGGAGAATTCCTGGGAGCCTATCTCTAACATTTTGGATAAAGATCTTCTTCAACAGTTTCATCTACGTCACCCTGCTAAGCTGAAGCCCCCAGGAAAGGGGTGTAGAAGGGGGGGTACTGTTATGTGCCCGACCCGTGGATGTCCGTGGGCCGGTCCCCCACTTACCCCGGGGTGTCTTCCAGCAGCGGCAGCATAGCTGAGGCCTAGTTGGGCCCGCGGCCTCCTTTGCGGCGTTCCTTCAGCAAGGGAGACGCTGCCGACGTTGGTGCAGGCCCCGCCCCTAGGCACGCATGCGCGCAGGGGCTCGACCATTTAAAGGGATTAGAGTGGGAATATCCTACCCTGCCTCAGGACGTGACGTAAGACGCTGCCAGTATTTAAACTGGCTTGGCAAGAGTCTCAGTGCCTTGCAACGAGGTTCACTCTGGTTTAGAGTTACTATTTATTTATTTATGAACTTTTATATACCGACGTACATAAGCATATCAAATCAGTTTACAGATAACAGGGGATAATATATTATAACTGAGAGGGAAGTATAAACTTACATGTAACAAGGGTATGTTGAACTTGGAAGAGTTGTAGAAAGTGGTCAGGTGACCTAAGGAAGGAATTTGAATAGTAAAACTAAAATATAACACTAAGTACATAATATACCTGTATTAAATTAAAATTAAAGTGAGGATATGAAGAAGGCTGGGGGTGGAGTCTATAATTAATATACCTGAAATGATTAAGCAGTTGTAATAGGAGAGAAGTTCAGGGTAGAAGTGCATGGGTATGAGATAAATGGAAATATAGAGGGAGGGAAGGTACAAGGCGGTTATCGACGGAGATGTAATTTAGCATCAGTCACTTAAGCAGGATCTGGGGGGGAGGGGTGGGCTGGGGTACAGAGATAGGGAACCGGAAGGAACAGAGGGTACAGAAAAGAGTAGCTGTCTAGGTTTGGTTGGTGTCAGGGTACGCCTGCTTGAAGAGCCATGTCTTGAGACCTTTTTTAAACTTATATGAGGATGGCTTTAGTCGGAGAGATGTGGGGAGAGAGTTCCATAAGGAGGTGCCGGCAATCGAGAAGGCTCTTTCTCTGGTGAGGGCCAGGTGGGCAGTTTTGAGGGATGGGGTGTGTAAGGTTCCAGCAAGGGCAGTTCTGGTGGGGCGCTCTGATGAACGGAAACGTGGCATTTCCTCTAGCCAGGGGAAATTATGTTTGTGTAAAGAACTGTGTAGGATGGAAAGTGTTTTGAATTGAATACGGAAGTAGATGGGCAGCCAATGTAGGTCCTGTAAAATGAGGGTTATGTGGTCCCTTCTGCGGGTATTGCTTATGACCCTGGCCATGGCGTTTTGCAGAATCTGGAGGGGTTTGATCGTGGAGGCGGGAAGGCCCAGGAGGAGGGAGTTACAATAGTCCATTTTAGTGAGCATGGTTGTCTGTAGTACTGTGCAGAAATCATGAGTGTGGAGGAGGGGTTTAAGTTTTCTGAGGATATTTAATTTGTAGAAACCCCCTTTTAGGAGGGATTTGATGTGGGGTTTGAAATTCAGGTGTTGATCTATGAGGACGCCTAGGTCTCTAATGAATTGCGGTTGGGTGTGGGGAGTGGCTGAGTTATGTAGTGTAGAGTGCAGGGTGGAATGGGGAATACAGTCCGGGTAGTTGGAGATAAAGAGGAGTTCTGTTTTTGCAACGTTAAGAGCTAGATAGAGGTTCGATAGCAATGATGTGATAGAGGCTAGGCATGATTCCCAGAATTGCATGGATTTGTTGAGGGATTTTTGTATGGGGATGAGGATCTGCACATCGTCTGCATATAAGAAGAAATTTAGGCCTAGGTCGGAGAGCAAATGGCATAGTTGCTGTTCCTGACCGGCTTTCATCCACTGGCTTCTGACTCCGGCTTTCGTCCACTGGCTTCTGTCTCCGGCTTGTGTCCACTCGTTTCTGACTCCGACTTTCTTCCTCTGGCTTCTGACTTCGGCTTTCGTCCACTGGCTTCTGACTCCAGCTTTTGGCTACTGGTTCCTGACTTTGGCATTTCATCCAGGAGGTCTCGCCTAAGTCCAAGCGGCTCGGTTCCTCACGAGCTCCTCTCGGGGGACTGCGGGCTTCCAGTGGTGAAGTTCCAGTTGGCTCCAGCTTCTTCTCCTTCATCGGGAAACCAACTCGCAAGAGACGGCTCGTAAGTCCAAGTGGCCTGGGTCCTCTCGGGCTCCTCCTGGGGGGACCTCGGGTCTCCAGTGGTGAAGATTCTCCTTCAGCTAAGACCTGGATTTATCAAAATGCACTAAATATTGCCTGAAATAGGAAAAGGGGTGTGTTTTATGGTAATAGCCTATTTAATACAAAGTGTGTTATCTTAGTGCTTCACATAGGTATTACTACAGAATGCAATAACCTTTTTGCATTTTGTGGTATCACAATTGTTGCAATTCCTACCTACAACCACTGGGGGGGGGGAGAGAGAGAGAGAAAGAGAGAAAGAGAGGGACTGACTAGCTATAAAGGCCTTATAGTACGTAGGTATTTATACCTCTATATGAGGCCCACCTAGTACCTCGAGGTGAGGTTTAGGTAATAATGTAGGGGTTATGGGGCCACTTTGTCATTCAGAGTGAGACATACAAACAGAACAGTACACACTTGTGAAGATTTGCTGAACTTCGGAGTGAGGAAACTCACATAAAGATGAGATTTGTACAATGTTCTCTCAACCTAGGTGTTATGCCATGATGTTATGCCATTTATTTGTTTATTTATTTATTTATTTATTTATTTATTTATTTAGTGCTTTTATATACCAACATTAGTGGTGAGACATCATACCAGTTTACATTGTAACTGAAAAGCTAGGAAACAAAGTACAAAAAACAGGGCAAGGGGAAAGGGAGCAAAACATGTAATTATAACTTGGAAATGCAGTGCAGAAGGAAGAATAGAGGAACTCACAAAGGAACAGTGGAAGAGCAGGGGGTAGGTAGGAAACTTATGTACAACAGTGGGGAGATATATACACGGTGGGGAATTATATACACAGGACGTGAAATGGAGTAGGAGAGGGTGTCAGGTTGTCGATAACTTGTAGGGGGTAGAGAGAGGCAAGTAGGGGGGGAAGGGGGAGGATAAGTGAGAGATCTATTCTGGGTAGGCTTGTCGGAAGAGCCAAGTCTTTAGTTTCTTCCTAAATTTGGAGTAGCATGGTTCCAGTCTGAGCGGAGTAGGGAGGGAGTTTCATTGCTTAGGGCCTGCAATGGAGATTGCGCGGTCCCTCGTGGAGGAGAGACGGGCTTTTTTAAGGGACGGTACTTTCAGGAGACCTCTACTGATGGTCCTGGTGGGTCAGTTTGAGAGCATGAGTTGGAAGGGCTCATCTAGCCAGTTGGAGTTATGGCTATAGATGGATTTATGAATTATTGAGAGTGTTTTGAAGATGATGTGTGATGGGATGGGGAGCCAATGTAGGTCTTTGAGTATAGGGGTGATGTGGTCAGATTTCCATGTGTTCGTAATGACCCTCGCTATAGCATTCTGGAGCATTTGTAATGGTTTAATGGTGGAGAAAGGAAGGCCAAGTAGGAGGGAGTTAAAGTAATCGAGCTTGGAGGAAAGTGTGGCCTGTATGACAGTCCGGAAATCATGATAGTGGAGAAGAGTTCTGAGTTTTTTAAGGACGTTGAGCTTAAAGAAGCCATCTTTGAATATCGAGCTTATATACTTTTTTAGGTTCATTTGTTGGTCCAGAGTGACTCCCAGGTCTCTAACACATTGCTGTGATGATAGTAGAGATGTGTATCGTGTGATCGATTGTCTTAAAGATCGATTTCGGCTGGGGGGGGAGGGAATCAGATCATCGCGGTTTTGTGTTTTTAAATATCGTGTAAATCGTAAATCGGGGGAGGGTGGGAAAACCAGCACACTAAAACATCCCTAAAACCCACCCCGACCCTTTAAAATAAATCCCCCACCATCCCGAACCCCCCCAAAATGTCTTAAATTACCTGGGGTCCAGTGGGGGGGTCCCATTGTGATCTTCCACTCTCGGGCGTCGGGCGCGTTGATAGAAAATGGCGCCGGCGCTACCTTTGCCCTGTCATATGACAGGGCAAAGGTAGCGCCGGCGCCATTTTGGTTCCTGTTCCCCGATGTCACGAGCGTAGGAGATCACTCCTGGACCCCCGCTGGACCCCCAGGGACTTTTGGCCAGCTTGGGGGGCCTCCTGACCCCCACAAGACTTGCCAAAAGTCCAGCGGGGGTCCGGGAACGACCTCCTGCACTCGAATCGTGTTGCCGTACGGCCGGCGCCATTTTGCTGTACGGCACTACCTTTTGGCAAGTCTTGTGGGGGTCAGGAGGCCCCCCCAAGCTGGCCAAAAGTCCCTGGGGGTCCAGTGGGGGTCCGGGAGCGATCTCCTGCACTCGAATCGTGTTGCCGTATGGCCGGCGCCATTTTGCTGTACGGCAATATGGCCGTACAGCAAAATGTACGCAATTGCCGTACAGCAAAATGGCGCCGGCCGTACGGCAACACGATTCGAGTGCAGGAGGTTGTTCCCGGACCCCCGCTGGACTTTTGGCAAGTCTTGTGGGGGTCAGGAGGCCCCCCCAAGCTGGCCAAAAGTCCCTGGGGGTCCAGCGGGGGTCCGGGAGCGATCTCCTATGCTCGTGACGTCGGGGAACAGGAACCAAAATGGCGCTGGCGCTACCTTTGCCCAGGGCAAAGGTAGCGCCGGCGCCATTTTCTATCAACGTGCCCGACGCCCGAGAGTGGAAGATCACAACGGGACCCCCCCACCCACTGGACCCCAGGTAATTTAAGACATTTTGGGGGGGTTCGGGAGGGTGGGGGATTTATTTTAAAGGGTCAGGGTGGGTTTTAGGGATGTTTTAGTGTGCTGGTTTTCCTGCCCTCCCCCTTCCCTCGATTTACGATTTTTGACGATAAATCGGGGGAATTCCTATTAAATATCGCCTCTAACGATTTTTGATGATTTAAAATATATCGGACGATATTTTAAATCGTCAAAAAACGATTCACATCCCTAGATGATAGAGCTTTGAAGGCTGGGTCATTAGAGATCCGAGGGTTGGGGGGGGTTGGTGTGGGGATATAAGGAGTAGTTCTGTTTTGGATGTGTTTAATGTGAGGTGAATGTTTGTGAGGAAATTGTTTATGGAGGAGAGGCAGGTATCCCAGAATGCCAGGGCATCAGATAGGAAGGAATGTATGGGGGATGATGATTTGGACATTATCAGCATAGAGGTAAAATTTGAGGCCGAGATTAGATAGGAGCTGACAGAGGGGAGTGATGTATATGTTGAATAAGGTGGAGGATAGGGAGGAACCTTGCGGGTCGCCTTGGGACATGGAGTGGGATGAAGACTCGGCATTACCTATTTTGACCGCAAGTTTCCTGTTGGATAAGTATGACTTAAAGCACATATGACTTAAAGCACATAAAGCACTTTGATAAATGACACCCTTTGTTAGTTACTTTGGCTGCCACATGAGGCTGCTAGAGCTCCTTTGCTGCTACTACTCCCAACACTTAGAGTAAATCACATCCAATACTCAGTGTAAGCTTTCCCCATCTCACTCAGCCTGGGGATTGGACAGAGGGTGAAAGGACTCAAAGGAGGAGGCTCAGGATGTTGAGGAGGTGCTGTGTGCAATGTGTGTGCTAAACAAAGCAGGGACACATTATCTATGCCCTGACACTTCCCATTTATTACTGCACTCTGGGCTCATGCTGTAGCTAGGAAGAGGCATGCAGATGAGCTTCTATATGTTTAAATGCCACCACCAATATCTCTTGTTGCTGCAAGGTGAGAAGAACAGAGTCCATGTGCTGGCCTGGATCTGAGCATCAGGCAGGGTGATTTTTCTGTCCCACACCTGATCAGGTCTAAAGGCACACCAGTGTTCCATGGGACACTGGTTGAGAAACATTGGTTTAAACACTATGGATCTCCAGGTCTAAAAGATGGAAATGAAAGTTAATATAGGTTACCCTATCTTAAGTGTAACATTTGTGCATGGGTGGTAACCTGCACAGTGTTATGTTCTGGTATGATTGTAGACCCTGGATCGTAGTGAGAGCTGACACTTCCCACAGGGCTCTGCCCTGTGGGGACTCACTATGTTAGGCGTGGCCTCAGCTGAGACGGTCACAGATAGAATGAGACTTTATTAGACTAGAATGTAGGTGAAGTACCCACCGAGTGGGAAGGAAAACACAGTTCAGAGTGGTGATGTAGCTCAGTGATGGTATCCCTGTCAGTGGCCCACAGAGCGGGGTATGCCGGGCAACTCCCCCTCAGATGAATACTTCTCAACGTTGATCCGGTAGTGGCCCGCAGCATGGGGTACACCGAGAATCAGCACAGTAGTTGAAAAAAAAACTGCAGGAGGTCAGCAAAGCTGGGTAGATGAGGGTACTCACTCCGAAGCGTAGAAGGTGGTCTGCTGATGTGATCACAGTAGTGGCCCGAGGCATGGAGTACACCGGAGGTTCTGTCAGCAAACTGGTAGCAATAGAGGAGCATACTCACAACGCTGATCGAGATTGGGTCCCAATCTAAGATAGATGGATTCTCCAGGCAGGAAGGCCCTCCGAGGAACAGATAGCCAGAACGTGACAAGGCCCCTGAGAAGCGGGTACTTAAGGCTTCCAAGTACCGTAGTTCAGGAACAAAGTTCAGAATAGCAAGTAGTGAAGCATCTCCAAGAGGAGTGGAATTCAGCAGGAAGGAAGTCCTTGCTAAGTCGTAGGAAGTATAGGCTGGATGGCTTAAAAACACTGGCGGGTGATGTCATGCGGAGGGGACGCCCCCGAGGTTCCCATCATGACATGTATAAGAGAGGGCCTGGCATGCGCGCGTGTGCCCTAGGTAATCCCCGATTCAAGATGCTGGAAGGGATCACCCACGTCGCCCCGGGGACGCCAGGAAAAGCAGCGTTTGAAAGCGGAAGCCGCCATTCTTCTGAGAATCTTGGTGTAGGGAAAAAGGAGGTGAGCAACAGAGGTCGCAGCCATCTGTGACCAACAGGCGCAACACACAGAGAAGCAAATACTGGCCTTAACTGAGGGCATTGGAATAACCTGCACAGAGTGGCAGTTACTATCATGAGCAACTTGTGGGGCAGATTGGATGGATCATTTGGTCTTTATCTGCCATCATTTACTATGTTACTATATTGGGTTGGGCGTTTTCTACACAGTTTATAACTTTTTGAGTTATTATACCAAACCCAGGATTGAATACTTGTCTTGATTGGCTAAGTTTTGTCTGGGTAATTCATAACCTACACAAAATGCAGCCAGATAAAAAGGGGCAAGATGTAGGTGAGGTGATGTTAAATTATAGCTGAATTATATTCAATACTTACTCAGCTAAATTTAGCAGAGTAAATCTGGTCAGAAAATATTTCTCTTGTAGTTGTCTACATAAAACTTTACAAACAGAGAGGGAGTCAACAATGAGAATGCAATTAATGAAAATTACACAGAATTAAGCATTCAGAAAAAATATATGGTTTAATGGAATAAAGTCAGCATGGCTTTACCCAAGGCAAGTCTTGCTCACAAATTTGCTTCACTGTTTTGAAGGAGTTAATAAACATGTAGATAAAAGTGAACCAGTAGATGTAGTGTATTTGGATTTTCAGAAGGCATTTGACAAAGTTCCTCATGAGAGGCTTCTAGGAAAAGTTAAATGTCATGGGAGAGGTGGCGATGTCCTTTCATGGATTACAAACTGGCTAAAAGACAGGAAATAGAGAGAAGGATTAAATGGACAATTTTCTCAGTGGAAGGGAGTGGGCAGTGGAGTGCCTCAGGGATCTGTATTGGAACCCGTACTTTTCAATATATTTATAAATGATCTGGAAAGAAATACAACAAGTGAGGTAATCATATTTGCAGATGATACAAAACTGTTGAGAGTAGTTAAATCACAAGCAGATTATGATAAATTGCAGAAAGACCTTCTGAGACTGGAAAATTGGGCATCCAAATGGCAGATGAAATTTAATGTGGATAACTGCAAGGTGATACATATAGGGAAAAATAACCCATGCTATAGTTACACAATGTTAGGTTCCATATTAGGAGTTACCCCCCAAGAAAGAGATCTAGGCATCATAGTGGATAACACATTGAAATCATCAGTTCAGTGTGCTGCAGCAGTCAAAAAAGCAAACAGAATGTTGGGAATTATTAGAAAGGGAATGGTGAATAAAACAGAAAATATCATAATGCCGCTGTATTGCTCCATGGTGAGACTGCAACTTGAATACTATGTACAATTCTGGTCGCCACATCTCAAAAAAGATATAGTTGAGATGGAGAAGGTACAGAGAAGCGTGACCAAAATGATACAGGGAATGGAACAGCTCCCCTTTGAGGAAAGGCTGAAGAGGTTAGGGCTGTTCAGCTTGGAGAAGAGATGGCTGAGAAGGGATATGATAGAGGTCTTTAAGATCATGAGAGGTCTTGAACGAGTAGATGTGAATCGATTATTTACTCTTTTGGATAATAGAAAGACTAGGAGGCACTCCATGAAGTTAGCATGTGGTACATTTAAAACTAATCGGAGAAAGTTCTTTTTCATTCAATGCACAATTAAACTCTGGAATTTGTTGCCAGAGGATGTGGTTAGTGCAGTTAGTGTAGCTGTGTTTAAAAAAGGATTGGATAAGTTCTTGGAGGAGAAGTCCATTACCTGCTATTAATTAAGTTGACTTAGAAAATAGCCACTGCTATTACTAGCAACAGTAGCAATGAATAGACTTAGTTTTTGGGTACTTGCCAGGTTCTTATGGCCTGGATTGGCCACTGTTGGAAACAGGATGCTGGGCTTGATGGACCCTTGGTCTGACCCATTATGGCACGTTCTTATGTTCTTATATATATTTCTTCTTAAAGTCACATCTCAAGGCACAGTAAAGAAGACAATTACTTATTTCATCACGAAAGAGGAAGACCTTTCCCACCTTCCGTATTCATAACCAAGCAATTTATGTTTCTTAACCAGAAATAAGCTACTGCAATAAAGCTCAGCCCTGGAGGCTAACTGCTGGACATCGTTGCAGTTTTGAACCCCTGATGCAGGGCCTATCTCACCTCGAAATGTAATGTTGTGTTATGTTGGGTTTTTCATTGAATTTGCCGTAACTCAAGCACTCATCTATAAGGGAAGTGATTGCTTTTATTTGCAAAATATAAAACTTAAAAAAAAAAAAAATTTGGACGATATCTGTCTTGCAGACCTATGATTATACATGACCCGTACTCATATGCAGAAACTCAATAATTTGCTCTAACATTCCAGGTGTTGTAAGTTTGACTTGTTTGTGGACCCCTGGTTGCTGTGTTGATGACTCCTCCCATGGGGAGAAGCCCCGTGGGGAAACACAGCAATAGGCTGACTCTCAGTAAGAGAGAATAGAAGCTTTATTATACAGCAGTTGGCAAGACCCGAGAAGTGGACTGCATTCCTCTGCTAGTGGAGTAGGTCTCTGATGCTAGTTCAGTCCAGGCACTGAGTTGTATCAAGTGCAGAGAAGGTTTCACCAGACTCTGGAAGTGAAGGGTCCGGTAGTGGTCCGAGGAGCAGGGTTGGCCAAGAACCCAGTCACTGATGACGTAGTCAGCGATGGAAGATCCTGTAGTGGTCCGCGAAGCGGGGTACACTAAGAATCTATTCTGAGGTGAGACAAGGCAGAGAGACTGAGAGAGAAGGTACTCATGAAGACTGGTAGCTGTTGAAGAGATGGACGGAGGTAGAGATGATGCAAGGCCCATAGCGCTGGAGCCAGGATGTCCTTTGTAGTTGCAGGTTAGCCCAGGAGGAGGCAGGCGAGTGCAAGGCCCTGGGGATCAGGTACCTAGGATCCTGATGAGCTGGGAAACCTGGATAGTAAATAGAAGCAAAGCAAGACCCCCGAGGAGCGGGTGCCTTGAGCGTCCTTGCTGGAACAGTGAAACCTCGGAGGGTGGATAGGAGCAAATAAGGCCCCCGAGGAGAGGCTACCTAGAACGCCCTAGTGTAGCCAGCGTAACCCCAGAGGGTTTGTAGGAGTGAGTATTCAGAGCGGAGTCTCTGAAGGAGTCGAAATTAGCTGGAGTGGAATCCTTGCTAACTCGTAGCTGGATTGGAGATTGGAGGCTAAGTACCCGGAGATAGTGTCGTCATGCGGTGGGGACGCCCCCGAGGTCCCCGCCATGACGTATTCAAAAGAGAGGGCGGCACGCACGCGCATGTGCCTTAAGTGACCGCAGTGTAAGAATGGCGAACACAATTGCCCATGCCGGTCCAGGGATGCCGGAGAGGTCGGCGAGGAGAGGCAGTGGCAGCCATCTTGCCCAGAGGGAAGGAAAGAGGAAGAAAAGAGGTGAGACAGAGAGGACGCAGCTGTCTGCATTCGACAGGTGCAACACCGGGTATCATGATGGTCTTCTTTACCATGCCTTGAGATGTCACTTTAACAAGAAATATGTATATTTTTTCTAGATAAATCTTTATCTGAGTATATTCAGTGGAACACTTATATGGGTATCTTCCACCGATTATTTAAGTAAAATTATTTGGGTTCCTTTCCCATTCACTGGTCCACTGAATATCAACCTCTGTATTCAGAAGCTTGAATTTATGAATGAGAACTGCCAGGTCAGATTAAAAGCCTGGAAAGTCGGATTCTGCCATAATCTCTGATATACTAGACTCACTTGAGTTTTCCATTATTTTCTCTGTGGATTTTCTCGTGAACTGGCATGTTTGCTAAACTTATCAGGTAATTTAGCGTAACTTTGACCAAGGGATCATTCCTGTATAATGTCTTTATGTTTGAGTTTATTTATTTTTTTTTTATTTAAAAACTTTTTTTATACCGGCATTCGTAGGACACATCATGTCGGTTTACAAAAAACTGAGAAGGAAAGGAAATTACAATGAACAGGGGAGGGGATAACTGGGTGAATACACAAGTATAAGAGAGGATAGTTAACAAGCAGCGATACAACTATTTGCATTCGATTAGGATTAGATATGCAAATGAACTAATATACAATGTTACATGGCATGTGCACTTGATACATTTAGCATATGGAACTTATTTACAGTAAAACGGGGCATGTGCACTTGATACAACCGGGATGGTTGCAGGGGGGGGGGTGTGGGGGTAGGGGGGGGGGAGTGGGGAGGGTTCTGGGGTGGTAGATAAGGATCAGGTAAAAGGATATAGGCTAGGTTGGGATTGAGGTGAATCATGGAGAAACATCGGTTAGGATTGGGTGGAGTTAGGGTATGCTTGTTTAAAGAGCCATGTCTTGATTCCTTTTTTGAAATGGCTCAGGGACGGTTCTAAGCGGAGTTTGACGGTAGAAAATTCCAGAGGGTAGGGCCCGCAATGGAGAAGGCTCTATCCCTAGTGGCAGTGAGGTGCCCAATTTTAAGTGAGGGGGTTTGGAGAGTGCCAGCAAGGGAGTTTCTAGTGGGGCGATTAGCTTGACGGAATTGTGGCATGTCTTCAAGCCAGGGTGAATTGTTGTTGTGTAGTGTGTTGTGGAGGATGGTAAGTGTTTTATATTGGGACCGGAAGGTGATGGGGAGCCAATGGAGGTCTTGGAGTATGGGAGTGATGTGGTCAGTTTTTCTGGTGTTTGTTAAGATTCTTGCCATGGCATTTTGGAGGATTTGGAGTGGTTTAATGGGAGAGGAAGGGAGTCCTAAGTGGAGGGAATTGCAATAGTCGAGTTTGGTAAGTATGGTGGTTTGCATAACCGTGCGGAAGTCATGGGCGTGGAGAAGGGGCTTCAGTTTTTTGAGGATTTGTAGTTTGTAGAAGCCCCCTTTTAGAAGTGATTTAATGTGAGATTTGAAGCAGAGTTGATTGTCTAGGGTTACTCCTAAATCTCTGACACTGGGCGGTAGTGTGTGAAATTGTGAGGCGTCGAGGATCATTTGGTGGATTGAGTTGAGGGGTTGGTTAGCTAGGATGAGGATTTCAGTTTTCGATGTGTTAAGTGCTAGATGGAGATTGGAGAGGAGAGAATTAATGGATGTCAAGCATATTTCCCAGTATTGAAGGGTTTCGCTGATGGATTTTTGAATTGGAATAAGTATTTGTACGTCGTCAGCGTACAGGAAGAATTTTAGTCCTAGTTTAGAGAGGAGGTGGCAGAGAGGGAGTAAGTATATATTGAAGAGGGTGGAGGATAGAGAGGAGCCTTGGGGTACCCCTTGTGTGAGGGGAATGTGTGTGGATTCAAAATTGTCAAGCTTGACTAAGTATTTACGGTGGTCTAGGTATGAAGAGAACCAGGATAAGGCTGTGTTTGAGATGCCTATCTCTGCTAATCGTGATAAAAGGATTTGATGATTCACGGTATCGAACGTGGCTGAGATATCGAGAAGGGCGAGTAAATATGATTGGCCGTGGTCCATGCCTTTGAGAATGGTATCCGTTAATGTGAGTAGGAGTTTTTCGGTGCTGCGGTCTTTACGAAAACCATATTGAGTGGGGTGTAGGATATTGTTTTCTTCTAGGAAATCGGAGAGTTGGGTGTTAACCACTTTCTCCATGATTTTAGATATGAAAGGCAGATTGGAAATGGGTCTGTAATTTGCAGGGTCATTGTGGTCAAGGGTGGGTTTCTTTAGTAGTGGCTTCACGATGGCGAGTTTAAGTGGGTCGGGGACTTTCCCGGAAATGATGGAGCAGTTTATGATATCTGCTATAGGTTTTGCAATGGCAGAGGGAATGGAGAGTAGGATTTTTGATGGGATGGTGTCTGCGCTATGAGTGGATGGTCGCATCTTTTTTAGTATGGATTCCACTTCCATCACGGAGGTAGTGTCAAGGGAGTTGAGGTTAGTGTTGTTGTCGATCGGTAGTGGGTCTGTGGGTGCGGGGTTAGGGGGTAGGCGTGTTAGAATTTTGGAGATTTTATTTTGAAAGTAGTCGGCTAGATTCTCACATTTCTCTATGCTGTTTATTTCTTGTGAGGAGGGAAAGGGGGACTTTGTGAGTTCCGTAACAAGGCAAAATAAGGCGTTTGGATTGAATTTATAACTGTGGATTTTTGCTGCGTAGAAGTCGCGTTTGACGTGGATGGTTGCTTGTCGGTATGAATGCAATGTGTGTTTGTAGGCCATTTTGTGTGTGGGTGTAGGCTGTTTACGCCAGGTACGTTCTTTGGTTCTGAGGTCTTGTTTTAGTTTTCTTAGTTCAGCGGTGTACCATGGCTTTCTCGCGGTACGTGTGGGGGTTATAGTTTTATGGATGATGGGGCAAAGATCATTGGCTATGTTGGATATGGACTTATTCCAAGATAGAAGGGCAGTGTCTGGGTTAGTTAAGTCGAGGTTTTCACTTACTTTGCTGAATGCTAGGGAGAGTTCCTCCGAGGAGCATTGTTTACGGAGGGAAATTGTTTTTTTTTTGTGAGCTTGCGATTGGTGTATCAGTATTGATGGTGAGGTGGGCATTGATGAGAAAATGGTCTGACCAGGGGACGGGGGTGGTGGTGGGTGTTTGGGGTACTGTCATACATGTGTTTACAAAGGGGAGGTCGAGGGTGTGGCCAGCTTTGTGTGTGGGCTCGGAGATTAGCTGTCTGAAGCCCAGGGCTTTGAGGGTGAGAAGTAGGGTTTCACAAGCAGGTGTGTTGGGGTGGGTGTCTACATGGAGATTGAAGTCTCTGAGTATCACTGCGGGTGTGTCTGACTTTATGTTGTCGGTGATGTATTCAATGAGTGGTGATGGGTCCTGTTCAAGTGTGCCGGGGAGGGCGTAGACGAGGCAGACTTGCAGGGATTTAGATTTAAAAAGACCAATTTCAAGTCTTGGGGGGGGGGGAGCTGGTCTGTAGCTTGAGGTTAAGGACTTTCTTGGTTGCAAGGAGTATGCCGCCTCCTCTTTTTTTGGGCCTGGGAATGGAGAAAATGTTGTATGTCTGTGTTGGGAGTTGGTTGATAAAAACATGGTCTGAGTTCTTTAGCTAGGATTCTGTGATAGCACAGATATCTGGGTTGGAGTCAGTGAGTAAATCTTGAAGTATGGGTGCTTTCTTTAGGATGGATTGTGCGTTGAATAGGGAGATGGTCAGTGTTGCTAGGCCTAGCAGCTGTGTGAGGGGGGAGATCATGATGGGCACTAGGGATTTGTGCTGGGTAAAGGAGTGAGGGTGTGCTGGGCGGAGGGTCCGCCGGTGGGGGTGGTGTATGATTGGGATGGTGGGGAAGCACATTTTGGGAGGGGACAGGTGGGAGGTAGGTAGATGGATGGGTAGAGGTCGGTCGATGGGTTAGGAGGGAGGAGATAGGAGGGAGATAGAGTATAGAGTAGTCTGATTGGAGCAGGTTTGACAGATAGTATAGCGTAGGTTTCAGGGGAATGACCTGGGAGCAGTGCTACACATTTAGAGATACAGAGTAAAATGTGTAATAAAATGGTACAACTAATTCAGAAAAACTAGTACAGTATAGTTCAATGTAGTAGGGTCAGGATATGCAGCGCAATATAGTCCAGTGGCATAGTATAGGGTGTTGGGTGTGGTGAAATCTAATATAGTGAATGGTTCCAGTGAGCTTACCAGATAGATGGTTGGGGTCTGGCAGGGAATGGTCTATACACACACTTATCCGGCCTCAGATGCAGGGGCTTAGATGAGGTTGGAGGTCATGGTGTCTCTTGGTCTTGGAAGTTTTTTTGGAAGTTTTGGGTGCAGGATTCTGCTGCCGGGTCTTTTTGAGAATGTAGAGAGGCTCTGAGTTCGTAGGTCTTCTTTTGCGGTCTTTCGCGGCTGTGGAGGAGTCGGTGCGTTGAGGGGTAGCAGTGGTGTGGAGATAGGGTGGACTCTTGGGGCAGTCCGAAGGGGCTCACAAAGGGGCAGGCCCCTTTGGCGCGCGACGCACGGCGCGCGGCGCCGGATCCGCTGCGAATTTAAAGGGCCTCTGTGCCCTTTCGGATTGGATCGGAGTTAAGGATATATGCAAGCATAAAACTGTTGACCCTCTCCTTTAACCCATATTCCTCCATTTGCTAGTAGAGCTTCAGAGGAGCATTTAGAAAGAAAAACAAAAGCAAAATTTACTCACTAGTTTCCTTGCATACTTAAGATTCTACCTTTTTTCTTTGAGGAAATATTTCTCTTTTTCTTTTGTAATATTTATTTATGTTTATAATTTATTGATTTCTGCAGTACTGCAAGGAATCTATTTTCCTTGCTCTTGCGTATCTCAGGGCCCAATATGCCAGGTATTACTGAAGTTATTGGCTTTTTCTGTTCACTTATCAAAAGCCACGTTTTCCTTTCTGAGTCCTAGTCTTTTTCCTAGTCTTGCTATGCGGTTTTAAATGTTAGTGTAAGATCAGCAGCTTGGAGAGGGGATCTGTGGCTTCCTCCTTCTGTGGAAGGCCTCTGTGTCAGTATTGTGGATGGAAGGCTCTACACACCGGGAAGCACATTGCACTTTATGGATCTCAGGGCCCCTTTTGTACAATTTACAGTTTTGTAGGCATTCTGTCTGCATTATTTATATTTTTTCTGCGGGCTGTCAAAGCACAAAGGAAGCATTTTAAGCCTGGGGAGGATGAAGGACTGGATCCAGTAGCCACGAGGATGGTGGCTTACTAGCACCCGCACTGACAATTTACTTTATTTACAAGAAAAAAGGACTGCAGTGTGGGCACGCATAACTTGAGAAAGAATGTTGTACATCAGCAGGATGACAAAACATGTACAGCATGCACACTATGCACATAAATTGTGAAACCCATCAGGTCATGTATGCTATCCAGTGTGACTGTAGAAACCTTGTATATTGATTGTTTACCTAGATTATCAAAAGGCTAAGTACTGGTCCATGCAATTTTAATTAAAAGAAGAACAGAAACTTCTGTGGTATTCAGATCTTTTGATAAATGCAGGAACAATTCTCTTTCTCAACTTACTGTGGAATTACTCGAGCTGAAAAACTGAGCAAGGGAGGTGACTGTAAAAGAGAATGTGCTTTAAACATTTATAGCCCCCTGAAGGCAAGAGTTTGAAGCGAGTAACAAAGTAACAGTCATAAAAACAACGTATACATAAAAAAGGACAGCAAGACAGAACAGTTTAGCTGTATATCTCTTAACAAGCAATCCACAACTAGCATGCGTGTTCTTCAACACCTTAGTCAATTGTGCAGCCCGCTTGTACATCGTATTCACCTGAATGGAAGGCTAGTTGAAACAAGCGTGTTTTGAGTAACTTTTTTAAGATCTTGGTGCAAGTTATTATTATGGCCATTATTAAAAGATACAGAATAACTATTTCATCTAAATTCAATGTTTCTGTATGAATCCCTAGGCAATTTCCAAAGGGAAGATACACATATACTTTCCAATTAAAGTATTGGTGCAAAATACATGGGAAAAGTGCCTGCAGATGTTGCAACAACCTGCATAGTTGTGAAAGTTTGCTCCATGGTGATATGTGACAACTTACAATGATTGTTTTAATATGTTCTTGATATTGTGTGTGACTGTTAAAAGTTTAAAATGGTTAATAAATGATGGTTGTAACTCCCTCAAGAAGCTTCTTTTTGACACACGTCTGTGGAATATAATTTGTCTGCTTCTGAGGGCCAAGATGCCATAACAGATTGTAGTTTTATATCACATTGTTTAGTGCATGTCTTTTTACAATTTGGAAAAGATTCATTGTATGTGAACATTTCTATAGTGGCCCCTCCTATTATTCTACAGGATCAATTTATCTCTGGATGTTTTGACCTCCAGGAGATGCACAGAGGTCCACTATCAGGTCTTTTCATATAGGAGGTGATGGAGACAAAGGCAGTATCTGAATTCAAGAAAGCATGATATAAACATAGAGGATCTCTGAGTGAGTGGTAGGCATTGTAAAGCTGAATAGTTGGTGTGGATGGGCAGACTTGACAGGCCATGTGTTTTTTTCTGCAGTTACATTTCTCTATTTCTAAGTGGATAATTGACTGCTGTTCAATGTGCTATGAGACTTTCAAGGAATCTTTTCAGAAGGGCACAAAAATGTTTATAAGGGGTGCACACGAAGCAGAACCTGCCTATACTCTGAATCCATTTTCTTCTTCACCCACTAACAACTGGTAATTTACTTAGGATGCCTAACAATCAGCAAATAGTGGGTGCAAACTAAAACAAGACAGAAGCTATCACACACGTCTTCCCCTTCAGAGCAAACCCAATAGAATGCATGTTTGAATTACAGGACTCTGGTCCTTAAGAGGCTATTGCATGCTCTGAATTGTTAAGAGAAAAGACAAATGGGAAACATCTCAAGATGCAAGAGGGTACTCATTATTCCATTATATTTATAATAAGGAATAAAAAAATGCAAAGGCAGAGAAGAAGCAAGGCTTACAATGCGATAAGAAAGAAAAAAAAAAGCAAAAAAAAATCAAGAAATCTGACAATTCAAGAAATCTGACAAATCAAGAAATCTGACAATTCAAGAAATAGAAGCAGCATATGAATTTCCATTGCACGTTAAAAAGGATTGTGCTTAAAACACAGAAAGGAAGCAATGGGACAGCACACAAACACACAGGCATAACAGAAAGAGGCAGAAGGAAGCAGCAAGCACTGTTAAATTGGACCAAACGACATCCACCAAAAAGACAGTTGAATACATCAGCTAACTCAGATTGCAACAGATTACAGATAAAAAGATACACACACACATGCATAAAAGCCCATGATGATTAATGACAGATATAGGTACAGGGAAATTCTTACATAGTAGATCATTTTAACCCATCTCAGTGGATTTTGTAGGTCCTTCTACCCCTAAGGACCTCTGTAAGCCAAAAACTCCCACTACTCCATCTGCTGTTGCCATTATGGAGCTGTCTTTATAAAGTAGTAAGAAATACTTCGAAAAGGGACTTTTCAAAAAAATTTTCCTGGAATTTTGTTTTCTGAACCCTGAATGGGAAGCACGGGTTTCACTTTTTTTTTTTTTTTTTGGGGGGGGGGGGGGGGGCTTGGTCTGAAAAACATCCTGAAAAAAAAAGATTCTCAGTGTCCACTAAGTGTCAAACAACATATTCATCTGGGAAAAAAAAGACTCATTCTCACTCTAGCAGTACACATTGGATCCACTAACAAATGTGTATGAACTTATCTTTCTCATACAGAAAGATAGGAAAGTAGGCATAGCTGGTTTACCGAAGCTGGCAGGAGTAGCTACCAGGGTAGTGTTCCTTCTTTCAATACTAGTCACAGTGGATCAGCTATAAGAATTTATTAATTTAAAAGTATTTATTACCAGGCCCTCCTAATATGAACATCAGCTGGGATGTGAAAAGGGGTGGCTGAGGTGCTGGCAATAAAAAGCTCTTGTTTGCCTCTGAGCATGTCCACATGATGTCTGTATTTTTATACAATATCCAGCACCACAGCTAGGGTGACACGTTACCAGCTTTTAAAGGGCCTAGATCTGTTTGTGCAGCTGACAAACATTTTGTGATTTTTTTGGTGATCTGAAACAAAAGGCTTTAGAGAAGGCATAAGAAGCAGCCTCTTTTTAGCTTCTGGATATGTTCATTTTTATTGTACTCGGCATAGTTTCCTCCGTGACTACTGGTGTGTGTGTGTGTGTGTGTGTGTGCGCATGCCTATTCAGAGCGGTGACAGCAGGAAGTGCGTAAGATATTGTAGCCTAGAAGGTACCATGCCGGTCAATAGGTACAATGGCTGTGTTATAGAAGGAAGCAAAATATTTCCAGGAGTTGGATGGATGAAGATAGAGCCCACTGTATTATGGCATGGTTGCTGAGGTACAGGGTAGATATTACAGTGATTGAATCCTTGAATGTGACAAATAAGCTAAAAGTACCCTTAGCCTTGCTGGTTTATATGAAAATGATACCTCCCACCTTTATTACTTCACACACAGGAACAGGACCACTGGTGTTTCCCTTTCTGACTGTGACCAGGCTAACAAATGATCCTATAATAATAAAGTGCTAAATATTTTTCAGTGATCCTTTCAGCTGTGTTATATAAGGCGGACCAATGGATGGTGCCAACACAAATAAGGGTCATCCCAAAGGTAGAGAAAAGAGGTTGGAGTGGACAAATTGTTAATCTAAATAATACAGGCAAAACCAGTACATTTATTTTGTGTCTATTCACTTTCATATTACACATTTAACATACTCTATAGCAGACAAGAACACATTTTGCTACACTAACTGCAAAGCAATAAAAAATTTATATCACCAAGAAGTATAGAGTTATGATACTAAACATATCTATGCATAAATCTGTCACTTAAATGACACTGTAGAAAAGTTTAGTATTTAGGGAGTTCTAAAAACCATCTTTTTGTTACCAGTTCTAATGAATCAAATGAGTGCCCCTCTAGTCTAAATTTGAAATTCTGACCAGAACTGTGTATGTGATTTTTCAGCTCAAGCTCATGTGACCCAGAGAAGCCACCAGATGAATCCCATGTGGTATACAGATGATGAATCACTTGCTGGTGATCCTGGACACTTGGATGCTCCTACTAACCACAAAACCAGCTTGACTTTTAGAATAATAGATGCTAATAAAATTATTCTCTAATTATCAACTCAGCACATAAAATTGTCTGCTTACGTCCTATAATGCAATATACCTGATATTAAGGGTGAATTTTTTCAAAGACATGCAACTTTTGTACACATAAAATTGGCATATACTTGTGTAAGTATGAGTGTACTTCCGCTGCTGCACTGAAAAGTGTGGGAGGAAAAAGGGAGCACTTTGAGGGCATTGCAAGGTCATTCTAGGATGGGGTTAGAAGTTAGTGCATACTCATGCATGTTATAAGTGGCATATGCACATATATTATTAAACATATGCACTAGGGATGTGCATTCGTTTTGAACGAATGCGCAATCCGCAACGTATAGGTCCCTATTCGTTGCATTCATGGGGTTCAGAAACGTATGGTGAACCCCCATGAATGCAACACATCACTAATGAATAAAACACCCACCTTCCTGACCCCTCCAGGCTTGCCAAAAGTCCCACGTGGTCCAACAGGGGTCCTGGAGTGATCTCTTGCACTCGGGCCATCGGCTGCCAGTATTCAAAATGGCGCCGATAGCCTTTGCCCTTACTATGTCACAGGGGCTACCGGTGCCATTGGTCGGCCCCTATCACATGGTAGGAGCACAAGATGGCACCGGCCGTCCATTGCTCCTACCAAGTGACAGGGGCCGACCAATGGCACCGGTAGCCCCCGTGACATAGTAAGGTCAAAGGCTATCGGTGCCATTTTGAATACCGGCAGCCGATGGCCCGAGTGCAGGAGAATGCTCCAGGACCACCACTGGACCACCAGGGACTTTTGGCAAGTTTTGGGGGGGGGGGGGTCAGGAGGGTGGGGGGTTGTAGTTAATTAAATTTAAAGGGTTTGGATGGGTTTTTTTTAAAACTTTAATGGGAAACGAATACCATACATAACTAATGGATGAATCAGGGTCCCTCAAAAACGGATGTAATGGATTTGGGTCCCAACAAATATAATATCGAATCGAACGTATCCGTCCCTGCTGCACATTCCTAATATGCTAATATGCACATGCTTTTACACCTGCTTATTATGTGGCTTAAATCTGACTTCTCTTTTCTCTGAGATTTTTGGTTGGGGGGGGGGGGATTGGAGCAAGTGTGGCGGGAGTGGTTGAGCTGGTGGAGAACGTGAGTGATGTCATGGAGGTCTGGGTCAACTTGTGATTTCCTAGCTTGTAGATAGATGGACTCAAGATCAGTGGGTTATGCTCCCCTGCCAGCAGATGGAGATGGAGCAAGCTGATGTCACAGTATTATGTAGTCCTGCAGTGACCCCAACCTTCCAGTATTCTCCATCTCCAGCAGATGGTGGACATGCATCTTCCTATGGGGATCGCTTCATGTTTTTTTGAAGGAGAAATCTGAAATTCTGATTTAAGGAAAGGAAAGTCCCACCCTTTCCCAGCTGAGAATTCCTGAGGTGATTTCTGTGGTCTCTCCCTTGGTTCAGGAGCCGGGTTTCCCCGACGTGAACTTAGCTGTTCATTCAGCTGAAAGGCAGCAGGTGCAGGAGGCTGAGTGTGGCGGTGATGGCAGATGCCCTCTCCCTCCACAGCCGGAGACCATCTCTGTATTCAGCCGGTAAGCGCTGAGCTCAGGTATTAAAAAAAAAGTTTTACCTTTTAAGCAGAGACAGTTAGAGGGGTTTAAGGACTTCCTACAGTCTCCGTGCTCGGCGTGCCATAGCGACATTTGTTCCCGCTCCTGGTGGGGTTGGGGAACTGGGAAGCCTGCCGAGTTGAATTGTCCTGGAGGGCTAGGCCCCACAGTTAGACGTTTTCCTTGCTCGCTGCACTGTAGGCCACGACGGTGTTTTCCTGCGCTACTGTGCATGCTCTGCTGCCCTCTACAGGCAGTCAGTAGGCACAGTGCAGCCGTTCTGTGCACGCTTGGGTGCTCATTTTTTGGGTGCGCATTTTACGCACACAACTTTTGAACTTTGCATGCTTCGGGGCTTGGCACATAAGTTGTGCATGTGTCTTGTTGCACTTGCTTCTGCAGCGCTTCAGTTTTGTGCCCATAAATATTTTGAGCTTGAGCCATTCAAATGCACATTTACTGCTGCGATGGCACTGATAAACAAGAAGCCTGAGTGTCTTCCTATTTGTGTTGCCTATCATATCAAGGCTTCTCAGCCTGACCTGGCTTCTAACCTGTGTCAGTACTGCTCAGATGCTCAAGGAGAGTTGTCTTCCTCGGATTTTGCTAAGCCTGGCTCCTCCCATTTTGATGATGGATTGGTTATGGCCTTGACTGAAGGGTCGCCAGGCCTTGGTTCTCCTTTGACTGGCTCCTCCACAAGTGAGGGCAGTTCTGTGGAACCAGCTCCAGTTCCTTCTGGGCTTGGTTTTCATCCAGCTGTTTTTTCTTGGGTGGAATTTTTTCAAGGCTTACAAGCTTTTTCTTCAGGTACAGTCTTCTGCTTCACCTAATCCTGTCAGGTCAGAACCTCAGCCAGTGGCTCCTCCTTTTTCCAATCCTAGGATTCAGCTCCAGAGCTCGCCATGGCTCCCTGTGGGTGTTCCTGACAGGAATCTGGATGGCACTGATGATGAGGTAGATCCTGATTTCCTGGAAGATGGGGCAATTCCTCTAGGAGTAGAACCATATCAAACCATGTAGAGTTTCTTTCATAGGGATGAACTGCCTGTGCTGATTTCCCAGACTAGGTGTTCCTGGTTCGGATCCATGTCAGAGTCAAAGAAGAATCCCATTTTGGTTTCCTTGCATAAAACCTCTTGTTTTCTCTCTGAGATGGATGCCATTCAGGAATTGATTGATCTTGAATGGGACACTCCAGAGGCAAATTTTAAAGGGGGTCGGATATTAGAAGGCCTGTACCTCCTGGATCTGGCTGTGAGAGAACACTTGTATTTTCCCAAAGTGGATGTCCTGGTCTGTGCCATCTCTAAGCAGATGACTATCACTTGGAGGGAGGAGTGGCCTTGAAGGATGTACTTAATAGGAGGATTGAGGCTATCTTAAGGAAACCTTTGAGGCTGTGATGATAACTTTACAGATCACTACCTGTTGTGCCCTTGTGGCAAGATCTTATCTGCTTCTCTCTCAGGAGGTAGATGACTCTGGAAGGAATTCCAGAGTGGTTATGGAACCCATTGCTATCTTTTTAGCAGACACGGGCTGTGATTTGGTCCTTACCTTGGCCAGAGGAGTGGCTTCAGTGATAATGGCCAGGCGTCAACTCTGGTTGCAAAATTAGTCAGCTGACACAGCCTCCAAAGCTAAGCCTTTAAAGGCTCACTTTTGTTTGGGAGTGAGTTGAAGAAACTGATCAGTAAGTGAGGAGAATCTCCGGTTCCTCGGTTGCCGGAGGATAAGAAACAATTTAAGCATCACTTTATTATGGGGGGTCGTCTCCGGGGTTCTAAGCGGTTTTGTCCTGGTCTTTTCAGCAGGTCTCAGTTCTTTCATCCCAGACAGCCTAAGAGAGGAGCGGACTTCAGTGATGGATCTTCCCAATCTTCCCAATGAAGGTTTGCTGACCCACCTTTAGGAACAGGAGATAAGCCTTTCTCTCTTTTATCAGAGGTAGGTCGAGATCACATTGGACCAGTGGGTCTTAGAGGTGATACAAGAAGGATATGTTCTGGGATTTTGCACTATTCCTCGTGATGTGTTCATGGTGTCTTCTTGCCACTCCCCGCAGACGAAGCAGGCAGTGGAGTTTATGCTTCAAAAGCTCCTCAGGTTGAGGGATGTGGTTCTGGTGCCCATGTCTCAAGAAAGTATAGGGCGATATTCCATTTATTTTGTTGTGCCCAAGAAGGAGGGTTCCTTTTGTCCCATCCTGGATCTCAAAAGGGTCAATTGTCATTTAAAGTTGACTCATATTTGCATGGAAGCCTTATGCTCTGTGATAATGGAAGTGCAGTCAGGGGAATTTCTGACCTCCTTGGATCTGTCCGAGGCCTACTTTCATAGTCCCATCTGTTTGGATCACCAATATTTTCTACATTTTGCAATGTTGGGGGTGCCATTAAAAGTTTTGGGGCTGCCCATTGGTCTAGCCACCGTCTCCAGAATGTTTTCCAAGGTTACGGTGGTAGTAGCAGCGGCTTTGAGAAGAGAAGGGATCTTGGTGCACTGATACTTGGACGACTGGCTGACTCAAGCCAGGTTTCAGGAAAAGAGCTGCCTGGTGAGTCACAAGGTGATTTCCTTGTTGCGGGAGCTTAACTGCAACTTAACTGGATAAGTAGTGATATTCGTGCTTATCTGGTTAAGTTAATCGGTTAAGTTAGTCTAGCATAAATCTGGTCTAATTTAGCTGGATATAATGTATTTGGCTAAGTAGTGATTTGTGCCTAGATATTCAGCAGCATAGCTGTGCCACTGAATATCCCTTGTGACTTAGCCGAATATGGCTGAATATTGGGCCCTTAGTGTTTTGCCCTTAGATCAAGCTGAAAGCATATCCTTAGTGTGCTTTCCCTGCCTTTTTCTATTGGCTTCCAAAGTCAGTCAAGATTATTTGTATGTCTGAAAAGTGATAATCAGGCTCATGCAAAAGGAAATGAGAGAGCTAATGGGAATCTGTGGCTCAAAGCAGGGTGGACCCAGAATGCTTAATTATTACATACTCATAATAATCCTACTAGGCCTCTTGTACAAAACTTCTCCAGTTTTGAATACCAATTTTTTTCTTTGTTGGCTGGCACAAATAGCTATTCATTTCAGCCTACTTTCTAGTCTCAAAATGGGTGAATTGACTCATACTTGAATAAGTCTTCATGCGGCAGAGCAGAATATGCCCAAAACAAATTCACACATATTTTACAGCATAAGAAAAAGTGCTGAGCACCAAAAATGAAATACTTAACTGTTTTCACAGCTCAGGAATTTTGCAGAATAGACGGCATTCGGCACTAGCGCACACTTTTGATTGTCTCCTCCTTAAGTTCTGTTGTAAAATTTCAATTTCTTTAAAACTCAACTGCGGAGTTTTATTTCTCTGGAGTTTATTACATAGAAATTTAGCTCCCTTCAAGTTATAGCATGATAGGCTGAAAACCAGCCTTTGCATTAACTTTGCTCTTTGCTTTACTATCTTAAAGAATCTGCTACTTGGTTATTTTTTTGTCTGTCATTTTCTCACTCTTTTTTCATCTCTTTCTCTGTCATTTCCTCCTTGTTTTAGATTGATAGAACTTGGTGATTTACCACAGATGAAAAGAAAGGGACTTTAGAACCAGTGAGACCAAAGCATACAGCACTACTGCTGGCTTATACTGTTCAAGGTTTTGCAAGTTAGCTCTGCCAGTATGTTATGTACCTCAGTCCTGATTTGCATCTCCCATTTCCAAAATGAAGTAGTAAAGTGTTCTCTCAGTGCCCTTTTATTGTAACATACTCTCTGTGCTCTATTTACCAGCTGACTCATTATTAATTGATTTTCAGCAGCAATTAAGTGTTAATGCAATATTTCATATTTTCTAACTATACAAACCATCTGTGCTAAATCATAGTACTGTACATTAGATTAACTCTAATTAGAAAATGGAATGTTACCAGCAGTCAATCAGCAGCCAGGTTTGGCCAGTATTAATTAACAGTAAAAGTCTACTGAATCTTCACATTGATGCATCAGCTTGAACATAAATGTAAAAAATAAATCCCTTCAAACTTATCGTTTTACTGTTTTTAATTCCATATTCTAATAGAGGGGCAGATGAACTAAAATATGTTAACATCATCCGTTAAATACATGTAAATTTATGAACAATGTTAATTAGATGCAAATTAGGCACATGTTACCACAGATGGTAAAGTACACACAAATGAGCATGCGCATACAAATAGCCAGTATCGGAAAAATTTAACAACACCACCCTGAGGTATAGCTATGTTTTTTCGCTTATGTGTCTGCAGTGCATTTTGCATATCTTAACGTACATACTTTTTTGATGCACCAATAGGAAATGATCCATTTTGCATATTTTTGCAGCCAATTACCTCATTAGCATTGATTTCATGTTAACACTATTGCAAGCTAATGTATGTGCATTAATAGCTCTGTTAATGCCCATTAACCGCTTATAATCAATAGCATAGGAGTTTAAGGAGCATTATCACTTGTGATAGTATTAATGCACTTTAATATATTGGCCCTAGAGATAACATCCATGGCAGTGAGCTTTTTGAGATAATTGTTCTTGCTGGGTTGTTTGATGCCTTCCTTCTTGGTTCATAACATCTAACTATCGACTTGAGTAATTATCTCATGATACTGCCTACTTTTTTATGTACCTTTGCATGGATAATGATTTCTACTTCAATTTGGTTTAAGAAGCTGCTGCTCTATTTTGAAGCTTAGTGTCTCCAGAGCACTTACTGTTGTTGTTTTTTTGTTTCAGTTTTTAAAATGAGTACAGCAGTGGTTATTCAAAGTTATATCCTGGTTAGCAAGAGCCTAAGAGAAATCCCAGACAATAAAGAGCAGGTCCTTGCCAGACTTTGTGAAAAAAAAAAGGTTCATTTCAATGGTTGTTACAGTAGATACTATAAATGAACAAATTATATCCCAAGCAGCACTACAATTTCAAATTTTACATTCTCCTTCCAATGATGAGTATAATAGCAGATAATCAACTGCAACCTGGATTTCATATTTTAAAATATCCTTACAATGCTAACCAGCAAATTAGCTGCAGCAATTTCTATTCAGCTATAATAGTCAAAATGTTCTTCTGTATTTCTCCCATTCCCATTTTCTTTTTACTGCTTCTACATTGTGTGGGTAAAATGTAAGTAGCCTCACTCTCCATTGTCCAGCTTATTCTTTTGTTTGCTTCATTCTTCTCTTTTGACAGAATCCCACTGCTAAAGTGGTAAGCATCCAGAAACTACCAAATTGATTTTCTACTCTTTCATTTGCCTATTCCGGGTGCATCTGATAACATGTTTATGAAAATGCAATGGAGTTGATCCCCTATAATATGCATTATTCAAGCAGAAGACTGAAAACTACTTTTTTTTTTTTGTTAGCAAAGTATTGTGGTTGCCAGGTTAGTCCATTTGGATAGGTAGAAATAATGATCTACAAACAAGTTGTAGATGCTTTTTATTGGGCTAACTCAATCCATCTGTGACTAGCTTTTAAGAGCTATGTTCCTTTCATGTGTTCAGTGAAGAAACAGCAGAATCATATTGGGTTTACATACTACAGGGTCAGTAAGACCTTAGGTTGTTTGCAGATCACATCACAAATCAGGAAAGAGATGAGGAGTCGCTAGAGGAGACAGTGACAGTAAAACTTTACAATTAAAAGTATCTATAAATCTGGCAAGAACTGAGAAAGCAAATATACTTCTTGCATCCTTTTATGTTTCTTTCAAGCTGTATGATCCTTTCGTAATTCATATTCAGACTCTATGCTATATTCAGCAGCACAGCCACTTCGCTGTATATACTCTGCTATCGTGAAGGTAGCTGGATACATTTATCTGGCTCACTTTATGTCAGCTCTGTAGGATGACCAGAGAAAGCCGGATAATTTATCCGGTTAACTCATCTCCCCAGAATGCCTCTCGACCACTCCTGGAATGCCTTTTCACTTATCTGGCCAAATTCTAGCTGGACAAATTGTTATCTGGCTAAAATGTAACTGGATAAGTTGCCAAATATTCATTTAGTTGGATAACATTTTAGTTATCTCGCTAAATGTGTTTGAATATAGAAGTTTAAAAGTTTTACTGCCTTGTACACTCTTAAAATTCCCTTTAAGTGCCCTCATTGTAAAGAAATAACCATCTACTGAGTTGGAAAGCTCTTCTTATCTGGGATGTGTTATTTTATGTCTGTGTAGGTTTGTTCTTGTCTTTAATTTTTGGCTTGTTTTGCAGTCTCCCATTTCATATTTTTTGCATTGGATCATAGAGGAATAGGAATATAAATCCTTTATCTTGAACATCCTTCCCATGTGGTTAGCTGAAGGATCCTGTGATATGTGCTGGCGTAGAATGCATCATAGTATCTTGCATGGTTCTATGCCATTTTCTTCTATTTGAGTTTTCATTTGAAGCATACTCCTTAGTTTTTGTTTCAGGTTAAGTCATGGGAAGGCTATAATTAGGGAAGCAGGGAATATTTATTTTAGTAATTCATCCTCCACTGGAAGTGGTTGTTGGTCTTTCATGGTTTTTCCTAGATTTTCTAGCTGTGGGATGCATTTAATGATGCGTGTTACCCTCTCCATGATTCTCCTCTCCTTGTATTGTAGTAGGTTCCCCCTAGGTGTTTTGAGTGAGGGTGCAATTTTCTTGAATATGATTTTGGAGTGATAGGCCTTTATTTGAAAGATTCTATATCCTCAAGGTCAGAAAAAAACAGCAGTGCCATGTATCTTGGCTTTTTATAATGGACTTTTTTGTATGCTGGATTTATGAAGGTAGTTACATTAGTTGATTTTCTGTATACAGATGTTTGTAAGTGTCAAAGACTGAGACTGTAGGTGACAATAATCAGATTTTTATATAGGTAAACCTGTGTTTATTGCTTTCCCCCCTATTATGGATAAAAGTAAGTGTTCATTTATAGAAAACATGTTTTTACTCAGTGATAAAAAGGGGTAGTGATAGGTCAGGGAGGAAGATCATGCTTGGAGATTGCTAATCATATCACTGCACATAATTTCTGGAGGGTACTTTGTGTCTGCTTCAGGGCTTTGCACACAGATTACACATGCCATTGGAATTGGATGGCTCACTATTGCCCTCATAATGTCATGAAGTAAGCCATTTTGAGTCTGTGAGATGAATCAGTGCACTGGAGTTCT
The DNA here is from genome assembly GCF_901001135.1 of Rhinatrema bivittatum. Taxonomy (NCBI): domain Eukaryota; kingdom Metazoa; phylum Chordata; class Amphibia; order Gymnophiona; family Rhinatrematidae; genus Rhinatrema; species Rhinatrema bivittatum. The sequence goes on from NC_042615.1 coordinate 612,002,148, forward strand.
CTTCTCCCTCAATCCAAATAATGAAGATGTCATCAATGTACAGTACTATCTGAAAGGTTTAGTGTTATACCAATCAAATAGTAAAAATGGCAATATTAAAGGCTGGGAGAGTCATGAAAGAGGGAGGGCAAGTTTTTAGGATTTTATTGGAGATATGAGATTTGGTTTGTTTTATATTGCTAAAAAGAAAAATAGGTATGTTTATAAAGTAATATATATTTACTAACTGAAACCTGCAAAAGATTTGCCATCTTATGAGTATTAATCTTCAAACCTCTTCTGATCCACTTCCCTTCTACCCTTCTACCCTTCTACCCTTCTACCCTTCTACCCTTTTCACCTTTATCCCTCTTCCCTTATCTTTCTTTCTTTTCATCGTTCCCCACCTTTCCCCACTACTCTCCTCACCCATCTCACCCCTTAATCCTCTTTCCCTTATCCCTCTTCCCTCAACCTATTCTATCTCCCCTTTCCTCCCTTCCCCTTTCCTCCCTTCCCCTCCCCTTTCTTCCCCTCCCCTCTCCTCCCCTCCCTCTCCCCCTTCACCTCACCCCATACTCTCTACATTTCCCCTTTCTTGGGTGGCTAGGTATCTGACTTTGTGCAGGACATTCTTTCTCTTTCTGCTCCTATCCAGGAGTCGTTGGCCCTACTGCCCCCCACCCCCACAAAATCAAAATCTCATGTTGGCATAGCAGACTCCAACAGTGTGTGGGAAAAGCAAGGAGTTAACTGGGCTATGTGGGACAATGACAGCCAATGGGAAAGCACTGTGGATGGAGAAGATGAAAGCAGATTCAGGAAGGGAGGAGGTGAGCCAGGGGAAACCTCTGTGTCAGCAACTGTTATGCTTGCCGCCCGCGGGCGGCCCACGGCACGGCTTTCTCACCTTCTTAGACGGACCTCAGCGCTCAGTTCTCTGTTGCTAGTGGCAGTTGGCCGCCGGCTCTGACTTCGGGACCCTGCCAGTGTCCCTGGTCCTGCCGTGCTGCCCGGAACCTCCAGCCAGGATTCTTCTTCTCAGCGGGCCTCTACGCTTGCTCCGTGGAGAGACACCACCGGTGGCGCCACACCTCCTCCTAGGCGCGCGCGCAACACTGATACTTTTAAAGGGCCCGCGGCGGGAATCTGGCCGCAGACCCGGATGCTGACATCACCACTATCAGCATACTTAAGCTCGGGCAGCACTCCTAAGCATTGCCTTTGCAACAGGTATCCTTGGTTTGCCTGTCCCTGGTTTCCAAGTGCTCGTTGCCTCTCCGTGTTCCTGATCGTGTTCCTGTGTCTTTGGATCCTGGTTCCTGTGTTCTTCTTGTCTTCGTGTTCTGATTGACTTCCTGGTGCTGACCTTTGCTACGTTTGACTTTGCCTGCCTTCTCGAAGCCCAATCATTGCTTCGCCTGACCTTGCTTGCTTCTCCGTGTCTTGACCACTGCTTCCCCTGACCACGCCTGCCTTCTCCATGCCTTGACCATTGCTATGCCTGACTACACCTGCCTTCTCCGTGCCTTGACCATTGCTATGCCTGACCATGCCTGCCTTCTCCATGCCTTGACCACTGCTATGTCTGACCATACCTGTCTTCTCAGCACCCTGACCATTGCTACGGATAACCTTGATATAGATTCTTTCTTGTCCAGAGTTCTACATTGCTTGCCACAGCTTCCATTGGCTGACAACCTCCATCTGAGCTCGACAGTGGTGCCACTGCCTCTATCCTCTGGACGTGGACTCTCTAGGCTTCGGCCTTTCTTTGCTCAAGCACCTCCAGCCACTCCTTGTTCCTTGGTGCTTGGGTTCCAGTTCTGCAACCCGTCTCGGATAGACTTAGGCCACCTGCTGGCTGCTGTCGCTGGGCTGAACCAGTCATCTTCGCTCTCCTATCTCAAGGCCCACCTAAGTCCTGCCGGCCTCTGCACCCATAGGCTCAACCTGAGGGGAACATGGGCTGGTATAGGTGAAGCTCCAGTGACCTCTAGCTTCAGCCCACTCCACCTGCTGATGGTGGGGACCCATAGGCCTTTGCCTGCAGGTTGCGTCAACCCCACCTCACCCCAAGAAACCACCTCCAGTGCAACACAACTGCAACAAAGGGGGGAGAGGGAGTCATTGTATCTGCAAAGGTAAGCAACAATATCCACAAGCATGCAGCTAGCCTAAGCTTGGAGGAGAAAGGCAGTGAGCCCATCATGGGCAAAGCCAGTCAGTGTGTGGGAGAGTAGGTTTATGTAGCATGGAAGGGGGATATGTGGCTGCTGCAGGCTAAGGAAGGGCTAGCAGACAGTTCAAGAACTTTATGTGATGCTGCTACAGTGCCTACTGCTGGAATGAGATGGAAGCATTTGCTGATTGAGTATATGAGCAACATATGACAACAGAAGAGTGTATGCATGTCAGAAAGAGACTATGTCTGCATGTGTATCAGAGAAAGAGTGATAATATGTCAGAGAAAGGGTGTGTGAGTGTCAGAGAGAGACTGTATGTATGTGTATATGTCAGAGAGAGGGCATGTCTGAAAAAAAGAGAGAGTATGTGTCAGTGAGTAAATTTCAGAGAATGAGTAAATTGTGTTGGCATCTGGATAGTAAACTAAGCAGCATCCAAGTTACTTGGTCAAAGTCTTTTACAATATGATGAATTATATTTCTATTTAATGTCACATTTATGTAAATATATTTGCATATTTAAATACGGTTCAGCTAATTATAGATGGAAATAAAATGCAAATTTTAGATTTTAGTTCTGTATTTTGTCCTTTTTTGAAGTGTGCTCTGCTTTTGGAGTACTCTGATTTTACCACTCTATGCCGCCTTCCCCTTTCTCCCACATTCCTCTGTTACCTCAGACACAAGTTCTGGTCATACCAGAGTTTCAGTTTTCTGCTTTGCTATGATGCTCACCATATAACGGAATTGCTTAGATAAGTATGACAACCCTGGCTAAGGATGTGCTCAGGGCTCTTACACTAACACACATCACATGGCTGTAAGAAATATGGGATCAGAAGAGGTAAACAGCAGATTTTGAGAATCACAAGAAAAAGTGAGTTGTTTTCTTGGTCTGGACCATGTTTTGGGAATACTTCATGCACACCCTTTAAACATACATTTAGGTGCACAGATGGAAAGGTGATATATCTGAGGGAGAAAGTATTTCGCAATGATGATGCTCTTCTGGGCTTTAGTAACAACAGAGAGAAAAATATGGCATTGCTTTATTATTGTAACTACTGCCTTTGTTTTGTCTATGTAGTATCTTTGTTACATTGCTTTCTGCTGGGCACATAATAAAACACTGCTGTTCTGGTATCCACTGTGGGGTGGATTTTAAGAGCCCTGCTCGCGTAAATCCGCCCGGATTTACGCGAGCAGGGCCTTGCGCGTCGGCGCACCTATTTTCCATAGGCCTGCTGGCGCGCGCAGAGCCCCGGGACTCGCGTAAGTCCCGGGGTTTTTCGAGGGGGCATGTCGGGGGCGTGTCGGGGGCGGGGCCTATCGGCGCGGCATTTTGGGGGTGGGGCGTGGCATTTCGGGGGCGGGCCCGGGGGCGTGGTTTCAGCCCGGAGCGGTCCGGGGGCATGGTCGCGCCCTCCGGAACCGCCCCTGGGTCGCGTCTCGGCGCGCTAGCGGCCCGCTGGCGCGCGGGGATTTACTTTTCCTCCGGGAGGCGTAAATCCCCCGACAAAGGTAGGGGGGGGTTTAGATAGGGCCGGGGGGGTGGGTTAGATAGAGGAAGGGAGGGGAAGGTGAGGGGAGGGCGAAAGCGAGTTCCCTCCGAGGCCGCTCCTATTTCGGAGCGGCCTTGGAGGGAACAGAGGCAGGCTGCGCGGCTTGGCGCGCGCCGGCTGCACAAAATCGGCAGCCTTGCGCTCGCCGATCCTGGATTTTAGCAGATACGTGCGGCTACGCGCGTATCTACTAAAATCCAGCGTACTTTTGTTTGCGACTGGTGCGCCAACAAAAGTACGTGAACGCGCATTTTTTGTAAATCTACCCCTGTGTGTGTTGAGTACTGGTTTGGATTTTGTGTTCAGGGCAGTGGGTTTCACCAAGGTGGAATGTGCTTTGGAGGGATAGCAACCCTGTTGAGTTTTGGGAATCTGATATTTAGCACTATTTAGCTGGATACGAAGCAACTTATCTAGCTAAGCAGTGGCTGCTGAATCTCTGGCTATGTTCAACAGCCAAAAATCAAAGATTCACCAGTACTATAGATATATGGGACAGACGCTTAAGGTAAATTATGACCTGTCATAATAGGCTTCATTTCATGAGCAAGTTTGCTGGATGATTAGCCTTATATTTAATCATCGGTCAATATCATATATCATAAAATATTTTTTTTCAGTATTTTCATTTGCTTAGTGCGATTCGTGTAACTTAACTTTGTGAAGTTGCTGAAGCCATCAATACGCCCAACATGGTTCCATGTTTCAAACGCTCCTTGTTCTTTGTCAAGGGCTAGTATTCAGCGTTGTATTTGTAGTCCTTTAGGATTTGAGAATTCAAAGTTTCAATGATGGCGAATCTGTTCGATGGCGAACATTGAAACTTTGAATTCTCAAATCCTAAAGGACTACAAATACAACGCTGAATACTAGCCCTTGACAAAGAATGAGGAGCGTTCGAAACATGAAACCATGTCGGGTGTATTGATGGCTTCGGCGACTTCACAAAGTTAAGTTACACGAATCGCACTAAGCAAATGAAAATACTGAAAAAATTATTTTATGATATATGATATTGACCGATGGTTAAATATAAGGCTAATCATCCAGCAAACTTGCTCATGAGATGAAGCCTATTATGACAGGTCATAATTTACCTTAAGCGTCTGTCCCATATATCTATAGTACTGGAGAATCTTTGATTTTTGACAGTGTGGTATTTTCACCCGAGTACTAATACAAAATAAATTTTGATATTGGAGTTCACGTGAGTCAAAGTTGATATGTTCAACAGCCGCCACTTAACCGGATAAGTATTTATCCGGTGATGTAGATAGCTGGCAATCTTGGGGGTGGGCAATAGACATTAGAGAGGGGCTACTTATTTGGTTATCTTAAGCCTGAATACCAGCACTTATCTGGTTATCTGATTAGGTTAACCAGGTAAGCGGGACCTGCCATAGACAGGTCTTACTTAGATGGATTTAACTTTTCTGGCTAAGTAGTGATTTCATCTGGGATATTTAGCCACATAGCCATGGTAATGATTATCCCATGTAAGTTAACCAGATAAGTCTTTTCTGACTAAACTACTTAGCAAGACAGCTTTGAATATTGAGGCCAGAGTGTTTAGTTGCAAGCTCACAGGAACCTGTAACAAATCTGGTGCTTTGGCAGATGATAGCAAAATTTCAGTGTTGTTAATGCTCTGAGCTATTCTTCAAACCACATCTCCCTTTCTCCTAGCTCAAGCAGGATGGTAGTCCTCACGCATGGGTGACATCATCAGATGGAGCCCGGCATGGAAAACGTATGTCAAAGTTTCTAGAACTTTGATTAGGTACATTGAGCATGCCCAGCATGCACTATACCATGCGTCTGTGTGGGATCCCTCTTCAGTCTCTTTTTCTGCAGAGCTTTCTCCTCGCAGTTTTTATGAGCTCTTGGGTTTTTTTTTTTCAAAATTGCCTTGGAAAATTCTAATGCATCATTAGTATCCTTTGAAGATACCTCTCTGCAAACCATGCACTGCTGAACGACTGTCGGCTTTCCCCTTTGTTCTAGTTTAAAAGCTGCTCTATCTCCTTTTTAAAGGTTAGCGCCAACAGTCTGGTTCCACCCTGGTTAAGGTGGAGCCCATCCCTTCGGAAGAGACTCCCCCTTTCCCAAAAGGTTCCCCAGTTCCTAACAAAACTGAATCCCTCTTCCTTGCACCATCGTCTCATCCACGCATTGAGACTTCGGAGCTCTGCCTGCCTCTGGTGACCTGCACGTGGAACAGGGAGAATTTCAGAGAATGCTACCCTGGAGGTTCTGTATTTAAGCTTTCTACCTAAGATCCTAAATTTGGCTTCCAGAACCTCCCTCCCACATTTTCCTATGTCGTTGGTGCCCACATGTACCACTACAGCCGGCTCCTCCCCAGCACTGTCTAAAATCCTATCTAGGTGACATGTGAGGTCCGCCACCTTCGCACCAGGTAGGCATGTTACCAGGCGATCCTCACATCCACCAGCCACCCAGCTATCTACATTCCTAATAATCGAATCACCAACTATGACGGCCAACCTAACCCTTCCCTCCTGGGCAGTAGGCCTTGGGGAGATATCCTCAGTGCGAAAGGACAATGCATCACCTGGAGAGCAGGTCCTTGCTACAGGATCCTTTCCTGCTGCACCTGGTTGGTGTTCTCCCATCATGAAACCTTCTTCCTCCAAGGCAGCACTAGGGCTGCCAGTCTGAAGTTGGGACTTGGCTACTATGGGCTACTATGTCCATGAAGGTCTCATCTATATACTTCTCTGTCTGTCCCAACTCCTCCAGGTCTGCCACTCTAGCTTCCAGAGATCAGACTCGTTCTCTGAGAGACAGGAGCTCTTTGCATCAGATGCAAAGAGCTCCTGTCTTTGCATCTGATGCAAAGAGCTCAAATAACCAAAATAAGAGAATCCAACCTGCACTTGGTCCAAATGTGCACAATAATTGCTGAAAAATATTCATTGTGAACATTCTGAAAACCAGGCCTTTATGTGGCCCTCTAGATCCACAATTCTGAAACATTGTTATTCTTGCTGATACGTTTTCTGAACACTGCCTTTGGCACCATGCTTACATATATTATAATTGCTAGGTAATGTACCTTTTAACTGCATTGTGTTTACTTGGTGATCTTGTTTTTCTGCAAAAGCCATTAAATATTATTTATTAAGAAGGTATTTCACAATTTTTGTAACTAAATAAGGCCATCTTATGAAATGAAATGTAAAAACATAATTACAACTTGAAATAAGAAAAAATGTGAAAAATTATGATGGTTGCCTCTAGCTTTAAAATCAGCAGAGAATTTTAAGATGAAGTTCTAAATTGATGTAGAAAGGTCAGGAATGTCAGGCTATCAGAAAAGTGCTAAAGATGTATAAAACTTCTATAGATTTTAATTGCTGCATGGATGATGAGGAGGAGATAGAAAATGCAGCCAAATGGTTTGCTTTCATAAGTAGGTTACTTCTATATACTGTATCTTTATTCATTGTAAAACTGCTGCACAGTTCAATGAGAATTAAACTCCAGTACAACACCTGCTATGCAAGTCAAAATAGTGACAAGAGCCTCTTTCATACATAGCACAAAAAGATTGTCCACATTTTTGTTAGAAAATGTGTATTTTTTCCAAATGTTATTGAAAAGCAGAAGCAATTGTCAATAAAAGGAAAGAAACATGCTGATCATAGATTTTAACTATTAAAACCACACACATTTATCCATGTAGACTTTGCCAATAGTAAAATGAACCATTATACATTTTAGTCTTAGATATTTTCCACTAACAAACGTGTTACTTTACTTTTAATTTGCATGTAATCTGTAGCACTGATCTTTTCCAAACCAATTACTCTAGTTCTGAGAATAAGAACTATCTGTGACTACTACACAATGAATACATTTAAAATTAAATGGCAAGAAAATATTCCATGAATAATAATATTAGTACAATTGTTTCACACCATCAAACATTTAAAAAGGTCTATACTATACTTGTAAGATAACCTGCACAGCATCTCTTTTTTTTTTCAAATTAATTACTTAAAATGGGTTAACTAGCATACATTTGAAATTTGTGAGCAGTAGCACCAATCATCAAGACTTCAACCCTTGCTACTGACCATTCGCATATCTTTCATAAAAATTCATAATTCAATCATCTTTAAAAATCTATCTAATGTTGAGTGCATATATCACATTTAGTTACCTCATGCTTGGATTTGAAATGGCTGAGCAACATTTAGAATGCAACTGAAGGATTCACCTTGGGGAATTTAAATATCAACAGATGAACATTTTATAGGTAGCTGTGATTGCCCAGGGAGGAGGTAGAAGGGAAGAGAACTGGGAAAAAAAAAGCACAATTTTTTTTAAAAGTAGCTGGAATCCAGACCTGGGGAATGGAACTAAAATCATAACATTTTAACATGACTAATACATTGTCACTAATCCTGCCAATATCCTCATTTACTTTAATTTATTTTGATTTATAGCATGTTTAAATGTGAAAATATCTATCCAAGTGGATTACAAAGGCAAAAGGCACATATATTATCCTAAAATACTTATAAAATATATATAACACAGTATCATATTCTAAATAACAATAAAAACAAGAACAAAATATAAAAATATGACAAAATTGTTGTGCTGGAGGTGGACCCTTGGCCTGGTGCAGGATTGGTACGGCCTTCCGGTCGGGCCCAGGAGCGTCTGCCACCGGGAGGCGAAGCACAGATGGAGATGGTCTTAGGTGGGCGCGCAGAATCTCAGAGGAGGAAGTTTAGAGGAGTGCCCACCACAACAAGGGTGTTTGGTTGTTGTCCAAGGAGGAAGGCTGGAGGTCACGGAAGGCCAGCAAAGAGAGTCCAAATGGATAGCAAGGGTCAAAGACCAGAGATCAGTCCAGAATGGTTAGCCAATGCAGGAGTCAGATACCAGAGATCAGTCCGGACAAAGTCAGGTCAGGCAAAGGTCAAATACCAGTCAGCGATCAAGAGTAGTCAGGTCAGGCAGAGGTCAAGTTTCAGGCAGCGGTCAGGATTAGTCAGGTCAGGCAGAGGTCAAGTTTCAGGCAGCATTTAGGATTAATCAGGTCAGGCAGAGGTCAAGTTCCAGGCAGCATTCAGAATTAGTCAGGTCAGGCAGAGGTCAAGTCCTGGGCAGCAAGCAAACTTGGTCAGGAGAAGCAATGGTCAGTTCTGTGAGATCAGTCCAGAGGGTACTACCAGGGATGGAGAGACGAAGGAATGGAAGAAGCTGGAACAGGAGACACAGGAGATGCTGGAACAGGAGACACTTGGAACAGGAGACACCTGAGTGACGACCTGACGAGGGTGCTCGATGAAGTTCCTGTCGGACTGGTATCCCCACCACAACAGAATAAAGTGCGGCAATAAGTTAAACTGGACAATAGCACTATAAACAAAGCATAAATAGTTTAATGAGTGCACACAACAATAGTGCACAAAGTTTAAATCAAAAGAGACGTAAACACTGGTATCCCCGCCATCAGGGAAGGAGCCAATGGATGGAACAGTACTCCGGGAACGGTCAGCAGAGAAGATGATCCAGGGTGAGCAGCTATCAGGCAGGAGTGACCCATGTCCTCGGGGAGGAACAACCTGATTCCAAGGCGAAGGTAGAATGAGCGAGAAACCCTTTTATAGGGCAGAAGAGGGAGTTCCTGAAAGTGACATCATCTAAGGCCCACTCCCTCACTGGCCCTTTAAATCTGCACAGGAGGCACAGCCCCGCGCCTAAGGAGAGAGCAGGAAGAAGGTGCAGGACCCTGGACAGCGGCCTGCAGCAGTCGGATAAGCACGGGAGCAGGAGGAGGGCCATGGGACAGGCCCCACGTCATCAGCGGTGTCCAGCCATGAAGAGGAGGTCCGAGGGTGACACCAGCCGCCTGGAAATACCGGTGGTGGCCTCCAGGTCGCAAAAAGGAGCTCCAGAGCGGCCCTTCTGGCTGCAAGAAGAGGAGGCAAGCCGCGGCTTCAGGCTAGCCATGGGAGCGGCAAAGATGGTGGCCTCCGGGCTGCAAGGGAAGGCAGGCTGCAGCTTCTGCCATGGAGGTGAGGCTAGGAGTGGCCTGTCTGGGCCGTGGAGTGGCAGCAACTCGGCGGCACTGCCGTGGAAGTAAGTGACCTCCCGTGGCTCTGGCCGCAGGAGGAAGTGCAACAAAACAAGATGAAATACACTAAAAGAATAAAAATAATTATCAGAGTAGTTTGTCACCAAAACCAATGCATCTCAAGACTTAAAAGCTAAACTGAAAAAAAAACAAAAACAAACCAACTTTAAGCAATTTCCTAAAGACCAGGACATCATCTATTTTATATAAGCCAACTGGTACATTAATCCAGACTTCTGGTTTCATATAGGAAAAAGCCTTTTCCTTGTTGCAGTACATTAGATTTTTTTAAGGGAAGGCAAAGCAAGCAAAGCTTCATTTGATGATCTTCAATTGTTTCTAGGGGCATATGGATAATGCAATTCCTCTATATGAAATGGAGCTGGACTATGGAGAACTTTATAGACAAAAATCAACACCTTAAAATGAATATGAAAAATGATAGGTAACCAATGTAAATCAGTCAACAGAGGTGATATATGTCTAGTTATATAAACAATCTAGCTACATTGTTATGAATTATCTGAAGGCTATGCACAGCATACTTAGTAAGACCCAAGTCTATAGTGTTAGAATAATCAAGCCTAGACAACACCAAGGCTTGCACTATTGTAACCAAATCAGATTTTGATATTAAAGAGCAAAGCTGTTTTGCCACATACAAAAAATAAAAGGCTGATTAAATAGCAGCCAGTTGATCCACCTTTTAAAGATGAGAATTAATATCCTAAGTACACATATACCATTAGAAGTTCAACAAATGCCTTCCAGAAGTATAGAAAAGGCATTTCCAAAGCAACTCAGATTTGAATGGGTTTACTTTTAACATATTACTTCTCATTCACCTTGTTAACTCTGGCCTAGATTCATCATTTTGTGATAATAAATAGCAAGAATAGCGCCCGTGAAAAAAAAAAGGCTCATCTGTATGATAATTTTCTCGATACTGCTTTGCATAGCTATTTTATTACAATGTATGTTAAATTTATTACACCTGTGATATTCTTACATCATAAGGAGAGGGAGAGAGAGAGATAGCAAAAGCGAGAGAAAGAGAGACAAAAAGAGAGAGAGCACATCTCTGTAGAAGCTGCTGAAACAGTTAACTATTTACCACTGTAAGAGGGGCCACTAGTAACTCAGGGTGAGGTTTGTGGGAGTGGGGTGGGTTCTGGGGGGCAATTTTACATGCACATACATACTTACAAACAGCACAGTTACCATCAGTGATGATTTAGTGTGATTTGGAGGGATGAAAGGTGAAAGAAGAGTAGATTTGTACCATTTTCTCTCTACCTAGCTTGATGCACTATTGACTTAGCTGCAATCAAGCTAGGTAGAGAGAACATGGTACAAATCTGCATTTCTTTCATCTCTCTCTCTCTCTCTCCCTCCCCTCTCCCCTCCCAAAACAGGATTTGCGATAAATCCTGTTTTTGGCCGTAACGCATAGCAATCACAGGCATAATGCTCAGAGAAAAGGTGTGCTTATTACCGGCATTAAATCCCAGGATACCGTGCATTATGTTATTGCACACAACATTAAACAGCCTCAATTCCATTTATTCCACCCAAACTCCTCCTCCTTGAATACATTTTTCAAATTTGTGTATGCATTTCGCGATGCAATACTTATCACATTATTGTGGGTGTTAGGGCCCTAATGCCTGCGATAATGCCTTAATGCAATGTTATGAATGAACCCCCTCTGTTAGGTATTGATTAAGTCTATCCAACACTAACATGGCATTTCTATTTTTACATAATAGGACACAGAGCTGAATTATGTCATTTCTTTCATCAGTCACAGAGCTGAGGAAAATTAGATTGTGTGGATATTCTGAGGCATAGCTGTGCTACTGAATATTTCTTCTAACTTAGCCATATAAGTTATATCCAGATAAATTACATACCCAGATATCTTTCAATATTGGGACTGGAGTCATTTATGTGACCCCCCTCCTATAAGTTGTGGTGGTGGGGGTTTCATTATCAAATGCCACAGAAAAGTCTAAGAGAACTACCACTGCATCAGTCCCCTTATCTAAATAACAATGAAAGTAGTCAAGTGGTGTAATTAATATAACTTCAGTATGAGATATTTACAGAACCCAAATTGAGACTTATCGGAAATTTTATCCAAGAAGTAATTGAGTTGAAAGATGACTACTTTTTCCAGCAACTTAGATACAAATAGACAGAAACTGGATGAAAATAAACATATTTTTAGGGTCCAGAGAGAGCTTCTTTAATAAAGGTCTGATTACCACCTTATTAAAGACCCCAAGAATGTCCCTCAGCTAAGGATACATTTAAGCAGCATTGATAGAGGACCAGACAGCTCAGACCCAGCTGATTTAAATAAGCAGGATAGGTATGAGTCAGGAATCCAAAACATCTCAGCCTAGTTTGAGATATAATAGCCCCTAGCTCTTCCCCAGTGTAATGTATGGCCAGCTGTGGAATGGCCCCGTGACTGGCCACACTCACCCTTTACATGGAGTCGTCTTCGGAGGAGAGAGGCTGTGGTTCGGGTGGAATCCTGGATGGCCATGTCAGCACCACTAGTTTTAAGAGCGACACATGGAAAATGTTGTGAATTTTAAGGGAGGATGGGAGTTGAAGCTGGTAAAACACTGAGCCTATGCGGCGGAGTATCGGAAATGGACCAATGAAGCGGGGAGTGAGGTGCATGGATGGTAGTTTCAGGCGGAAAAATCACATACTCAACCATACTTTCTGGCCGGGTCAAAGAGTAGGGCTAGGTCTTTGGTGGAAATCCGAAAATGTTTTGGCCGCCTGGCTCGCTTTGAGCAAAGTTTGTTGTGTGAAGGTCCAAAGTCGATGCAGTTTCCTGACGGACAGCTGGGCGGCTGGTGAAGGCACAGTCAAGGGAATGGGCAGAGGTGGGAGGGGTTGCTTGCCATATACCACTTGGAAGGGTGAAGAGTTGGTGGCAACCGATGGATGGGAATTAAGGGCAAATTTGGCCAAGGGCAAAAGATCCACCCAATCATCTTGTTTGTTATTCACGTATGTCTGTAAAAAGTGTTTGAGGGTCTAGTTTTATTCTTTCTGCTTCACCGTTGGTTTGTGGGTGATAAGCTAAAGTAAATTCCAGGGTAACATCAAACTTTTGACAAAGGGATTTTCAAAATTTGGTGGTGAACTGAGATCCACGATCTGATAAGATGACTTTGGGTAGACTGTGGAGTCGGAAGATGTGGCGGATGAATAGTGAGCTAATTGTGGTGCAGAAGGTAGCCCTGGTAATGCCATGAAATGGGCCATTTTCTAGAAGGGGTCAGTGATGCCCCAGATAGTAGTATTGCCTTTGGATGGCGGTAAGTTGACGATGAAGTCCGTCGAGATGTGTGTCCATGGCTCGGTGGGGATAGGCAGTGGGTGGAGTAGACCCTGTGGTAAACCTGTAGGATTCTTGTGATGGGCACACATATGGCAAGATTCAACATAGGACTGGGTATCCTTTGTCATCCCGGACCGCCAGTAGAACCGATGGAGAGCGACCAGGGTTCAGTGTTGTCCTGGATGGCCTGAGCTATGAGAGTCGAGGGCCCAGGTCAACACCTGGCTCCGGAGATGTGGCGGGATGAAGGATTTTCCTGGTGGTAGCCAATAGGACCCAAGACGGGTCGATGATGAAGCTGGGAGGTTCTGGCATATCCATGGTGTCGAAGGCTCAAGAGAGCACGTCTGCCTTCAAATTCTTGGTGGCTGGATGATATCGTAGAATAAAGTCGAATCTTGCGAAGAATAAGGCCCAATGGGCTTGCTGGAAATTGAGAAGTTGGGCCTGATGCAATATTCTAGTTTTTGTGGTCAGTGTAGACCATAATTTGGTGCTGGGCCCCTTCCAACCAGGGGCGCCATTCCTCAAAAGCTATCTTGATGGCGAGGAGTTCTTTATTGCCAATGGTGATATTACGTTCCACTACAGAGAATTGGTGAGAAAGGAAGGAGCAGAGATGTAGGGTGTCAGTGGTGAAGTGTTGGCTGAGGACAGGCCCAACTCCTTCTGTGGAAGCATCCACCTCGACGATAAAAGAGCATCGAGGATCTGGGTGCCTGAGGCAGGGTTCGCGGAGGAATGCTTCTTTCAAGCGGAGAAAAGCGGAAACCGTATCGGGCGGTCAGTGCTTACGATCAGCCCCCTTATGAGTCAGGGCAGTTAGAGGGGCCACCAGGGAGGCGTAACTGAAGATGAATGAACGATAATAGTTTGCGAATCCCAAGAATCGTTATAGAGGTTGTAATCCGGAAGGCTGAGGCCAGTCCTGAATGGCATTAAGCTTTGCAGGATCCATGCGGAACCCTTGGTTGGAGACAAAATACCCCAAGAATGGGAGAGCTTCTTGCTCAAGGTACATTTTTCAAGTTTGGCAAAGAGCTGGTTCTCCCAAAGGTATTAGAGGACCTGGGAGACGTCCTGGTGGTGGGAAGTCAGAGACTTAGAGAAGACTAAGATATTCCAGGTAGATGATGACACATTGATACAGTAGGTCCTGAAATATTTCATTCGTAAGGTTTTGGAAGATGGCCGGGCTGTTACAAAGACCGAAGGGCATGACTAGGTACTCATAGTGCCCATTTCTAGTATTGAAGGCCATCTCCCACTCGTCGCCCTCCTCGATGCGGATCAAGTTGTAGGCTCCCCTAAGATCCAGCTTGATGAAGATCCGCGCCCTCCTGGAGTTGATTGAAGAGTTCCGAAATTAAGGGAAGTGGGTATCAATCCTTGAGTGTGAAAGTGTTCAATCTGCAGTAGTCAATACAGGGGCAGAGCATCCAATCCTTCACGTCCACGAAAAAGATCCCTGCATGGGCTGGAGAGGTGGATTTGCGGATGAATCCTTGGTCTAGGTTTTCTTGGATATAGTGGGACATGGCCTGGGTCTCGTAGGTGAGAGAGGATAAGTACACCCCCGGGGTGGCTCGGTACCAAGTAGCAGGTTGATCACGCAGTCAAAGGACCGATGAGGTGGTAAGGTCTTGGCCCTTTTTTTGGAAAACACATCCACGTACGAGGCGTATTGTGGCGGAAGTCCCAGGGGGAGAGCTGTTGCAGTCAAGCATCATTGGGGAGAGACAGGTTCAAGGCAGGTGTCTTGACAGGGGTCCCCTGCGGACCAATTGCAGTGTCTTCCAATCGAATAGGGGGGAGTGTGATTGTAACCAGGGGAGACCTAGCACAATGGGATGTATGGCCTTATCCAGGACATGGAAGACAAGGTGTTTCACATGAAGCAGTCCCGTACGGATTTGGATGGGCCATATGTGTGCCCATCACAAGAATCCTACAGGTTTACCACAGGGTCTACTCCACCCACTGCCTATCCCCACCGAGCCATGGACACACATCTCGACGGACTTCATCGTCAACTTACCGCCATCCAAGGCAATACTACTATCTGGGGCATCACTGACCCCTTCTAGAAAATGGCCCATTTCATGGCATTACCAGGGCTACCTTCTGCACCACAGAAGGTGACTCGAGTGGGTGACTCGGTGGGTGACTCGAGTGGGTGACTCGGCCTGGGATAGATGAGAGAACCAGAGGAACTGAGGCATGGTGAAGCGGAAGATAGAGATGTTCCACCAAACTCTTCATAATGAAGTTGTCCCCGGCCCCGAGTCCACCAGGGCCAGGGTGTGGAAGTCATGAGCTTTCATCATCAAGGTGACTGGTAACATCAATGGAGGCACAGTGAGGCAAGGCCTAGGAAGAGTCCTCCTTTAGATCCTACGTCCGGTAGTTTTCCGGATGCACTGGGCATGATGCCAGCACATGTCCTGCTCCACTGCAGTAGAGGCAGAGGCCACCTTGCCGGCACCTGAGGCATTCCTGAGGGGTTAATTTACCCCGACCCAGTTGCATGGGTTCTTCAGCAGTGGTTCCTGGGGTGCCCAAGTCAGACTTTGGAGAAGGTGAATGCTGGGGGCGTCAGGAAACGGCGGAGGGTTTTCTCAAAATTTGATCCTCCTGGGAGCATTCTAGGAGGTGCCGGTCGATGCGCCATGTTAAGTCAATCAAGGCAACTAGGGACACTGGTAGCTCAGGGGCTATGAGTTCATTCTTGATTCTGGGACTTAAGCCTTCCAGGAAAATGGCCCTCAGGCAACTGGTATCCCAGTGGAGTTCAGTGGACAAGGTTTGAAATTCATGACATATTCAGAAAGCGTCCGGGAATCTTGGCGTAAGTGGAGAAGGGTCACCCCGTATGCTGTCTGTCAAGTGGGATCTTTGAACACGGTGCAGAAGAGAGTCATAAAGCCGTTCAAATCCCGCAGAACTGGGTCTGCCCATTTCCACAGGCGTAGTGTCCAGGCCAGGGCTTTCCCATCAAGGAGGGACAAGATGTAAGTCATCTTCGTGATATCCTCTGGGAAGAGGGCTGGTTGCAGGGTGAAGTGCATGCTGCACTCATTAAGGAAGCCTCGGCATGACTGTGAGTCTCCCACGAAGCGGGGGGGGGGGGGGGGTGCCAGTAGGGGAATCACCAGGCGACCTCCTGGTACCAAGGGAGAGGCAATAGGCATCGGGGGCATGGCTGTGATCATAGAAGTGGCGGAGTCCAACCGCCAATTTAGATTCTCCACTGCAGAGGCGAGCATCTCTAGGGCCTTCTGCTGCTCAAGGATCCTTTGAGCTAGGCCCGGAATGGCTTGGAGGGCAGAGGCCTCTGCTGGGTCCATGGACTTGGCAATCTGTTGCAGTGATGAGGAAGGGTGTGGAACCCTTGCCCAAGGAGGAGTTGGTGCTACCTGAGAGGGTGAACCCCCGCAGGTCCCCACCGTCGGGAGGTGACGCTGAGCTGACGCAGGGCCGGCTGGAGCTTCACCAATACCAGCCCCATTCCCTGCGGGTTGAGCCTTTGGGTGCGTAGGGCCGGCTAGTCTTAGGTGGGCCCCTGTGAAGACGGTGGAAACACAGCCGGAAGAATCGCTGATAAACTGTCCAAGTCGGAAGCCAGAGGGTTGCTGATAGCCAGTCCGGGGTCAGATGCCAGAGAGTCGCCGATAGCCAGTCCAGGGTCAGAAGCCAGAGAATCACCAATAGTTAGAGATGTGAATCGTGTGATCGATCGTCTTAACGATCGATTTTGGCTGGGGGGGAGGGAATTGGATCGTCGCGGTTTTGTTTTTTTTTAAATCGTGTAAATCATAAATCGGGGGAGGGCGGGAAAACTGGCACACTAAAACAACCCTAAAACCCACCCCGACCCTTTAAAATAAATCCCCCACCCTCCCGAACCCCCCCAAAATGTCTTAAATTACCTGACCCCTGCTCGACTTTTGGCAAGTCTTGTGGGGTCAGAAGGCCCCCCCAAGCTGGCCAAAAGTCCCTGGGGGTCCAGCGGGGGTCCGGGAGCGATCTCCTGCGCTCGTGACGTAGGGGGACAGGAACCAAAATGGCGCCAGCGCTACCTTTGCCCTGTCATATGACAGGGCAAAGGTAGCGCCATTTCTATTAACGCACCCATGGCCCGAGAGTGGAAGATCACACCGGGACCCCCCCACTGGACCCCAGGTAATTTAAGACATTTTGGGGGGTTCGGGAGGGTGGAGGATTTATTTTAAAGGGTCGGGGTGGGTTTTAGGGTTGTTTTAGTGTGCCGGTTTTCCCGCCCCCCCTTCCTCTCCCCCTTCCCCCGATTTATGATTTTTGACAATAAATCGGGGGAATTCCTATTGTATCGTGCCTCTAACGATTTTTGACGATTTAAAATATCGGACGATATTTTAAATCGTTAGAAAACGATTCACATCCCTACCAATAGTCAGTCCATGGTCAGGAGCCAGAGAGTCACCGAAAGCCAGTCCAAGGTCAAAAGCCAAAAGATCCATCCATGGGAGCCAAGGGATCGAGCAGGAGCAGGAACAGGACTCGGAAGGCAGGAACAGGACAGGACTCGGAAGGCAGGAACAGGACCAAAGGAGCACAGAAGACCTCACCAAGGCGAAGCAGACTCGTTTCCAAGTCAAAGAACAGGAAGAGGAAGCTTCATATAGTCCCCGGTCTCTGACTTCATCTAGGGTGCTGGACATGTTCGTAACTGGTCCTTTAAGCTGGCAGGAGGCGCGGCTGCACACCTAGGAAGCGCCTTGCCTGGAATGGGCTGCTGTTGGCCTGTGGCATGAGCTGTGAAGACAGGGTCCAGGGTCGGCTCTCCAGCCGCGGGAGATGGTGCAGCCACGGGAGATGGTACGCCTTGGCGGCGGTGGCTGCGAGAGGGGACGAGGCTGGCTGCGAGCAGCAGGGGCTTCACCCCGCTGTGTTCCCGATGCCTGCAGAGACAGTGAATGGGGCCGGCCGCGGGTGCATCTAACAACTTTATGTTATTTGGCAGGGGACAGACATTCACCTTCTCTTGAATAAGAGTAATTTAAGTAGAAAAAGCTTTAACAAATTTCTCAGAATTGGGAACTGAAGATGCATTGGGAGATGTTAAGGGAGAAAACAGCACCTTCACTTCCTTGAACAGTTCCCTGTGCCTGTTTTTGGATAAGTCAAAAATCTGAGAATAAATGTCTGTTTAGCCTTTAAAATTTCTCTATGATTATTCTTCAAATGATCTTTTCAGTGCAGTTTTTCCTGGTTCAAGGAAGTCTTTTTCCATAATTTTTCTATGTCCCTTTCTTTCATGGATCTTAATTCCTCTTTAAATCAAGGAGCTCTGTTTATTAGCTTTTCTCACAAGTTTTAGTGGTGCAATGACATCAAGAGCTCTCTTTAATTCATAATTCCCAGTCTCAGCTACAATACCA